>NC_082663.1:117487424-117790454 GCF_025265405.1 Mesoplodon densirostris | reverse complement strand
ACATGGGTTTGAACTTACATATTTTTTCAGTAAATTTGTACTACAGTACTACATGATCTGCAATTGGTTGAATCCACACATGCAGAACTGTGGATGTGGAGGGCCTGCTGTAATGTTATACACAAATTTTCAGTGGTGTGGAAGGTCGGCATCCCTAACCCCTGTGTTCAAGGGTCAACTGTATAATACATTTCTTGGATTTTTAAATTATTTTTTCTGGATTTTGTTTGTGTTATGGAATCTCTTTAATTCTTTGAATTGGGGCTTCTACAGAAATTCAGTGATGTTAAAAAATTATAACTACCTCCTTAATCCCTATCGCTGTCAGAGCTGGGCTTTTTGTATGTTTGTGTGTATCCTTAAGCAGTGTATGGGCAGAGAAGGGGGATTTCCTTTTGAGAGAATTTATCCATCTTTTTCTTAAATTTAAACACGAGCCTGAATTAGTGGATGCCTCTTATTTGTGTGTAAAGGTCAATACAAAGATATTTTATGATCCTTTTTTTTTGTGTGGTATGCGGGTCTCTCACTGTTGTGGCCTCTCCCGTTGCGGAGTACAGGCTCCGGAAGCGCAGGCTCAGCGGCCATGGCTCATGGGCCTAGCCACTCCACGGCATGTGGGATCTTCCCGGACTGGGACACGAACCCGTATCCCCTGCATCGGCAGGCGGACTCTCAACCACTGCGCCACCAGAGAAGCCCAGTTTTGTTTTTTTATTGTGCCACCTGGATCAAAGAACAGGTTTCAAAATGAAGTGTCATCAATAATGTCACCTTTTTTTCTTTTTTTCTCTCAACAAATACTATATTTTTTTGTTCTGAATTTCTGAATCCATTTCAAACTTCTTTTCTTAGGAGTAGGAATTTTTTCAAATGTTTATATTCAGTCACCTAATAAGCACTTTGCATTCATTAAGTATATAATGAAACTGATGTGTTAGAGTTTTTTGAGCCCTTTTTGTGTCTCTAGAGAGATTCGTTTTGTTTTTATAGTGTTAGGGTTCCATTTTCCCTGTGTTAGCGAATTGTAGACAAGTCTTTTAAAGTTCCAAGAATCAGGTAATCTTTCAGTTTTGATTGAAAATTTATAAATGAATAAGTGGAATAAGATTTAATGATAATAAAGTTACTGCCTCTCATTGATGCTACCAATCAGAAGCTATTTTGTCAGTAGGATTGTCATTTTGATTGGTATTCATTTAAAAGTATGATAGCGTCATGCACTGTGTTGTTTATGGAATTGCAATATATATCTTACTAATTAATTATTCTTATGTCAGCATTCATGTGTGAAGGAATTTAGGCATGCAAAAATGCTTGTGGCCCATTTGTTATAAGAAATCCACCATTCTCCATTCCCCACTTATATAACCATTAGCATGGGTATGTATGCATGCACACACACCCATATATACACCTGTTTCTTTAATAGCTATGCAGATAGGTGTGGCAGTACTTGAGGTGATATTTGCATTTCTGTTGTGATAAAATCTATTTCCTCATCCTTCAGTAATTCTTTTGGGAAGGTGTCTAGGTCTCTGGAAAAGTTCCTCTCTCCATTTATTGTAAGCAACTATTATGTTAATATTTTAATTGACATTCACAAATACATGAGATTAATGCTTTTAAGATCATGGAGGCAGCATGTAGTTGCATTTGAGTTAGTGTTCTTTTAAAAAAATTTTTTTAAAAATTTATTTGTTTATTTGGCTGCGTCGGGTCTTAGTTGTGTCGTGCAGGCTTAGTTGCTCTGCGGCATGTGGGATCCTAAGTTCCCTGACCAGGGCTTGAACCCGCGTCCCCTGCATTGCAAGGCGGATTCCCATCCACTGGACCACCAGGGAAGGCCCCGAGTTAGTGTCTTTAAAAAGTGGTTTTCATTTTCTGTGGTAGCAGGACATTGCAAAGTGGCATTTCTGGTGTGGTTTGATCCTTTATTTAGACCAGGATTTCACAACGTTGGCACTCCTGATATTTGGGGCTGGATAATTCTTTAGTATAGGGGCTATCCTTGAATTTTAAGATATTTAGTAGAATCCCTGGCCTCTGTCCACTAGATAGCACTAGTACCCCTTTCGCCCAAGTTATGACAGCCATTCCATTCATTGTCAGATGTTACCAACCATTGGATTAGCCCATGATAGTTTGTCCAATTACTTATACATTACGTTTTGGTAGAAAACACAGTTCACAGTTCTGTGAATTTGTTGTAAAATTTACAAAAACTGTTAAAATGCTTGAAAGAATTCTTAGGGGAATCTTCTTTGATACCTACATATATTTTTCCTGGTAATGATCTAACTAGGAAGTAGGCTCAAAAGGAAAAAAAATTTAAGCAGGTGTGTTTTTAATACAAACAGACACACGGAAATGTTCCTCTGCCTTATTTGAAGACTGGTAGTTATAGATATTTTAGAAGGAGGCTGGTAGGTATAAATATTTTTGAATACTAGAAATGTTCACTAACAAAAGTAAAGCAGCATGAACAGTATTTCAAGTAAAACCAGTATAGCCCACGATCTTACCACCTCATCAAGGCAGCATCTTTCTTCAGTTATTGTGTGTTTATTCAGCTTCTTCAACTAACTTTTATAGAACAGGCACTGTTCTAAATTCTGGGAATGCAGAAGTGAACAAAACCGGCTAAAAATCTCTGCCATCATAGAGCTAAAAATTCTAAAAGGGCATAAGGAGGGTTAGAGGAAAAATAGATGATAAGCAAAATAAATACGAGGGTATGTTAGATGATAAGTGCTATGTAGCTAGAGAGGATGTTATGTAGAATTTGTCAGTGTTGATGTAGTGATCATTTTGATAATATTAATTGCTTGCATATATTTTTTGAGTTGATATACGTCATTTTTCTTAAATAATCCTTTTCTGCTAAATTTAGGTTGTTAAAAATTTCCACCAACTGTAGTCACAGTAATCTAAAAAACATTAATTCAGGGACTGTTTCAACCAATTATAAAGTCAAAGTACCTGGGCAGTTGGTAATATTATGAAATATCGAAGAGTTCTTATTGGTTGCATTTTAAATTTTAAGTAAAACTCATGTGACTATAGCCTTTCCTGTAAACATCTTAGAGTTGTGTTATTTTTCAGAAATGGCCAATATTATGATCTTAAACTTTTACCAAGAATTTTTTCCCCCAAAAAATTAATTTTTAAATTAATTTTAAGAACCTCGAGAAAAATAAAGAATGAAATATAATTGGGTTAACTTTCTCTATCGGAGCAATAAATTACTTTATTTTGAGGGTAACTCTGAGAAATTACTTCTCCTAAGTGGGGCCCTCACCAGTCAGGGAGTTGATACAGGCCTAATTTCTGTTAATGAAAACTCACTGACCTAAACACGGCCTAGCTTCTGGTAGTTGAAAATCCACCTGGTAAACAGAAAACAATGTCAACTTAGAGGAGAAAAACAACTTAGAAGTGGAATTCATTATTTACTTCTGTTGATATTGCTGAAATTAATTGTTCTTTTCAGAAAGTTAAAAGAAGAAAGTGTGTCTCTTATTCTGTTCCTTCCTTGTTTTTTCTTTCATGCTAGTACTATTAGCTGTTTAAATTGCTTCTCATCTTTGCTTATTAGTGGTTGGTGTTGACTGATATTGGCCAGTGCATTTTGACTTCTTAGAGTTAGCACTAATTTGGAAACACAGGTACAGTCATGCAAGAGACAGTATGATGAGAATTTTAAAAAATAGAGTATTGGGGCCAGTGAGTAATAGATGAGGAAAACATCCTCCAACAGTTGAGGGGTTGTGTACCTTCTCAAATTCTTCCACTTAATAAGTGAAATGCAAAGCCCTAAGGCATTTGGCCTCTAGTAGAGGAAGTGAAGAGGTTTTGTAATTGTTATAGTAAAATGGTTATATGGGTGTAACAATATGAACCTGGCAAAATATCTGAGCTTTGCTTTTACTTCATTAAAGAAACCCGTCATTATGTTTTGTAGATTATAATAACGAAGATGAATTTGGAAGAAAGTTGAGGTTCCTCCTGCAACAGCTTCCACCTGTTAATTACAGTTTGTTAAAGTTTCTGTGTAGATTTTTAGCCAATGTAGCATCACATCATGAAGAAATTTGGTCTGCAAACTCTTTGGCTGCTGTCTTTGGTCCAGATGTCTTCCAGTAAGTTTTTTCACAAATTTTTGTTTGATTAAAAAAAATATATATTTGTGAAATAGAATCATTGTACTGTCTCCCAAGGGTCATAGGTTGCTTGATTAACCATTATTTTTTATAGTAGATCTGATTAATCCTTCCAGCATTTCTGTGAACAGGGTAAAAGTTAGGTAGGCTTTACAGATGGGAAAACTGAGGCACAGAATGATGGCATAAATCACTCAGGTCTATAAAGTGACTCATTGGTTGTCTTCAAACTTTACCTGTGATTGATTTAAGAACTCTCAGTTCAGTTTGCACTTTTATTCTTAGTATTTACACAGATGTGGAAGATTTGAAAGAACAAGAAATAGTGAGCAGGATAATGGCTGGACTTCTGGAAAATTACTATGAGTTTTTTGAGAATGAAGAGGAAGATTTTTCATCTAATGATTTGAGTTCAATTACTGAACAGGTGAGAATATTTAAAATATACTTGGAGGGAGTTTTTGTTGTTTTTGCTTTATAAAGAATTTACTCTTAAGGGCTTGGCCCAAACTTAGGTGGAATTTTTAAGTACTAAACTGGAAGTAATTTTCTTGATTATTATATGTAATCATAGGTTATAGATATATCCATGTAGTATATGAATGTGATCTTTTTTCTGAACAACTTATTGTCCTCAATTTGGATATGGAAAAGTAATTGAAACCAGAGTATATGGTAGAGCTTTTGTGGATGTTTTTGTGTTTTCCTTCTGTTAAATTAAGCATTGTTTATTTTGTAAGAATAGTGTGCTTTTGTTTTTGCAAAGAAACTGCTTGCATAGAGGAATGCAGGCAAAGGTTGAGAATTAGAAGGTAGAGAGAAAGGTTGAATACAAAGTTGACAGAAACTTAAAAATGTTTTTCTTGATTGAAGTACCAAGTCAGTATAGCAGTGCTAACATTGTCATTAATGGGAAGCATCAAAAGAGTAATAGTTTAGGTTACAGATAATGTTTTAAATCTTGTGACTCTCGAACTAAAAACCCATTTCTCAAACAACATTATATTTTGTTGTTACTGCTATGCCTTGATGGTTGAGACTGCAGAAGGATCCTAGTTAGTTTCTTCTTTTTAAAAATTAATTAATTAATTAATTAATTACTTTTTGGCTGCGTTGGGACTTCGTTGCTGTGCGCGGGCTTTCTCTAGTTGTGGTGAGCGGGGGCTACTCTTCTTTGCAGTGCGCGGGCTTCTCACTGTGGTGGCTTCTCTGGTTGCAGAGCATGGGCTCTAGGCATGCGGCCTTCAGTAGTTGTGGCACACGGGCTTAGTAGTTGTGGCTCGCGGGCTCTAGAGTGCAGGCTCAGTAGTTGTGGCGCATGAGCTTAGTTGTTCTGCAGCATGTGGGATCTTCCCGGACCAGGGCTCGAACCTGTGTCCCCTGCATCGGCAGGTGGATTCTTAACCACTGCTCCACCAGGGAAGCCCCTAGTTTCTTCTTTTATAAGAAGTGATAATACTGATTCTGACTAATTGTAAGTGACTGTAAAGCCACATTCATTCAGACTTCTCAGGCTTAGAATTCGTGATATAGATCTATCTGGAGGTTTTTCTTTTGTGCTTACGTGAAATGATTTGTCAAGCAAACTTTTATATTAAAACCTATGATGTTATATTTTGAGTGTGGGGTGGGGCTGCTACCTCTTTTTAATGACTAATAATTCACCTGGTTATAAATAAACAAGGTAAAATACACAGTAAAATGCCCTATTCTTACCCATGCCCACCCTCTTCCTCTCATTGTTTTTTTTTTTTAATTTAATTAATTAATTAATTTATTTATTTATGGCAGTATTGACTCTTCATTTCTGTGCGAGGGCTTTCTCTAGTTGCGGCAAGTGGGGTCCACTCCTCATCACGGTGCTCAGGCCTCTGACTATCGCGGCCTTTCCCGTTGCGGAGCACAGGCTCCAGACGCGCAGGCTCAGTAATTGTGGCTCACGGGTCTAGTCGCTCCGCGGCATGCGGGATCCTCCCAGACCAGGGCTCGAACCCGTATCCCCCGCATCGGCAGGCAGACTCCCAACCACTGCGCCACCAGGGAAGCCCCTCTCATTGTTTTTTTATGTGTTTTTCCAGAATTTCTTTATGCAAATATAAGTAAATATTTCCTCTAAGTATTTTTTTTTTTTTTGCGGTATGCGGGCCTCTCACTGTTGTGGCCTCTCCTGTTGCGGAGCACAGGCTCCAGACGCGCAGACTCAGTGGTCATGGCTCACGGGCCCAGCCGCTCCGCGGCATGTGGGATCCTCCCAGACCGGGGCACGAACCCGTGTCCTCTGCATCGGCAGGCGGATTCTCAACCACTGCGCCACCAGGGAAGTCCTCCTCTAAGTATTTTTTAACAGGAAAGTAGCATACCATACACACTATTCTGCACCTTATGTTTTTAAATCAGTTAACAGTGTATCATGGTGAATTTTTTTTTATTTTTTTATTTTTTGGCGGTGCACGGGCCTCTCCCTGTTGCGGCCTCTCCTGTTGCGGAGCACAGGCTCCGGACACGCAGGTTCAGCGGCCATGGCTCACGGGCCCAGCCACTCCGCGGCATGTGGGATCTTCCCGGACCGGGGCATGAACCCGCGTCCCCTGCATTGGCAGGCGGACTCTCAACCACTGCGCCACCAGGGAAGCCCCATGGTGATGTTTTATTGGAATGTAGAGAACATATTCGTTTTTTTAAACATCTGTGTAGTTCCCTATTGTATGGATGTAACATATAATTTATTTGATTCATAGTATCTGTATCCACTTGAAAAGGTGATAGTATATCCCGGTTTTCTCAGAGTAGTCCTAGTTTTGTTTTTTGTTTTTTGTTTTTTTTTTAGCGGTACGCGGGCCTCTCACTATTGTGGCCTCTCGTGTGGCGGAGCACAGGCTCCGGACGCGCAGGCTCAGCGGCCATGGCTCACGGGCCCAGCCGCTCCGCGGCATGTGGGATCTTCCCAGACCAGGGCACGAACCTGTGTCCCCTGCATTGGCAGGCGGACTCTCAACCACTGTGCCACCAGGGAAGCCCGTCCTAGTTTATATTTGCTTTCTAATGTAATTATTAGTTACTCCTCTTTTCATTCACATGTATCCAGGTTTAGATGATTAATTATATGGTTATGCTATTTATTGATGGACAGAGGATTACATCCCTTCATTTGTTCTTAAACTATAAAGTAGTATCTCTTGAAAGTTTATCACACAGATTTTCATTCATTCTCATAGATGTTGGCTCAGATTATGTGAATTAGGAGTTTTATTTCCTGGGTAGCCCAGCTTTTATTTAAAAGTGTTTCTATACTGTTGTGAACTTTTATAGATAAGTTTTTTTAATATTTGGGGGTTATACCTTCCTTAGGTTGGTTGGTTGGTTTTGTTTTTTATTGAAGTATAGTTGATTTACAATATTGTGTTAGTTTCAGATGTACAGCATAGTGATTCAGTTATACATATATTTATGTAGCTATTCTTTTTCACATTCTTTTCCCTTATAGGTCATTAAAAAATATTGAGTATAGTTCCCTGTACTATACAGTAGGTCCTTGTTGGTTATCTATTTTATGTATAGTAGTGTGTACATGTTAATCCCAAACTCCTAATTTATTGCCCGTCCCCCCCATTGGTAACCATACGTTTGTTTTCTATGTCTGTGCGTCTATATCTGTTCTGTAAATATGTTCATTTGTATCTTTTTTTTTTCAAGATTCTACATAGAAGCGATATCACATGATATTTGTTTTTCTCTGGCTTACTTCACTTATTATGATAATCTCCAAGTCCATCCATGTTGCTGCAAATGGCGTTATTTCATTCTTTTTTTATGGCTGAGTAATATTCCTCTGTGTGTGTGTGTGTGTGTGTGTGTGTGTGTGTGTGTTTGTCACATCTTTATCCATTCATCTTTCAATGGACATTTAGATTGCTTCCATGTTTTGGCTATTGTAAATAGTGCTGCTATGAACATTAGGGTGCATGTATCTTTTTGAATTAGAGTTTTCATCTTTTCCAGATACATGCCCAAGAGTGGGACTGCTGGATCATATGGTAGCTATTTTTAGTTTTTAAGGAACCTCCATACTGTTCTCCGTAGTGGCTGTACCAATTTACATTCCCACCAACATTGTAGGAGGGTTCCTTTTTCTCCACACCCTCTCCAGCATTTATTTCTTGTAGACTTTCTGATGATGGCCATTCTGACTGGAGTGAAGTAATACCTCATTGTGGTTTTGATTTGCATTTCTCTAATAATTAGCAATGTTGAGCATTTTTTCATGTGCCTGTTGGCCATCTGTATGTATTCTTTGGAGAAATGCCTATTTAGATCTTCTGCCCATTGGTTTTTTTTTTTTTTTTTGATATTGCACTGTATGAGCTGTTTGTATATTTTGGAAATTAATCCCTTGTCGGTTGCACTGGTTGTAAATATTTCCTCCCATTCTGAAGGTTGTCTTTTTGTTTTGTTCATGGTAAGTTTAAGTTTAATTAGGTCCCATTTATTTATTTTTGTTTTATTTCCATTATTCTAGGAAATGAAGCCAAAAAGATACTGCTGCGATTTGTGTCAGAGTGTTCTGCCTATGTTTTCCTCTAAGAGTTTTATAGTACCGGTCTTAACATTTAGGTCTTTAATCCATTTTGAGTTTATTTTTGTGTGTGGTGTTAGAGAATGTTCTAATTTCATTCTTTTACATGTAGCTGTCCAGTTTTCTCAGCACCACTTATTGAAGAGACTGTCTTTTCTCCATTGTATATAGCCTTGCCTCCTTTGTCATAGATTTTTTTTTTTTTTTGGCTGTGTTGGGTCTTGGTTGCAGCACAGGGGATCTTCGTTGTGGCACGTGGGATCTTTCGTTATGGCGTGCGGGCTTCTCTCTAGTTGTGGTGTGCGGGTTTTCTCTCTCTAGTTGTGGCGCATGGGTTCCAGGGCATGTGGGCTCTGTAGTTGTGGCACATAGGCTCCAGGGCATGTGGGCTCTGTAGTTTGCGTGCTCTGGCTCTCTAGTTGAGGCATGTGAGCTCAGTAGTTGTGGTGTGCGGGCTTAGTTCACGTGCAGCATGTAGGATCTTAGTTCCCTGACCAGGGATCGAACCTGTGTCCCCTGCAATGGAAGGTGAATTCTTTACCACTGGACCACCAGGGAAGTCCCTGTCATAGATTAATTGACTGTAGGTCAGTTCCTTAAGTTTTTTATGTTTTCTTCACGTAAGCATTTTTATCTTTGTCTGACTTTCCTTCCCTCTTTTTCTTCTTCCCTCCTTACCTTCCTTCCTCTCCTCTCTCTCAAGTATCAGAAACTTTTAAGAAAACAGTAAAAGGTGCCAAATTGTAACTTACAGTTTATGAACTGAGGATGAAATCAAATTGTTTGTGTGTGTGTGTGTGTGTGTGTGTGTGTGAGGTAAATCAAGTGAGTAGAATTTGTAACCTGAATCAGTGATCCATGAAACTTCTGGCATATTTTTTGAAGGTTTCCAACTATCATATACAATACCTGACTTAAAAAACTTGGTTAAAATAAAGAACTGACATAGCTGTTCAAAAGTGTTTTTGCTTAAAAGAAAACGACAAGAAGAGGACAAGTAGATAGATATGCCTTAAACCTTTAATGCTTTTTGATACCCATAAGAAATCCCATCTTTGGGGAATTCTGTGTGCCACCTTTCTTTCCTTTATATTTTAGTTCAGCAGTTTATTTTTTTAAATAAAATTAATGGCTGCTGAAAGTGAAATAATATACATACGTTTGTGTTATTCATTTTCTACTTTTCCAAGATGATTTGACTTGTAAGAAACTGATGATGCCAATTTGATCTAATGTTTATATCTTGACTCCTCTAGTCTGCAGGGTATATCTTGATTATGTTTTACATTGTGGTGTAATTCTCTGATATTTGTATTATCCTGCAGCTTCCTTATGTAAACTGAAATATATTCATATCTCACATATGTTGCATTTATATTTCTGTATTTTTTAAGCACTACAAAAACTGACTTAAAATATATTGTGCTTTACATTAAATAGAATGGTGGTTAATTAACACCAGGAAATAATGTTGAATTCTGCAGATTTGCCTGTGAATAGAAAAGAGGATGTTAGCATATTGAACAGAATATTCTCAATAAACATGGTAGTGCAGTGAGTGCTGAGAGACAGTGATGTATATTAATTACCTTGGCTCATGTTGCTAATTGCCAGTATCTATTTTCTTATCTATTTTATTACTTTTTTGAATTATAACTGGGTTGCAAGTAATAGAAGAACAGATTTCTGAAAGTATTATTTTTAAAGCAGATTTCGTAACTTCATAACTTCACAAGTTAAAACAGATTTCATAACTTCACAAGTCAAAATTTGACTTGTGAAGCTGAATTGATCAGGTATTGAGTGAAAGTAAAATCTCAAACTCAGCACAATTTGGTTGTATTTTAAAGTTGGCATAACTTAAATGCTGCTAATTTGTTATCCACGTATTTTAAAAGGTTAGGCAGACCTGGTCTATCATGGCAGTGCTTTGACTTTTCCCCTGATTTTGATACTTGAAGGAAGCAAAGTTTATTTAGCACTCTCTACTTTTAGAGTTTCATCCCATTAACGCAAGTATTTGGCCGTTAGATCCTTTTCAAGGTAGTAGATTTTTTTTTTTAATAGTTTGAGAGATGACTGGAGATGTTGAATAGGGAGTGTTTGAGAAATGACCCAGAGTTAGCGAATAGTTTCTTTGTATGGTATCCTTGAATGATTGCGAATCCAGTAGAGTGGTTTGAAGATGTAGGTGATAATTATGTTTCTTTATACGTTTGAGAAGGCAGGTAGCAGCGTTCTCCACAAGCTGGAGTCTGGAGAGCAGGCATTTCACGAGGCCCTAGAGAAGGGAATTACAGCAGTCAAAGAAAGAAGAGATGTAAGTATGGCTGAGGGTTTTCCATAAGTGGAGTTGAGGCAGCTGTATATATATAGGGCAGGTTCAGAATAATTTATGAACAGAATAGAGTGTTGATAAGCAAAAGGTCAAGTTGACAAGAAAAAGATCAAGAAGAATTTTTGAAGATAAGTGTGGGGTGAGAGGGAGAGCATTTTTATATAAGTTTATAATTTTTACTCTTACCCAATTTAGTCAATTCTTACTGCAGGAAGTTAAACTGGAAGGCCTGGGGGGATGGGAGGTGGGGGTGGGAAGAAAAATCCATAGGCCATAGACTTTGTTCATGTCATATCTTAGTTGATGGTTTCTGGCGAAGATACTAGGGAATGTCAGTTAATTTACATAAAGCTTATTGAATTGAATATAATATATTCAGTATAATTGAGTATAAGGCTTTTGTAGTTACTAAGAGCTATTGACTGTAGGCATAAATTGATTTTAAAATGTGTAATGTAACCTGTTAAAATTGCAGTACTTCTTTACGAAATATTTGTGTACTGAATAAATATTCATCTAGTCTCAGTTTAAATAGCCGTCTTAATTTTTTTTTTTTTTTTAATATTCTACTCTTGCGCCCAAACCTGAAAATGATATTTTCTTGCCAGTTTTTTTTTTTGGCTTGGATTACCAGGTAGCTATTGATTAAATACATTCTTGATTTTCACTAATTTATTAAATACATAGATAGAGAAAGAGTAATTTTCCACTTGATCCCATTTAAAAACTGACCTATCATTTGAAATTTTCACCTTTGTGTATAAATCTTACCTCTCAGTAAATAACCACTTAGCTAATGATTTTCAGTACTCGTTGATTAGGAATTGGTAGAGTATCACAGTGTAATTACCTTTCTTCTGGTTGAAGTTTTCATTTCTGAGAGTCCTCTAGCAACTGTATTTGCCTGTGTGTCAGGAAGAACACTGCAGTTACATGTAGCAGTAAATTTATTCTAGGTATTGCCAGCACATTTGGCTAGGATGGACAAAAGTACATGTTTACTGCTTAATGTTTTTAATGACTAGTGTTAATTTATAAAAAATGTTAAGACCATTTATGGCTAGTTTCTTCTATGGGGTAGCTTAACAAATGTTTCTCATTTGAAAATATTTTATTGGTTTTTGTTCTCAGATATTTGTGTCTTTTTATTAGAGTGATTGTTTACTTATGTAGCCAATTTGATAATAGAAAATGTTTTATAGCCCCTGCCAGAAAGAGAATTATAACCTTGAGTTGTGCTTAATGGTCAAAACAGTGAGTTCTTTCTTGTTGTAAAGTCCAGTCTCTTCATGAAAATTCAGTCTGAATCATTTAGAAGTTAGCTGTCATTTTCTAATGCATAGTTAAGACCGTAAGGCAAAATTTCTGTGCCCTTCTTTTTTCACACTATTCTATATTAAAATCACTTGTTCAGTGCACTTGGAAATTGGAGAGATCAATTGAAGTCTTTGTTGTAGCTGACAGGTTTACAAATCTGATTGGTTAGAAAATGAAGCTTTCTTAATGTTAATTAACTACAGCGTGCAGGCTTTTTCATAGTTTGCAGTCTTATTCATATTCCTAGTGATATAGTAATGTAATCATTACTTCCTGCTTTAAAATGTTATGTTTGGTTTGATATTTTACTCTAATATGGAGAAGTTGGCAGCTGTTTACTTTGTAAGAGAAATTTGTCCTAGGAAATGAAGTGAAAAATGAGTTGTATTTAAATTTTTCTTAGAATAGTATGTCTTTCTTAGAATAATATGTCAGTTAACAGTTTCATTAAATTTTAATTCTCATTTAATTCTATCTATATAGGTTAATGAACTTTCTGAGGAAGAAGAGGAAGATGAAAAGCTGGAACATATAGAAGAACTTCCAGAAGAGGGTGCAGAAAAATCAGATGACATGCCAGAGGTGGTACAGTTAAGGATGACTGAAAACATCCTGGAGCCAAATAGTGTTACAGCATCAACAAGGTAGTATTTCAGTTGAAAGGACTTTAGGTTTGAGCATTTCATTCTAGATATAAGTTCACTCAAGCACTAAATGACACAGATTGTAATGGTATATGAAAGATTAGTTTGTATATGAAAAAGAACAATAAGAAAATTTTAAAGAAGCAACCTTGTTAAGGAGTTTTCAGTTATTAGTATTTATACCTTTCTTTAAAAATATAACCTCTTATGCATATTTCCTCTTAAAGTTTATTTGTTTTTGTATTATTAGTGTATTAGTTGGGTTGGGTAAAATTTCAGAACCTTTGGAAGTAGAATTGCTAGAGAAAGATACAGTGGTTGAGTCGACTGCATTTCCAGGTCCTAGTCTAGAACTAGATTAAACTAGGCTGTAAAGAGAGGACTCTGTGATCCTTTAAGATAGTGCTTTCCAATCCTTTCCATGTATAAAGTGATATTTATAGGGCATACTGGGTGAACTTGGTAAATGTGGTAAGCTGGAGGCACTATCCTAGCACATAGCTGGGACTATTGGACACACTGTTTAGGAAGCATTAGAGAATTTAAGAACTCCCCGTAGGTAGCTCTAGGTTTGCTAAATTCTGTCCTTACTTTTCTGTAAAGCTCCATGGTTTTCTAATTAGGGGGACAGTTATTTGTTAGGCCACTAGATATTTTTCATTAAATTTGTGTTCAATAGAACGGTGGTTAAAAAAGCAGAGGAAATAATTTAAGAGTCAGACAGCAAAATGTCATTTAAAAATAAGTAGTAATTTAAGGGAAGAACTATTCAGTGTCATTTAGAAAAATTATAAAGTAGTTTAAAATGTATACTTCTAAATACAACTATTACATTTCTCTGTGGCCCTCTAGATTTTTATATTATGTATAGTTTCTTCAGATGTGATTATAGTTATGGTATATTAACAAGTTTATTCACCCTTTTGCCCCGATTTAGCTTTTTGTTTGTGCTTTTCTATGTTTACATGACATTCTTTACTATATTTTAGTTATATATTGCAATATTTATAAGCTATATATTAAATTATTTAACTGTATCTTAATTATATATTTACTGTCATTCTTTTTTCTGAACTTTGAGTTATTCCAGCTACCTTGTCATTGCTATACTACTATATAACCTTTGTTCTTGGGTCCTTTTTTCCTTCTTTTGACTTATTTGGATAAATTTATTAGGCTCAAAGAGTAAATTTTTCTATGGCTTTTGATAAGTATTTCCAGACTACTTAAAAGACTTGGCCCATTTTGCATTACCATTAGCAATATTTTCTTGAGCACCTGAAAACAATAGATTTAAATTGGTGTTCTTTATTTTGTTCATTATAGAGTTATGCCCTCCAATAAGGTAACCATTAGCTAGCTACATGTGGCTATTTAAATTTAAACTTAAAACAATTAAAATTAAATAAAATTTAAAAATCACTTCCAGGGACTTCACTGGTGGTGCAGTGGTTAAGAATCTGCCTGCCAGTGCAGGGGACACTGGTTCGATCCTTGGTCAGGGAAGATCCCACATGTCACGGAGCAACTAAGCCCGTGCGCCACAACTACTGAGCCTACACTCTAGAGCCCGCGAGCCACAACTACTGAAGCCTGTGCGCCTAGAGCCCATGCTCCACAACAAGAGAAGCAACCACAATGAGAAGCCTGTGCACCACAACGAAGAGTAGCCCCTGCTCACTGCAGCTAGAGAAAGCCCATGCAGCAACAAAGACCCAATGCAGCCAAAAATAAATAAATAAATTTATTTTGAAAAAAATCACTTCCACAGTTGTACTAGCCACATTTCAAGTGCTCAGTATAGCCATATATGATTAGTGGTTACCATATTGGACAATGCAGATATAGAGCAATTCTATCATTGTAAAAATTTCTTTTGGATAGTGCTGATTTAGAGAGCAAATTCATTAAATATTTTTATATATTTAATTACCAGCAGGGTTAAATATTGTTTCAAATGCATGATGCCAGTAGTTTCTTCTTTTTGATCATCTGTCTAGCTTTGTAGAGGATCCTCCTTCCCTCCAACACAGTCATTTTTTTTAATTTTTAAATTTATTTTTGGCTGTATTGGGTCTTTGTTTTTGGTTCTTCATTGCTGCACACGGCTTTCTCTAGTTGGGCTAGTGGGGGCTACTCTTTGTTGTGGTGGCTTCCCTTGTTGCAGAGCTCAGACTCTAGGCATGCAGGCTTCAGTAGTTGTGGCACGTGGGCTCAGTAGTTGTGGCTCACAGGCTCTAGAGTGCAGGCTCAGTAGTTGTGGCGCACGGGCTTAGTTGCTCCATGGCATGTGGGATCTTCCCAGACCAGAGCTCGAACCTGTGTCCCCTGCATTGGCAGGCAGATTCTCAACCACTGTGCCACCAGGGGAGTCCCAAACACAGTGATTTTTAGATGGAATCATTAGAGATTGGTGGTAATCAGGATTCCTTAATTGCAAGTTGTAGGAACAGATCTTGGTTAATGGAAGGAAAAAAGGTAATTTATTAGAAGAACGCTGGATAGGTCCCAGAGTTGAAAGGAAAAGCAGAGAGAAGAACATGGCAGCTTTGGAGAATTTAGTAACAGAGGGTCATGGAAGAATCTCTTCAGCATGTGGCTGTTGCTGTGAGATTTCCAATTACTTCTTTTCATCTGTCATTCTGCTCAAGACCAGATTCCTGTGGGGTAACAGGGGAGAAGGTCTGGCCTAAATTGGGTCATGTGCCCATTCCTGGCCAGGGTAGAGCTGGGTCATTGTAATTTATGCATGTACCAAGAGCGTTGGATGGAGGGAGGAGCTAGTTTGCCTTAGAAAAATGGGGCTAATACCAAAAGAAAGGGATAGGGATATGAGGCAACAAAAATAGATGTGTCTGTCACAGTGGTCTTCTAGATTTAGTGTTGATATCTGTAAATTTCAGTTAATATTTATACATTAACATTTTATTTTAATTTTGGCTGATTGGTTGCATAAAGGTAAAAAATACATTCTTTGATATCCACCTTTGATGAAAGAAAGGTAGGGGAGAAATATCCTTGAATGCACAGGGTCTAGAAAATAGGGAGTGCTTAATAAATTCATTTTAGGGAATTAGTGTATACTGTATTACATGAAACTAGAGATTGAACTTTTGCTAACTTAATGTTTTGTCTCTTTGAGTTTTTCTTTCAGGTTGCTCACAAACATTTTATGGAATTATTAGGTAGCCTCCTTTGTATTTCTGTGGGAAGATATATTAGAATCCTAAGGGAAATAAACATTAAGTGACAGTTTAGCAGTTCTCAAACATTTTGGGCTCAAATGTTATGCTCTTACAAATTATTGAGGACTCCGAAGACCTTTGTTATGTTGATTTTATACCTCTGGTTATTTACCATATTATAAATTAAAACGGCATATTTAAACTGCTGGGAGTGTTCTTTGTTGAGTTGTACTTTGGAAGACGCTTAGTATTTGTAGCTGAAATATAGCTATTTATGATCTAACAGGTTTTTTTGTTGGTAGATTTCTCCTCCTCTATAGTTTTAATTCATCGATTCTCGAACTTTTTGGTTTAATTTGAGGACTACAAAGAACTTTTGTTACTGTGGGTTATAGCTATTGGTATTTACTCTATTAGGAACCAAAACTGAGAAATTTTTTTAAAGTAGTAATGAACTCATTACATGTTAATGTAAAATTTTTTAATCAAAAGTAACTTGTCCAGAATCTCTTAAAAATTTTTAGTGAGAAATTTTTTAGTGGCATTGTTTTACATTTGTACAAATCTCTTTAATGTCTGGCTTAAAAGATGGTAGCTAGATTCTCACATTTTCTTTTGCATTTAATGTGTTGCCATATGTTATTTTGGTTGAAGTAATATGAAGACAGTCTAGCATTACACAAGTATGTAGTTAGAAAAAGGTAGAGAATTTTTATAGCCTTTTCAGATAATTGTGGATATTCTTCTTTGACAATACACCAAAACTTGGTAAGTGGTAGTTTCTTAAAGGTTATTTGTAATGTGGAACCTGAAAGCATATCTGAATTTTTCGTACTCTGATCCATCAGTCTGTTTTGTACTTTGAGAGAATCTTTTAGCCATGCTTAATTTTGTGATATGGTATATTGGTTATTTGGAAAATACTGCCTTACTGAGTTATTCAGAGCTTCCAAATAGTGATATATTCTGTTATATAATATCAAAATGTATATTCTTTAATATCATTATTGATTGTGTCAAAATATCTTTAAGTATTGGGATGCTATTGAGCTTATGGTAGAGGATACAGGTTTTCCAGAATTCTAATTTTTACTTGAACACCCAAATTTTATCAGTACTGTTAGTCTTGCTCATTTTTGAGAAAATTTCTGCCAGATATTCAAGTTGGAATAACCATAGTCTGTCAGTCAGTCTTTCAAGTAAAAATGGGTATTCCATGGTAAAAGTTCATTTCTCAACTCAAACAAGACAAACATTGTACTAAGATGTGCAGCAGAGTTGCTTTGTGTGTACTTCCTATTTGTCACACCAAATATTAAAAAGAAGTGTACTCAAGGGCTGAGATAAAATTAATAATATGTATTACTTCCTCATCAAGGACTGGCTCCTTTTTAAAAAAGATCACAACTGGGTAGTGATGAAGAATGCAATGGCCATGGTATAGTTTGATACCACTTGCCTGGACTTATGCTAAGTCCCCAAGGAATCTTTTTCTACCATTGATTTTGTATCATCAAATATCAGCACAGTGAAAAAGGCATATGTTATGAAAACAGTTTTGATCTTTTGTTTCATGGAACACCCTTTGAGAACCAATGGTTTAAATATTCATGTATGAGTTGAATTGATTGACTTATTTATGCATCTGTTATTTCTCTACATTGTTTGCCATTAACCATATGTTGTTAAGATTTGAGCTGAGATGAGTGGAAAAAATAGTGGGATTTAGAGTGTGGGTAGCCTAGGGTGCATAAAAAGCAGAAGTTTCGGTTGCTTCTGAGGCTCAGTCTTATCCATGAAGTTCTTGGAAATCTCAAGCTTGCTTCTATAGTGCCTTGTATCTGTAGATGAAAAATTATTGCTTTATATTCACATGTTTATCTAGTATATGGCTTTATTTACATATACAAATGTTAGGGGAATCTTTACCTTTTAAAAATTTAAAGAGAGATTGGAGAGTTCTGAAAAAGTTCTTTATTTTCCCTGTGCTTTTCACAGTCTTTTTCCTAGGCTGTATTGGAAAGGTTTATTTTGGCTTGAGGTTAGTTAATTTTTAATTTATATTGCTTCCAGAACTACAAATGAAAAACCAGCTCATTGACATTATTATAAAGTTTATTTAAAGTTGTGCTTTTAATTTATTGCCTTGCTAAAACTTGGAATTTAGAAAGAATGAAGAATTTGATACTATCTTTTATGTACTCTTGATGCTAGGGCTTCATTTTGGTGAGTTCATTAGCTTATGATGGTTAGATTTTAGGTGTGATGCAGGAAAGAAGGTGTAGTGATTAAGAAAGAGCTCTGAGTTGAGGCAAATTGGTCTGCACTTCATTCTGTGGATACCTTATTGTTGAAGAAATATGCCTTCAGCTGACTATAGAGGTCAGAGAAATGTAGTAGTAACTTTTTCCTTTAAATCTGTTAAATAAGCAGTTTGCAGAATATTTCAGTTGACAATCAATTCACCTCATTTTCGCTAGCTAGATTCCACTTAAAAGTGCAAAGAGGAGGAAAATGTGCCTTGGTGGGAGTATCAGAAATGTTGGGTGGGAAAAAGTAGAATTTATGCTTTGGGTCATAAGATGATTCTATTAAAGTAAAACATTTTTTGAAGTATCAGAGCATAATAGATATTGACAAGTTCTCTTCCTCCTTCCTATTGCCCTGAAAATTATGCATTTGACATTTTAAAGACTTGTGGTTGTTATAACTTATTGACTAACTTTCTAATAGCGAGGCATCTTTCCAGTTTACTCTTACTCTTGTCATAGGTATAGGGTATTCCCAAGTTGATGGGGAAAGTGAAGAAACGCGTTTTGCTTTTGACTGGAAGGGGATATGTGGTTTTGGGTTGTTTTGTTTGTTTGTTTGTTTGTTTTTTCTGTGCTGCGCGACATGTGGGATCTTAGTTCCCCGATCAGGGATCAAACCTGCGCCCCTGCCCCTGCATTGGAAGTGCTGAGTCTTAACCCCTGGACTGCCAGAGAAGTCCCTGTTTTATATATTTATTTTTCGAAACCACAGTTTTTTAAATGGTCGTTTTAGTGGGGCTCTGGCATGAATTATCTGGAAATTATCCTAATTTTAGATTTGAAAAATTAACCATTAATGCTTTTCTGAAAATGGATGATGAGTGAACAATAGTTCTCTACCTATTGTGCAGCTGTTTCAGCAATGTCATATTTGTCATAATTTATAACTCTTGATATAGTGTGATTAATGAAAACAGACTTTTTTTTCCTGCTTTACACTGGGTTAGGCTTAAATATTTTTATAGGCGTTCCAGCCAGATTCAAAATTTTGTCCCCCTTTCCCTGTCTCCCACCAAGTTGCTTATTTAGTACTTGGGAAAAAATTTGTGGACTGTTGATTGGGTCCCTCCTTTTCAGTAGTGACCTCATGTTGCAGTCTGCTTCCGTTTAGACTGCAGTTCTGATTGCTCAGCAGTTTTTATAAGCCTGTCACCATCCTTTATGATATTTGAAGTCACTTTACCTTATGTTTTTGTTAGGAGTTGCCACAGTGCCTAGGATGGCTTGCAAGGCTCTGTTACACAGGTAAAATGATTCTTATCAGATTTAATTGAAGCAGAGCTACAGTACTTTTATTGAAGTATTATTTGTAATATTAAAGATTTGCAATTGGGAAATTAAAATAATAGTAGTTCCCTATGATAATTGTATTTGAATTACAAAAAATTAGTAATTTGAATAAATGGCTGCAAGATTGATTTTGTGTTCTCAAGAAGATTATGTGATTCTAGACAGATTTAAAAGTAGAGTTAACAGCAGAAGGGAGAAGAAGGTCAGAATGACTACAGTCTTTTTTTTTTTTTTTTTTTTAATTTATTTATTTATGGCTGTGTTGGGTCTTCGTTTCTGTGCGAGGGCTTTCTCTAGTTGCGGCAAGTGGGGGCCACTCCTCATCGCGGTGCGCGGGCCTCTCATTATCGCGGCCTCTCATGTTGCGGAGCACAGGCTCCAGATGCGCAGGCTCAGTAATTGTGGCTCACGGGTCTAGCCGCTCCGCGGCATGTGGGATCTTCCCAGACCAGGGCTCGAACCCATGTCCCCTGCATTGGCAGGCAGACTCTCAACCACTGCACCACCAGGGAAGCCCCGACTACAGTCTTTAACGTTATACTTGATTGAAGCCTAAAATACGTGTGACCCTTGTGATTTATTGTTTGCCCTTTTCGTCCGGTGGTTTAATGAAAACAGTTAGGATTTTTAAGTGGTCTTTATGGCATCTGTCTATAGTACCTAAGTAATTTGACCTTGAATTTGTCAGCATTTATTTTTTGTGTATCTTTATTAATCAGAACTCACATTCTTATGATACTTACGTTATTTTGCTTCTGCATATGCATAACTATATTGATAAATCTTTTTTATAGCTGTAGGTGTATGTTAGCCTTGGTTTGTACATAAGTGCTTTATTCCCCACAGAACTTGGCAAAAGTCTGAAAATAAAGAATAAATTCCTTGAAATCGGAAAACTAAATCAGTCCTTTTTCCTTCAGAAATTCAGAGAACAGTTTTACAGTCAACTTTGTAGCCTCAGTGTGACTCATAAAGTACAAAATCTATTTCTTTGATTTGTTTACTATAGCTTTTTGGGGTAGGGAGAAGATGCTTATTGAAAGCAGCTGGTTATTTGATTGTCCTAGCCTACTCTTCAGGGCCAAAGAATCTTTACTTTCATACTAATAATCTAGCTTGCTGATGACTACTTTTATATATTTTAAATTTAATTCCCATAGCACTTAAAAGGGATAGGAAACTGAAAGATCAAATCCTCTGCCTACCCATCGAATTTTTTTTGTTGTTGTTGTTTATTTATTTATTTTGGCTGCACCGGGTCTTAGTTGCAGCACATAGGATCTTCATTGCAGCATGTGGCATCTAGTTCCCCGACCAGGATTTGAACCCAGGCCTCCTGCATTGGGAGTGCGGAGTATTACCCACTGGACCACCAGGGAAGTCTCTACCCATTGAATTTAAGACCATTAGAACTTTTGTTCTGTTTGGCTCCTTTAGATAACTGGGAAATATTATTTTTTTTAATACTTATTTATCTTATTTATTTATTTTCTTTATTTTTTTGGCTGTGTTGGGTCTTAGTTGCGGCACATGGGATCTTCGTTGAGGCATGCAGGATCTTTCATTGCGGCACATGGTCTCTTTGTTGTAGCACTCGGCCTTCTCTCTAGTTGTGGCGCGGGGGCTCCAGAGAGCGTGGGCTCTGTAGTTTGCGGCACGTGGGCTCTCTCATTGAGGCGCTCGAGCTTAGTAGTTGTGACGCGCGGGCTTAGTTGTCCTGTGGCATGTGGGATCTCAGTTTCCTGACCAGGTATAGAACCCGCGTCCCCTGCATTGGAAGGCAGATTGTTTACCATTGGACCACCAGGGAAGTCCCTGGAAAATATTAAAGTTTAATCTTTTGGGAGCCTAGATATAGATCTTGGCCAGTGTTTCTTAAGTTTATTAGTATGGATAAGAATCATCACTGGTGCTTATTAAAAATGTAGACTCTTGGGTCCTACCTCAGAGGTTTGGGGAGGGACTGAGGAATCTACTTTCTTAAAGTTTTTTTTTTTTTTTTTTTTTTTAAACTGGGAAAGAAACCATATATACAGAAACGGGCATGAAACAAATGTATATCAAAACAGGTTAGTAAAAAGCAAATATCCAAATATCCCAGATCTGGAAATAAGCACTGAAAACACCCTGGTAGCTCTCACAATCCTGATCTCCTCCCTCCACTAAAGGTAACAACTATGCTGATTTTTATGGCAATCACTTTCTTATATCTTTCTGAGCTTTATGAAAATTAAACTTGCTATAGGTATTTTTTGATCCAGCTTCTTTCACTAAACATGGTATGAGAATTTTATCCATGTGGTCACATGTCACTGTGGTTTGTTCATTTCACTGCTGTAAAGTATTCCATTATATGATTGCACCACAATGATCCAATTTACTGTTGCTGGAAAATTGGATTATTTTTATTTTTGACTATTGTGAGTAACATTGCTGTGTACATCATTGTACACATCTTCTGGTGCACACATGCACGCACATTTACTGTCTTTCAACTTAAGTAACTAGTGCTAAATTGTTTTCCATAGTGCTTTCTCCAGTTCTCATTCTAACAGTGTGTGAGCCTTCCCATTGCTTCACATTCTTGTGTACTTCATTGTCGTTTTAATAACGTTTTCATATGTGTATTGGCCAATTTCTTCTTTTGTGAGATGCCTGTTCAAGTCTGTTTCCTATTTTTTGTTGGGTTATCTTTTTCTTGTTGAAAACGAACCCCTTTCTTAGGAGCCCTTTAAAAATATATGTTGTAAATGTATTTTCCTCATTGTGTGTTATGCCTTTTCCTTCTCGTATTGTGTCTTCTGATGAATAATTCCCAATTTCAATCAAGCTTATCATTCTTTTCCCTTATGTGATTAATGCTTTTTGTGTCCTGTTTAAGAAATCTTTTCCTAAATACACACGCCTGTATTATCTTCTGAAACTTGTATCATTTCACCTTCCTTGTTTAGGTCTGCAATCTACCTGGAATTGATTTTTGTCTGTAGTGTATGACAGAGGTTGCCAAGTTACCTTTTTCAGTATGGATACCAAATTGTTGCAGTACTCATTTTTGAAAAGACTGTTCTTTCCCTGCTTTCCATAGTAGCATCTTTGTTCTAAATCAAGCATGGGTCTGTTTCTGTTTTGTATGTCTATTCTTGTGCCAGTACCATACTATCTTATTTACTTTGGTTTTATGGTATTTGAGGTCTAGAGTAGGGTCTGGATCTCCAATAAAATTGTTACTTCAGGAGAGTCTGATACAGGTGGCCCTAATTTATCTCTCCCCTCCTCCCCTTTTCCCCTTTCATAACCATAAGTTTGTTTTCTGTGTCTGTGAGTCTGTTTCTGTGGCATAAATAAGTTCACTTGTGTTATTTTTTTAGATTCCACATATGTGATATCATAACAGTATTTGTCTTTCTCTGTATGACTTATTTCACTTAGCATAATGCCCTCCAAGTCCATCCATGCTGTTGCAAATGGAAAATTTTGTTATTTTTTTATGGCTGAGTAGTATTCCATTTTGTGTGTGTGTGTGTGTGTGTGTGTGTGTGTGTATAAACACGTACACCACATCTTCTTTATCCATTCATCTGTTCATGGACCCTTAGATTGCTTCCATATCTTGGCAATTGTAAATAATGCTGTTACAAACATTGGAGTTAATGTATCTTTTCGAATTAGTGTTTTTGTTTTGTTTTGTTTGATATATAACCAGGAGTGGGATTGCTGGTCATATGGTAGTTGTATTTTGAGTGTATTTGGAAACCTCCATACTGTTTTCCATAGTGGCTGCACCAATTTACATTCCCACCAACAGTGTATAAAGTTTCCCTTTTCTTCACATCCTCACCAACGTTTGTTACTTGTATTTTTGATGATGGCCATTCTGACAGGTATGAGGTTTCTCGTGGTTTTGATTTGCATTTCCCTGATGATTAGTGATGTTGAGTGGTTATTTTTCTTTTGTTTATTTGATTCTTTGTAAAGTGTCTTGTGTCCATGTATCCACTAGCGTTTTATTGATAATCTAATAAAAAAGGGTGAGAAAATCCCTCTGGGAGAATGAGTAGATGGCTAACAATGGCAAATCTGAAAAAGAACAGAGAGGTGATGTAAACCCTATGAAAATTTAAAACATGATAGAAGGCTTTAGTAACAGACTGATGGACTATGTAGTTGAGAATTGGAACTTTTTGAGAATTCGTTGTAAGATACAGTAAAAGCTCACCAGAAATCACAAATTAAATGGTGACAAGAATGTGATGTTAGATATATATATTTTCTTCACACCATTCAACATACTACACTGTCAGTGGATAACGGTATTAAAAGTAAACTGAATGTTTCTAAATAGGTAACAAATTATCTAAACTTAGAGACTGCTAAGTTACTAAGGAAAGTATACCAGATTTAACGTTTATAATGAAATAGCAACCTGTAACCAATATTAAAAATATAATCAACAAATCATTGTAGCAAAATATCAGAAAAAGATCTAATATCCTCATTGACATTTAAACACCCTTTGGGGAAAGCCTCATTTACCATTTTTTGATTTTGTTTTTTTTCTGCAAAAGTCACTAAATATTTAACTTTCAGCTCATCTGAAACTGCTAGAAATAGACTGATGGCTACACTGTTTTTTGTGCACATATATGTGATTTTTCTCCCCAGCTTTTCCTGATTTCAGAAATGAAAATGATTTCATTTAAATATGAAAAAAATGTTAAGTACTTTCCTTGAAGGTATCATCATGAAAGCATTTAGCTAAGAATAACTCATTCATGAAAACTAGTATAATAATGGAAGTTAAAAAAATTTTTTTTTAAAGCTAGAGAGATTATGTGTGCCAAACCAGGATGGCTTACTCTTGTCTGATAAAGCAGTGGTGCAATTTGCTACTGATGTGTTTGCTTAAGGGAGACGTGAAGATTGTTGGATGAATGGTAAATGGTGTTCATTTGGTTTCCTACAGACAATCCTGAGACTATTAACCTGATAGACATTCTTCCTCATGTTGGTTAGAGTATGTGTTGGCACATTTTACAGAGGATCTTCATAAAACTAAATTTACTTTTTAAAAATGATTCTTCTTATTGAAGAATCATTTGCATACAGAAAAGTTCACAAATCATAAGGCCATTGAATTATCAAAAAATGAACTCAACTTGTATAACCACCACCTGGGCGCCTGCTCCTGTCCCTTCTCAAATGCTACCAATCTCTCTGTTCCCCCAAAGTAGCCACTATCTGACTTCGATTACTGTAGATTAGTTTTTTTCTCTTACTGATTTTTTTCCTTTGAAAATCAACTTTACTGAGATGTATTTTTCACACCATAAAATGTATTCATTTTATGAATGATGAACACTTATACATATATATCTGTTAACAACCATGGCAGTCAAGATAGAGACTGTTTCCATCACTTCATGTGCTTCTTTACAGTAATTCTCCCCCTGACCCCCGCAGTTTCTGGCCCCAGGCAATTACTGATCTGCATTCTGTCACTATATAGATGAATTTTGCCTGTTTTAGAATTTCTTATAAATGGAATCTCATAGAATTAGGTACTCTGTGTCTGGCTTCTTTTGCTTGTATAATGTTTTTTGAGATTCATGTTATTGTATGTATCAGTTGTTCAAGACTTTTATAGAAAAATGCTAAGTATATTCCATGGGATATCCATAGGGATATTCCACACTTTGTTTATCCATTCACCTGTTAGGGTTGATTGCCATTTTTGGCTATTATGAATAAAGCTGCTATGCTTGTGGAAGTCTTCCTATGGACTTAAACTTTCCTTTCTCTTGTGTAAATACCCAGGAGTACAATTGCTGGGTCACTTGGTAGGTTTTATAAGAAAACCGCCAAACTGGCTTCCAAAGTGGTTGGAACATTTACATTCCCACCGGCATTATGTGAATGTTCTAATTGCTTCACATCCTCACCAACACTTTAATTTTAAACATTTTAGTAGTATCCATATCTCATTGTGGGTTTCAAGTTGTACTTTCGATAACTGTGGTAAAAATGAGTCTATTGTCTGTTTTTATAAGTATCAGTAGATATTGTGGTACAAAATTTGCTAGGGAAAGTCTGTTACCAGCGCAGTGAATGATGTGGCCTGAATTTTAGTTTCTATTTTGCCTTTTATTTTTGTAGCTTGAGAATATCCTCTGAGTAGGAGCATGTGCTATTACTTCTGGCAAGGAGTACAGGACCAACATTGAGGCCTCCATACTATGCTAGATGGGTACTTTTGTTTGGCCCAGTAGTCAGTTTTTTTCCCTTCAGGCTTGGAATAGGTCAGTGTTTCTTCCAGGTAAGCGCCAGATGAAGTAGTTGCGGCCCCCCTCCCCTCCACCACACACACACACACCCACCCACACACACACACACACACACACACACACACACACACACAGAGTATGTATTTTAAGGGTCTTCTTATGTAAAAAATAATTTCTTTAGAAAATTAGAATAGTAAACTTAGTGCATGTTCTCCTGGGTGTATCAAGGGTAGTGTAAATGTGGCAGTTTTCACCACATTTTATAGTCATTTAGTATTGAAAATTTTATAGCTGATTTCTTTCTTTGATTACAGTGCCCATATATCTCCTATCAGCATCTTACCAGCCTCTGCGGAGTAAGTAGTATACTTACAGAAGACAATTTAAAAATTAAAAAAAAATATTACTAAACTGTAGAAATTAAAATCATGTATTTATTGTACTTACTTTAGAGGAAGGATTGTACATAAGGCAGTGAAACCAGTATTTTATGTACTTCAGTGAGAAATGAAGAAGGAATGAATTACACTCACATACAAAATAAAGATGAACTTTTTTTCACTTGATTTTTTTTTTTTTTTGCGGTATGCGGGCCTCTCACTCTTGTGGCCTCTCCCGTTGCGGAGCACAGGCTCCGGACGCGCAGGCTCAGCGACCGTGGCTCACGGGCCCAGCCGCTCCGCGGCATGTGGGATCTTCCTGGACCGGGGCATGAACCCGTGTCCCCTGCATCAGCAGGCGGACTCTCAACCACTGCGCCACCAGGGAAGCCCCTCAGATGATTTTTTTTGATCTTCTGAAATGACTGAAAATGTCAAAAGAGCTTTTTTATGAAGTTTTTTTTAATGGCTGCTTTATTTATATATGTATGTATGCATGCATGCATGCATGCATGCATGCCGTGGCACACAACATGCGGGATCCTAGTTCCCTGACCAGGGATTGAACCCGTGCTCCTTGCAGTGGAAGCACGGAGTCCTAACCACTGGACCGCCAGGGAATTCCCTGAAAAGTCTTTTTAAATGGCTTTATATGTATTGAGGTGAGGAGTGAATTACTGGGTCAAGTGATCATTCATGCCTCAGTAGTAATAGTGACATTATGATTGATTTGTATATCTTATTTGGGCAAATTTCATTTTAAAATTTAAGCCAATATTATGTTTTCCTATTTCTTTTTCCCCTCTAGCCTGTTCCTTTAAATACCATTATAAATTTTTTTTTAACTGGTTGTACATTTTAAAGTTTGTGTTTATGTGACCAAATAACTAGTTAGGGTGACTGCTTCTCACTAAAATGTGTTCTGTTTTATAGCATTTTAGAAAGAACAATTAGAGCAGCTGTGGAACAGCACCTTTTTGATCTGCAGAGCAGCATAGATCATGATCTTCAGAATTTACAGCAGCAAAGTCTAGTGTGTAATAATGAAGCAGGAAGTGTTAATTGTGATGGGGAAGGATCTAATAACCAGTAAGAAACTTTTAAAACATTTTACTGTTATTTATTGAGTTATAAAATTGTTTTTTTCTTTTAAAAACTGTATTTTTTCTTAAATGATGGGGTGTCATTTTACTTGAGCATTTCTGAAAGTCAGTGTGAAAAGTGACTTTGTATATACTTGCATATAAATTGTGTATACTTCTTAACATTGAAAATCTCATAAGTCTTCCATTAAGGTAGTAGGCATTAAGTCCAACACAGCCTGTGAACATCAGATGAAGTAGCAAGCTTACTTTTAGGATCCATGTTATATGAAAAATAACTTTAAAAGAAGTAGAACTATATTCTGTTCTCCAAATGGTCACACCATGACATGCAGTTATCTAGACAGATAGGTACAGGGACAGCAGATTGACATCACTCCTAGTGCACATGGTCATTGAGTGGAATGGTAGATGGAATCATCCTTTGCTATTTAACTTATCACCTGCCTCCAGCCTTTGCCCTCCCTACATGCTGTTGTTTTAGGTTAGCTGTTAATAATTGAATTTGTGTAAGTTAAAAGTACTCTATGTACTGTGTGATGTTACTCCACTTTTCATCTGACTTGTTACCTTTAAATGACAAAAGCTTCATCTCCTTTCCTTATTACCTCAGCCCTGCACTTTAGTATATATAGGTTCCTTTCTCTGAGACCACAGTGCAATGATTTCATAGTTTGCATTGATCAGTTTTTGTTTTGGGGACAGATCTACAGAGCAACATCGATCATGATCTTAAGAAAGATGTACCCAAGTTTGGAGAATTCACAAGAAGGCAAAAAAAATTGATGACTGGGTAGAATTCTGTTTTTGTTGTTAAGAATTAGATTTTTAAAAGGCTAAGTGTGTCGAGTATACTAGACTAGCTATCAAGTATGAAATGAAACTGAAAAATTAATGGATATAAAAACCAATGCTTGGAATATGTTTATGGAATACTGTATTGTACAACTGCAGGTGTGCCATGTAGTCTGCATAGATAGCATCACCAGCCTGTGCAGCTCGATATGATGGCCCTGATTTATGTGCTTTGAAGGCATGATTTGAACTATACAAGTGGATCTAGGGAGTATTTGAGTTGAATATGAAGGAAAGAAGCAGTATCTAAAAGTTGGAAATAGTAGGAAAATGTTTCAAAGGATATAATATAAGCAGATTTCTTGGAGTTTGCCCTTAGGTTAGCTAGAGATCCTGAAAACCTATGCCCATACTCAGACAGTATTATGGAAATAACTCATATTCTCATTAATAGTGGTATCATCTTTATAAACAAAAACCTGCAGTGTTGTGCATATTCTAAATTATATAAGATGAAAAAATATGCAGTAGGAAGCTATTCCTGTTGTACTTGATAAGGTGTTGGACACTCTGGTACCTAGTGCTAGACTTGTATTTTTTTAATCAGTAAACAGGTCATAATTATGATTTAGAGTATGCATTTATAAGGGAAATCATTATTTTGGCACATAAATTATTTTTAAAACCACTGATTTGCTTTTGAAAATATTCAAAGTAGATAGCAAACCAGGTAGGTTCCTCACAACATCCCATGGAGAGACAAAAATAAACTTTGTACACTTAATAATCTAACTTGGCAAGATAAAGAAACTGTGGCTCTTTATGAAAAAGACAAATTTTCTTTGACAAGGAAAAGTGTCAGATTGTTACTTTTATTTATTTATTTTAAAGGCATTACGTATTCAACATGTGGCCTGATCTGACTTTTTAATCTTCATTACTAGGGTTGATATTGCTGATGGTATTATTAATGCCAGTGAAGGTAACAGAGACTATTCAGAACCTGTGGCTAGCACTGATTTAGACAATGAAGTTATGCAGCAAGATTTTGTATTTGAGGATGAAGAAAATAACCAGGTAAGAAATGCTAAGACTTAAAAATCTCTGTGTTAGGTGTACTAGATTACAATTCTGATTGCTTCATGTGTTCCTTTGATACCAGAAGCCATAGTTCAGTATCTTTGCTGTTACACATGTTTGTCTTGATTATAAGTCCCAGGAACATACATACTCTCAGTAGAGGTCAGGAACCATCATTGAGTAGAGAAGTAAATATAAAATACCTTATTTTAAAATACTTTTCTGGAAGGAAACAAATTACATTGTCAGCTAAGGTGGTTGGTGGTATTATGGTTGAATTTTGTTCTTTTTAAAAGCCCTGTATGTCCCAGATTTTTTCCTGAAGAACATAAGATCTTTTCATAATTATGGAAAACCCATGAACATCATTTAAAAAGTAAATTTTCACTGTCACAATTTTTAGTAGTAACGTTGTTTTTAAAATAATTTCAATAAATGTACAAAACAACATTTTTCTAAGACATGTTTCAAAGTTTAGTCTTGTTAACACTTTTTATTCTTATTTTTTTATTTTTAAAAAATATTTATTTATTTGGCCGTGCCAGGTCTTACTTGTGGGACACGGGATTTCATTGCGGCATGTGGGATCTTTAGTTGCGGCATGTGAACTCTTAGTTGCGGCATGTGGGATCTAGTTCCCTGACCAGGGATCGAACTCGGGCCCCTTGCATTGGGAGCATGGAGTCTTAGCCATTGGACCACCAGGGAAGTCCCTTGTTAACACTTTTTAAGATAATATACTTAATGAATGAGGAAACTTTCTTTAGCATGTTTTCATTCTAAATCATAAGCTAACATACCTGTAATAAGGAATTTATAGAGATTTGTATTCTGGCTTTGCCTCTTTTTTTTTTGTTTTGTTTTGTTTTTTGTTACGTGAGCCTCTCACTGTTGTGGCCTCTCCCCTTGCGGAGCACAGGCTCCGGATGCACAGGCTCAGCGGCCATGGCTCACGGGCCTAGCCGCTCCGTGGCATGTGGGATCTTCCCGGACCGGGGCACGAACCTGTGTCCCCTGCATCGGCAGGCGGACTCTCAACCACTGCGCCACCAGGGAAGCCCTGGCTTTGCCTCTTAATAGCAGTGTGACTTTTTTTTTTTTTTTTTTTTTTTGCGGTACATGGGCCATTCACTGTTGTGGCCTCTCCCATTGTGGAGCACAGGCTCCGGACGTGCAGGCTCAGCGGCCATGGCTCACGGGCTCAGCCGCTCCGCAGCATGTGGGATCTTCCCGGACCGGGGCACGAGCCCGTGTCCCCCACACTGGCAGGTGGACTCCCAACCACTGCGCCACCAGGGAAGCCCCTAGCAGTGTGACTTTGACCAAGTTACCTAACTTCTCTGAGTTGTTCTTTGCTTTTCTTTATATAAGTGGGAGGTAATACCTCTGTTAGAGGATTGTTATAAATATCCAAAGAAGTAAAAGTATAAAGTTATTTTATAAACTGGAAAACATTTTACAGAAGTTAAGCTGCTGCTGTTACTTTTACTGGACTTATATATTTTGTGTATTAATATTCTTACTCCCACTGGTGTATTCGATTAATCTCTTTTCATCTATTCTTGCTTATTGCTTCTGTTGTTGTCTCTTTGCTCTTTCCTGGTTTATCGGTTTCTGCCTGTCTACTGGATCATTCCCATCAGTGTAAAATATTTTGGCTGTTACTTTTCCCATAGGAAAAAACCCTCTCTTGACCCTTCTTCCCACTCTAGGTACACCACCATTTTTCTGCTTTCCTTTATAATAAAATTACTTGAATGAATTGTCTGTGTCTGTTTAATTTCTCTCCTCACATTCTGTCTTGAATCCATTCCAGGCAACCTTTACCCTTAACATTCCTCTGAAACTGTTCTTGCAAATCACTAATTATGTCTTTTGCACATTTTACTTGACCTAAGAGCACAATTTGATTCAATTAATTATGCCTACTACCTGGATGCATTTTCTTCACTTGGCTTTCAGGATATCGCACTCCTCTGGGTTTTTTTTCTCCTTGACTGGCTGCTCTATCCCTTTGCTGATTGCTTTTCATGTTCTCAGATTTAGTATGGCCCAGGGTCCAGTTCTCAGGTCACTAATTTTCATTCATTTGCTTGGTAATCTCATTTAGTCTAATGGTTTTAAATACCATACAGACAATGGAATACTGTTCAGCACTAAAAGGAAGTGAACTATCAAGCCACAAAAAAACCCACGGAGGAACCTTAAATGTACATTACTAAGTAAAAGAAGCCAATCTGAAAAGGCTACATACTGTGTGATTACAACTATGCTAAAGGCTCCCAGGTTTCTATCTCTAGTCCAGATCTCTCTCTTGAACTTCATAGATTCCTATACCCAGCTGTTGTACCCAACATTGAATATCTTATAAACATCATATAAACATTTTATATGCATCTTAACATGCACCAAACTGTACTTGTAATCTTGTTGACACGTGTGTTCTTCCTTTTGTCTTTAAAATCTCAGTAAATGGCAGTATCTCCTTCCACATGCATAGGCCAAAAGCCTTGGGTCGTCCTTGATTTCTTTCTTACTGTACACGTAGTCCGTTACGAAGACCTATTGATTGTACCTTCGAAGTTTGTATAGAGTCTGACCATTTTTAATGTTTCCGTTGCCACCACACAGGTCCAATCATTTCACTTAGATTAATACAGCCTCCTAACTGATCTTATCTTTTCCGCCCTATGGTCTGTTCTGAGCAGCAGCCAGAGTGATCCTTTTAAAATGAAAATTACATAATGTCAGTTCTCATCTCAGAACCTTCCAGTGCCATCTAGGTATAAAAATATAGCAGTAGGCAGTAGGGAAACACGGACTGATGGACAGTTAATGATTGAGACAATTCAGTCTTAAGGTGCTGTCTGGATTGCTATTTGCCCAGATATCCCTATGGCTTGTTTCCTCATCTGATCCTGCAGATTTTTCCTCAATTTTACCTTCTCAGGCCAAATCTCCTTACTCTGTATGTATTAGCAGGCCCTCTCACTGACCTACCTGCCTCTATCCAGTCTCTGAACTTTTTGTCCTTCTTCACTGTCTGCCCCCCTTAACCCTTAAATAGTTCTGTCACCATTGCACATATCTATTGTTAGTTTGTTTCTCATCATTAGACTGTAAACTTCATGAGGGCTGAGATTTTCATCTGTTTTGTTTATTATTACATCCCCATTATCTAGAACACATAGTATGTATTCATTAAGTATTTGTGGAATATATGACCAAACAAATAAATGTCACCTGGCAGATAGTAGGCAACTCAGTAGATTTGCTGAATGAAGTTGGTGTATTAGTTACTTTAAGAAAGCAGGAATTCTTTTTCTTTTTTAAGAGACTATTTTTAGATGTGTTTTAGGTTTACAAACAAAATTGAGAGGGAGGTACAGAGATCTCCCATATGTTCCCTGCCCCCACATATGCATAGCCTCCCCCATTATCAACATCACTCACCAGAATGGTACATTTCTTACCAAGAGTGAACTTACACTGACATACCATAATCACTCAAAGTCTAGTTTACCTTAGGGTTCATTCTTGGTGTTGTCCATTTCATGGGTTTGGAAAAATATATAATATACTGGGTTTTTTTAACTGTGCTCTGCCTGTTCATACCCCATCCCACCAGCAGCCACTGATCTTTCTATTGTCTTTATAGTTTTGCCTTTTCCAGAATGTCATATAGTTGGAATCACATAGTATGTAGCTTCAGATTGGCTTCTTTTACTTAGTTATGTGCATTTAAGGTTCCTCTGTGTGTTTTTTGTGGCTTGATATCTCATTTCTTTTTAGTGCTGAACAGTATTCCATTGTACGTATGTACCACAGTTTATTTCTCCATTTACCTACTGAAGGACGTCTTGGTTGCTTCCAAGTTTTGGCAATTATGAATAATGCTGGTATAAACATCTGTGTGCAGGTTTTTGTGTAGACTTAAGTTTTTAACTACTTTGGGTAAATACCAAAGAGTGCAATTGATGGATCATACAGTATGAATTTTGTAAGAAACTGCCAACTGTGTTCTGAAATGGCTGTACCAATTTGCATTCATATCAGCATTGTATTAGCATACCTAATGCTCTCTAACTTCACCAGCATTTGGTGTTGTCAGTGTTCCAGATTTTGGCCATTCTGATAGGTATGTAGTTGTATCTCATTGTTTTAATTTGCATTTCCCTCATGACGTATGATGTGGGGGCATCTTTTCATATGCTTCTTTGCCATCTCCTATATAAAGAGGTATATCTTCTTTGGTGAGAAGTCTTTTTTTTTTTTAATTGGGTTTTGTATTCTTGTTATTGAGTTTTAGTTCTTTCTTTCTTTTGGCTGTGCCATGCCGCTTGTGGAATCTTAGTTCCCCAACCAGGGATAGAACCCCGTCCCCTGCAGTGAAAGTGCCAAGTCCTAACCTCTGGGCCGCCAGGGAGTTCCCTGGTGAGAAGTATTTTAAGGTCTTTGGCCCAGTTTTCAATTGGGTTGTTTCTTTTTTTTTTTTTTTTTTGAATTTTTGAATTTTATTTATTTTTTTATACAGCAGGTTCTTACTAGTCATCCATTTTATACATATTAGTGTATATATGTCAATCCCAATCTCTCAGTTCATCCCACCTCCCCCCACCTCCCCCCCCAACCCACTGCTTTCCCCCCTTGGTGTCCATATGTTTGTTCTCTACATCTGTGTCTCAAGGGTTGTTTCTTATTATTGAGTTTTAAGAGCCCTTTGCTTTTTTTGTATAACAGTCCTTTATCAGGTGTGTCTTTTGCAAATATTTTCTTCCAGTCGGTGGCTTGTCTTCTGATTCTCTTGATATCAAATTTTGCAGAGCAGAAGATTTTAATTTTTTTTTTTTTAATTTTTTTTTTTAATTTTTTGCTTTATAACAAATTTAATCAGTTATACATATACATGTGTTTCCATGTCCCCTCCCTTTTGCGTCTCCCTCCCACCCTCCCTATCCCACCCCTCCAGGTGGTCACAAAGCACCGAGCTGATCTCCCTGTGCTATGCGACTGCTTCCCACTAGCTATCTACCTTACGTTTGGTAGTGTATATATGTCCATGCCGCTCTTTCACTTTGTCACAGCTTACCCTTCCCCCTCCCCATATCCTCAAGTCCATTTTCTAGTAGGTCTGTGTCTTTATTCCTGTCTTACCCCTATGTTCTTCATGACATTTTTTTTTCTTAAATTCCATATATATGTGTTAGCATACAGTATTTGTCTTTCTCTTTCTGACTTACTTCACTCTGTATGACAGACTCTAGGTCTATCCACCTCATTACAAATAGCTCAATTTCATTTCTTTTTATGGCTGAGTAATATTCCATTGTATATATGTGCCACATCTTGTTTAAAGATTTTAATTTTAATGAAGTCCAGCTTATCAGTTACTTGCTTTATGGATTGTGTTTTTGGAGGTGTATCTAAAAAGGCATCACCATTCCCAAGGTCATCTAGGTTTTCTCCTGTGTTATATTCTAGGAGTTTTATAGTTTGTGTTTTACATTTAGGTCTATGATCCATTTTGAATTAATTTTTGTGAAGGGTGTAAAATCTCTGCCTAGATCCATTTTTCTGCATGTGGGTGTCCATTTGTTCCAATTCCAATTTGTTGAAGAGACTATCGTTGCTCCATTATATTGCCTTTGCTTTTTGGTCAAAGATCAGTTGGCTATACTTATGGGGGTCTATTTCTGGGCTCTCTATTCTGTTCCATTGATCTCTTTGTCTATTCTTTCATCAGTACCACACTGTCTTGACTACTGTTCCTTTATAATAAGTCTTGAAGTCAGGTAGTATCAGTCCTCCAACTTTGTTCTTCTCCTTCAGTATTGTGTTGGCTGTTCTAGGTCTTTTACCTCCCCCCATAAAGATTAGAAGCAGTTTGTTAATATCCATAAACAACTTGCTGGGATTTTGATTGGGATTGCATTGAATCTGTACATCAAATTGGGAGGAACTGACATCTCGACAATATTGAGTGTTCAATCCATGAAAATGGGATACTCTGTATTTATTTAGTTCTTCTTTGATTTAGTGCCTCAGAGTTCTGTAGTTTTTCTCATATAAATCTTTTTTTAAAAATTAATTTAATTAATTAAAAAATTTTTTGGCTGCTTTGGGTCTTCGTTGCTGCGTGCGGGCTTTCTCTAGTTGCAGTGAGCAAGGGCTACTCTTTGTTGCGGTGCGCGAGCTGCTTCTTGCAGTGGCTTCTCTTGTTGCAGAGCACAGGCTCTAGGCACATGGGCTTCAGTAGTTGCAGAACGCAGGCCCAGTAGTTGTGGCACGTGGGCCCTAGAGTGCTCGGGCTTCAGTAGTTGCGGTGCACGGGCTCAGTAGTTGTGGCTCGCGGGCTCTGGAGCGCAGGCTCAGTAGTTGCGGCACATGGGCTTAGTTGCTCTGTGGCATGTGGGATCTTCCCGGACCAGGGCTCGAACCTCTGTCCCCTGCATTGGCAGGTGGATTCTTAGCCACTGTACCACCAGGGAAGTCCCCCTCATATAAATGTTATACCCAAATATTTCACTTTTTTGGGTGCTAATGTAAATGGTATTGTGTTTTAATTTCAGAATGCAGTTGGTGTTTAGAAAAGCAATTGACTTTTGTTTATTAACCTTGTATCCAGCAACCTAATAATCACTTATTAGTTCCAGGAGATTGTTTTTGTTAATGCTTTCAGATTTTCTACATTACATAGACAATCATGTCATATGTGAACAAAGATAGTTTTATGTCTGCCTTCCCAATCTGCTAACCTTTTTTCCCTTCTCTTGCCTTACGGTATTGGCAAGGACTTCTAATACAGTGTTGAAAGGGAGTGCTGAGAGGGCACATCCTTGCCTTGTACCTGAACTCAGTTAGAAAGTTTATAGAGTTTCTCACCAATAAGTATGATGTTAGGTGTAGGTTTTTTGTAGACAGTCATTATCAAGTTAAAAAAGTCCCCTCTGTTCCTAGTTTACTAAGAGTTTTTATCATGAGTGAGCGTTAGATTTTGTCACATGCTTTTTCTACATTGCTTGATAAGATCATGTGATTTTTCTTTTTCAGCCTGTTGATGATATCTTACATTATATGATTTTCAAATGCTGAACCAGCCTTACATACCTGGGATAGATCCTACTTGGTTGTTGTGTATAGTTCTTTTAGTAGTTTTTTAGGTGCTTGATTAGCTAATATTTTGTTGAGGATTTTTGCATCTATATATATTTTTCTTTTTATTGGAGTAGAGTTGCTTTACAATGTTGTGTTAGTTTCTGCTGTACAATGAAGTGAATCAGCTATATGTATACATATATTCCTTCACTATGGACCTCCCTCCCACCCCTCCACCCCCATCCCCCCATTTAGGTCATCACAGAGCACTGAGCTATACAGCAGGTTCCCACTAGCTATCTATTTTACACATGGTAGTGTATATATGTCAATCCTAATCTCCCAATTCCCTCCCTGTGTCCACACCGCAAGTCCGTTCTCTACGTCTGCATCTCTATTCCTGCCCTGCAATAGGTTCATCTGTACCATTTTTCTAGATTCCACATATATGTGTTAATATACGATATTTGTTTTTCTCTTTCTAACTTAATTCACTCTGTATGACAGACTCTAGGTCCATCCACATCTCTACAAATGACCCAATTTCATTCCTTTTTATGGCTGAGTAATATTCCATTGTATATATGTACCACATCTTCTTTATCCATTCATCTGTTGTTGGACATTTAGGTTGCTTCCATGTCCTGGCTATTGTAAATAGTGCTGCAGTGAACATTTGGGTACATGTGTATTTTTGAATTATGGTTTTCTCTGGGTATATGCCCAGTAGTAGGATTGCTGGGTCATCTGATGGTTCTATTTTTAGTTTTTTTAGGAACCTCCATGCTGTTCTCAATAGTGGCTGTATTTACATTCCCACCAACAGTACAAGAGGGTTCCCTCTTCTCCACACCATCTCCAGCATCTATCTATCTATCTATCTATTTATTTATTTATTTTTGCGGTACGCGGGCCTCTCACTGTTGTGGCCTCTCCTGTTGCGGAGCACAGGCTCTGGACGTGCAGGCTCAGCAGCCATGACTCACGGGCCTAGCCACTCTGCAACATGTGGGATCTTCCCGGACTGGGGCACGAACCCATGTTCCCTGCATCAGCAGGCGGACTCTCAACCACTGCGCCACCAGGGAAGCCCCTCCCTCTTTTTCTTGATGAGTCTGGCTAATGGTTTACAAATTTTATTTATCAAAGAACCAGCTTTTATTTTTATTGATGTTTGCTATTGTTTTCTTTGTTTCTGTTTCATTTATTTCTGCACTGATCTTTATGATTTCTTTCCTTCTGCTAACTTTGGGTTTTGTTTGTTCTTCTTTCTCTAGTTCCTTTAGGTGTAAGGTTAGATTGTTTATTTGAGATTTTTCTTGTTTCTTGAGGTAGGGTTGTATTGCTATAAACTTCCCTCTTAGAACTGCTTTTGCTGCATCCCATAGGTTTTGGATCGTCGTGTTTTCATTGTCATTTGTCTCTAGGTATTTTTTGATTTCCTCTTTGATTTCTTCAGTAATCTCCTGGTTGTTTAGTAACGTATTATTTAGCCTCCATGTGTTTGTGTTTTTTATGTTTTTTTCCCTGTAATTCATTTCTAATCTCATAGCATTGTGGTCAGAAAGGATGCTTGATATGATTTCAATTTTCTTAAATTTACTGAGGCTTGATTTGTGACCCAAGATGTGATCTATCCTGGAGAATGTTCCGTGCGCACTTGAGAAGAAAGTGTAGTCTGCCGTTTTTGGATGGAATGTCCTATAAATATCAATTAAATCTATCTGGTCTATTGTGTCATTTAAAGCTCTGTTTCCTTATTTATTTTCATTTTGGATGATCTGTCCATTGGTGTAAGTGAGGTGTTAAAGTCCCCCACTATTATTGTGTTACTGTCGATTTCCTGTTATATAGCTGTTAACAATTGCCTTATGTATCGAGGTGCTCCTATATTGGGTGCATATATATTTATAATTGTTATGTCTTCTTCTTGGATTGATCCCTTGATCATTATGTAGTGTCCTTCCTTGTCTCTTGTAACATTCTTTATTTTAAAGTATTTTATCTGATATGCGTATTGCTACTCCAGCTTTCTTTTGATTTCCATTTGCATGGAATATCTTTTTCCATCCCCTCACTTTCAGTCTGTATGTGTCCCTAGGTCTGAAGTGGGTCTCTTGTAGACAGCATATATATGGGTCTTGTTTTTGTATCCATTCAACAAGCCTGTTTGTTTTTGTTGGAGCATTTAATCCATTCACGTTTAAGGTAATTATCGATATGTATGTTCCTATGACCATTTTCTTAATTGCTTTGGGTTTGTTTTTGTAGGTCCTTTTCTTCTCTTGTGTTTCCCACTTAGAGAAGTTCCTTTAGCATTTGTTGTAGAGCTGGTTTGGTGGTGCTGAATTCTCTTAGCTTTTGCTTGTCTGTAAAGCTTTTGACTTCTCCATCGAATATGAATGAGATCCTTGCCAGATAGAGTAATCTTGGTTGTAGGTTCTTCCCTTTCATCACTTTAAGTATATCATGCCACTCCCTTCTGGTTTGTAGAGCTTCTGCTGAGAAATCAGCTGTTAACATTATGGGTGTTCCCTTGTATGTTATTTGTCGTTTTTCCCTTGCTGCTTTCAATAATTTTTCTTTGTCTTTAATTTTTGCCAATTTGATTACTATGTGTGTTGGCGTGTTTCTCCTTGGGTTTATCCTGTATGGGACTCTCTGCGCTTCCTGGACTTGGGTGGCTATTTCCTTTCCCACGTTAGGGAATTTTTCGACTATAATCTCTTCAAATATTTTCCAGGTCCTTCCTCTCTCTCTTCTCCTTCTGGGACCCCTATAATGTGAATGTTGTTACATTTAATGTTGTCTCAGAGGTCTCTTAGGCTGTCTTCATTTATTTTCATTCTTTTTTCTTTGTTCTGTTCTGCAGCAGTGAATTCCACCATTCTGTCTTCCAGGTCGCTTATCCGTTCTTCTGCCTCAGTTATTCTGCTATTGATTCCTTCTAGTGTAGTTTTCATTTCAGTTATTGTATTGTTCATCTGTGTTTGTTTGTTTTTTAATTTTTCTAAGTCTTTGTTAAACGTTTCTTGCATCTTCTTGATCTTTGCCTCCATTCTTTTTCCGAGGTCCTGGATCATCTTCACTATCATTATTCAGAATTCTTTTTCTGGAAGGTTGCCTATCTCCACTTCATTTAGTTGTTTTTCTGGGGTTTTATCTTGTTCCTTCGTCTGGTACATAGTTCTCTGCCTTTTCATTTTGTCTCTCTTTCTGTGAATGTGTTTTTTGTTCCACGGGCTGCAAGATTGTAGTTCTTCTTACTTCTGCTCAAAAGCAGCTATTTTTAAAAATAGTTAATTTGAGGCATGGCATTGTTATATATATCTACAAATCTGGTTAATGTCTGTCTGCCTTAACAGAAGTCAGCTGGATTCTCATACTTGCTTCTGCATTCTCTGTTCTGTAGGTTCTTTTGTTTCTAGTGCATGAGGCCAATTTAGCCTCACAGAGTTATCTAGTTGGAAAAGAGAGAAGTATTTTAATAGCTTTTTACAGACTGCCTGTCTTACATATTAAACAAAACTGCACAAGTGGTAGTTTCTTAAGAAGAATCTAAGATCAAAGCTTTTGTTGATTTCAGAAGTGATCATCAGAGACACTAAAAAGTTTACATAGTTTGAAGTAATGCACAAGACATTTGCATTAGACTTGGGAGGTATTTATTTTAAGGGAGGAATAAGCATGGCGTGATGTCACTAAGCCCATTGGAAAATGCAGGAGCCTTCTCATGTGTTTCTGAGGTTCAGAGGTGTTATTTCAATTATATGTAATAAAGGGATCTGGTGAACTGCATGACTCCTCTGTTACCTGCTAGGAAGTTAACCAACCTGTATGTTCATGGCTGAGGAGAAAGAGAAGTAGCAGACCATCATTTTCAGAGGAGAGAATTCTAAGGAAGGAAAAAGAATGTGATAGTAGTAGCAGTACCTATTGCCCGCTGGGGTAGCAAGAAATACAGGGTCCTCATTTTATACACACACACACAAACACACATAAGACTCGGGTTTTGAGGAAGATAAATTACTCTCTGTAAAAAGAGATGCTAATGTCTATAGACTATTATAAGTAGTAGTTAAAGAGAGACATTTGACTAACTTATAATCTAATATCCTAATTTAGATCAGAAACTTCCTCTCATATGTAAGTGATGGGAACTCCATTAATATGGTGGTGTGTTCTTTTTGTCAGACTGTAGGTATACTGTTAGAGCCATGCAGTGACCATGGTGATGGTGAAGATGGCTGTCTTGAGAGGTAAGCATTTTCTCTTGTTGTTGCTAATTAATTATTCATTTTGAGAATTGGAGTTCTTTACAGATTCTGGGGTGAATTTTTTAGATGAAGCTATCTATTATAACATACATTTTAGATGATCTTAAAAAACCAAATGTTTTGTTTTGATGGTAAGTATAAAGCATATTAAATGTCCATAAATATTCAAAGTAGATGCAGGTTCAGACAGACATTAGTTATAACTTGGAAAACGTTCAGAAGGAAGAACACAGCCTTCTTGGAGACACTTAAAACTTTCAGCTGATTTGTAGAACAATTTGGGAGTTTATTGATATTCTGAATACATTTCAGTGAGTTAATTCATAGTCTTGGAACTATGGATAGCTAACTGAAAGTTTGTAACATAGTTGCATCAACAAATATGTAGGGATGTTTTTGTTCCCCTTCTAACTACTCCTCCATGTGTCCCAGTACAGTCCTATGCAGTTGGTGCTTGTTTTTGTCCTTGGCCAGCAGTAATGGAAGGGGGATCCCTGAGGCAATGAGTATTTCAGCCATATGTAGTCCCTATAGATACGCGGTAGATAAAGTCCCTTTAAACAGAAACTTTCTAGAATGTTTTAAAGTAGGTTTTGGGTGTCGTTACTCTTTTTATGATTCTTGAAGACATTGCTAAGAAGTGTATTATAATTTTCTTCAGAATGATGATTTGATATTCTAAAAACACATTAGTAATGAAGTTGGAGACTAGATTGTAAATACTGAGAAGTCCCATACAGCATTACTAATTTGGTGATAGCCTGTTGGCAAGGGTAAACTTGCATTAATGCCATTGTCTCTCTTAATTGTGGGTAGGAAACCTGTTCTCTGAGGGCACATAAATTCTTTGGAGCCATGTCTCTGGAGCGTCCCCATACTCTGAAGGTCCACAGATTTCCTGCTTACAGCAGTTCCTTGTGCTTCCTTTCAGGAGGCAGGAATGATCTTCTTCCAGCCCAGGAAATATTGGAGCTATGGGCTGAAGATAAAAGATTAACAGCATTAACAGGCATCCCCAGAATGATGACATCTGGATTTGGTAGAACAATAAGGATCCATTTAGTGAGGACTCAATCTTTTTCAAGAAAGCTCTTTCCCCTTCAACTTATGTATAGGTTAGCAAACTTGTTTTTAGACCCAAAGATTTTCTTGGTTAAGTGGATTACATTTTGCATGTTTAACACTCAATGTTTCTCAAATTTAGGTGATTAAGTCTTTTAGTCTGTTAGGGTAGAATTTAGCTCATCTCCCCATTTGCTCCCACTCTAAGCAAAAGAGGGCTTTTGCTTCCCAGGGAATTTAGTTTGTTTCTCATGCTCAGCAAGAATCCATATTTAGGGCCTCCCTGGTGGCGCAGTGGTTAAGAGTCCGCCTGCCGATGCAGGGGATACGGGTTCGTGCCCCGGTCTGGGAGGATCCCATATGCCGCGGAGCGGCTGGGCCCGTGAGCCATGGCTGCTGGGCCTGCGCATCTGGAGCCTGTGCTCCGCAACGGGAGAGGCCACAACAGTGAGAGGCCCGCATACCGCAAAAAGAAAAAAAAAAAAAAAGAATCCATATTTAGATCAAGACCTGTCTTCTTGCAGTTCTTTTACGCACACTCTTTTATGGCAGTGTAGGAGCAGCACCAGTGAGTATCTTTGTAAATTGCCCCAGTGTCTTTGGGGAGGAGAACTTTCCCGCAGTCGGCATATTGATAACCTACTGTGATACTAGATACTGTGTGTTGACTGGTCAAATAGGTAGAGATCATTTGTGACAGCTTGCTTTAACACTTGTTCTAGATGGGGGTTAATTTTTATGGGGAAATAAGAAGTGAATTGAGATTTTATAAATTTCCTTTTTACACGTTACCATTATGTTTTTAGGAAGGAGAGGTTTAGAAGTAGTAACCTTGTTTTGATTGTAATAGAATACCATCAGATTTAAAATATAGGTATATAGCTATACCTTTAAAAAATCTTTAAAAAGGAAAAAAATGTCCCAGAGTAGGAGAGAATAAAGTTATTTGGTTAAAACTAATATTTATTTTTATAGAATCTTTCCCATTATACATTCAGTTCTTTTGGTTTTTATTTATTGTGGATTATATTTTTCCTTTTAAAGTGTTTTTGTTTTGGGGGAGTGGCTGTGTAAAGGGGTGGTAAATGTTACTTAATTTTTCTAAACCTGAACTGATTCTGTGGATCTTTTCAGTAGTGTGTGCTTTTCAGATAATAAGGCTCCAAAGAATGGGCATATGTCCAGTTGTTGTTTTATGCTCTCACCCTATAAATCCTAACTGTATGAGGAAGAGAGGAATCTAGGTAAGAAATATGCAATGATAGTAACCAATTTATTCTTAAAAGACTAATAACTTTACTTGATTTTTAGGAAAGAATGTTTGTCATTTGACAGTGATAAATTGTCACACTTCATTCTGGTAAGAATTATTTTTCTCTTATGGTTCTTAAAAGTTCGACTAGGTTTAATCTACCAGTTATTGTATCTGACCTTTAACTCTTGGGTTTAATAGGCTTAAAGGAGATTGAAATGTAAATACTCTTACTAAATGTTTTACAGTTAAGCAGCAACTTGATTTGCCACTTCAGTTTTTTTGTTTGTTTTTGTTTTTGTGTTATTTGCCACTTTTGGTTACAAGAAACTTAGTTATGAAAACAGTTTTCTCAATTTGGGATCCAAACTTTGTCTTCCGGTAAGATGTATTATAAAACTGCACATTTGTATTTGAAAATAGTTTGAATGGTAGGAGTGGGACAGTTAACTGTAGGCACAGTAAACTAATGAAGACTACACAGGGATATATGCTGGTTGTCTTTAAGCTGGGTGTGAAAAGCTTCTTTGTTGTGAAATGTATTCTTTATTTTAAAATACAGGATTCTAGTAGCAAGATATGTGATTTGAATGCCAACACTGAATCAGAAGTGCCAGGAGGTCAAAGTGTTGGTGTTCAAGGGGAGGCAGCATGTGTCCAAATTCCACATTTAGATCTGAAGAATGTTTCTGACGGTGATAAATGGGAAGGTAATTTTACCCACACACATTATTTTCCTGATAATGTTATTTGTAACTGAAATTACCTAAGGCAGTAATGAGATTACTGCCCTTTTCTTAGCAACCTTATTCATTTTTATTTGATTCATATAAGAGTGAGTGACTATTTTTACTCAAATGCACTAATGAAATTATGGGGCAACTATCTCATTTGAACTAGAAGTTCTTATTTTATCCATTAGCTCTGAAGATGGATGTTAAAACTGATGAAAAAAAATAAAATCAAGGATAGGATTTTGTTAATTGTTAAACCAGATGCTGTCTCCCAGTTTTTGAAAGTCTGGTATGTTAGGGCTTGGGGATCTCACCACTTTAAACAGAGGGCTTATATACCTTTTCTTTATAATCATCAGGAATACATTTAAAAAGAAATTATCTTCAAGGTTATTTGTAAGCACATATTGTACTCTATCCCTGTATCTCTGTATTAGGTTATGAAGGTATGGGAACAGGGTCCTAACAAATTTTACAAAGGAGAGAAATTTTAAGTTTAATTTAAAAAGGCAAGCCACATGGGTATATGTATTTGTCAAAACTCAGCAGATATATACTTAAGACTTGCATTTCATTGTATGTAAGTTTTTTTTTAATCAAAAGAAGCAAGAAGTATAAATAAATACTGAACTTCAGTGAATGATTTGCATGCAGAAGTGTTTATGGGGAAGTATACAGGTATCTACAGTTTACTTTGAAATCCATGAAGAAAATAAGACGGTTAATGGAATGGGAATGTTATAAAGCAAGTATAGTAAAATGTTAATGGTAGAATCTAGGTGCTTGGTATATAGATGTCCACTTTAAAATTCTCTCAGCTTTGCTGTGTGTTTGTAAACTTTCAAATAAAATGTTGCGGTTGGGAGTGGAAGTAAGAAGCAAATTTGGATCCAGGAGACCTCTGGATCATACACCTTCCTATGTAAAGAGACAAGGAGACCACTCAGAAATCTTAAAGTTGTATATTTGTTCACTTGGATGAAGATCCCTTGGTAATCTCACCTTTGGCAAGTTAGCCAGTGACATACAGTAGCAATAACAAGACGAATTGCAATGCCAATACCACGGACTCCTTTTGCCACCTCAAGTCTATGTACCTGATCACAGTAGGAACATTTTTATTTATTTATTTTTAAGGTATAGCCAATTTTCTAAAAGCCCCAAACAAATCATTGTGCCAATCTTTACTGCTGTCTTTCCTCCTCCCCCTCCTCCCCCTTTTTTGGTCTAGATGTTTGGCATGCCTAATGGCATATTATGTGTCTTAACTTAGACTAAATCAGGAAGTTGTCTTCCATTTACTTTGTTCTGGGTTATTCAAGATGTTTGGAATTTATGAAGATGCTCCCCAGAGTTAGGGATATGTTAGCATTCTGGTGGCAGTGAAGATCAGATGTCCATTTTAGTTATTTATCCTGGCATGGTCACTGAAAAGGAGTGGTGGTCAACAGAGCATCCCTTGAGCTGTAGTAGGAAAAGAGTCTGTGAAAGATGAAGCTGGGATTCTGACAGAGGATTTATTCCTGCTTCTTTTTGGAGGATGCAGATAAATAGCCCTTTACAGTCTTTGTCCTGAGGGTTCTGATCTTAAGTTTTAAGCATAGAAGACCATTTGTTTTCCATTGTCTGAGGAGATAGGACATTCTCTGTCCAGCTTCAGCTTTCTGGAGGCTTCCCCAAAGAGACCCTGATGGTAGGCTCTCTTTTGTTGCCTTGTCAGAATCCATCCTTTACAACTTGTGGTGGTAGGGAAAGTAGGTCACTATGTACTCCTGATCCCTGATTTTCAGTGTCTGAACTGCCCTGTTAGCTACCTGGCTCAACAGCTGTGACAAGTCCTCGTAGACCTCCTTCTGGCTCTTCCAGGAGTAAGGGTCAGTGACTTCCAGAGAGCCAAGAGCAGTAGACATCTGAGTAAACTTCTCAGTCATGAACTCTGCATGTGCTTGGGAGAGTAGCTGTTAGCAGACCATGTTGTTCTTTCCAACTGTGCCCCATAATACAGAGACTGATTTTCTACAACTGGGAGTCAAGATATTCTAAATAATAGTCTTCCTTAAGAGACCAAATTACTTTAGACCCTACATACCTTGGAATCAGAGACATACCCCATTTGAAATGACTCTTAATAGAGAAGTGGGGTGACTTCAAATGGAGGACCACCTCCATCTTCCTAAGTATGTGGGTTTTGTTTTTTTGTAAAGGGTAGTCAGCAGAATGCAGTTAGCAAACAGGTAGCACATGTCTGCCACCAGTATGCATTTGTAGCAGCCATCCAAAGATCTTGGTTTTTAATGTAAGTAGACAACATCTTTACTTCAGATTCTTCCCTGCTGACTATTGAATGGAATACAGTAGGATCTTTTCAAAGAGCAAACTAAAGGAAATATTTTTCTGTCAAATCATTTATACTGAAAAGCTTCAACAGTACCTGATTAAGTTTCCATTTCTTCAGTTTTATGTTTGAGTTTTAATAGAACAGCACTACTTTGATTTTTTTTTTTTTTTTTTTTGCCTTGCTTGCTGAAACGGAAATGTATGTTTGTGTTTGTTTTTAAAGTTTGGTTAGTAGTAATTTCTTTGAATAAAGTTTTTGAGCAGAATGCCTAACTGGTTTTAGGGAAATGTTTTTGGTATCTTTGGCTTTGTGTTAGTTATGTGTATGGTTTGTTCTGACTGTGCTGTGTGTTCACTTTAGTATTTTTTGCCATTTTTTCCATTTTATTAGCGTCATGCCCTATCACTTTTCCCCTCATTGATTTCAAAACAATGCATCTGCAGAGAGATGGGGAGGGTAAGTATGGTTCGCCATAGTTTAGCTTTTTTGCCTTTTTATGGTTCACTTTGTTTGCCTTTTTATTAGCCCTTCTCCTGCTGTCCCCATATATTAGGAAAACTATTCTGGGTTAAAGATGATACCCAGAAAATATTGTTTTTGTTAGTTCCTTCTTTTCTTAAAACAGGAGATTTCTCATAAAATGTTTATTACCAGTTACTTATTTTCTGGGAAGCAGGTACAAGGGTTGTTTTGAAAATCACTTTATTGCTGGGTTTATTATGGGATTGCACGCTTAGTACTCAATTTTTAGTTATCAGATTGATCTGGGCTTTAAAAACTAAATTAATTATGTTATTACCCTGAAAAAAAGTAATGCTTTAAATTGGCAACGCGTAAAGCTAAACTAAATTAGTAGCAATCCATAGGTATTGTGTGAAGAAAAAGAAAACGTCATTCTTGATTTCTGACACTGTCAAGCCATTTTTGCATCCAGAAATACTTAACTTATTTTTGCTATTGAAAGCCACAGTATCAAAGTTTTACGCTGTAGTTATAAAGTTAACGTGTAGATGGAAAAGTCCCAATCCCCACCCTGAATCCAGTGATACTTGAAGATAATTTTGTATTTGGAGTATATTTGTGGATTGTGTGTTTATCTATGTATGTTCTGTATGTAATCAAACCTTATTTGTGCAAAGACATCAAATATCTTAACATGGCTTCATTTGAGAACATACAGTATAACTCCAATAAAATAAATGTGCTTAAGAGGGAGTAGTGCTATTAAATTTTGTCTTGGTCATACTTTTGGGTGTTTAATTATTAAAATATGTATTATACACAGGAATCCTGTAGCAGAAAATAACCACCACAGTTTAATGTTAGAGGCCAGGTACTGTCAGGTGAGTTAGCTGCTTTTGTTTGGGAAGGTTAGAATTCTTTTGGAGTCCAAGAACTCCCATTTGGTAAGTGTTCTGAATAGCATGGGGAATAGCTTCCAGTTCTTAACACAGTCATTTTACAGTGAGGGATGATTTATTCACCTGGCAGGTTTTGGCTAAGTTAAATTCCTAACTGATGACTGTTAAGTGTTTACTGTTTCTAAATGAAGACTTTTCCCTACTTGAAAAATAACATTTTAATTTTAAAGAGCTTGACAGTGTCCCTTCTTGCTTTGTGACTGGGTTCAGAAATTTAAAGTTTAACTCCTTATGTGAAATTAGAACTCTGAGCTGAAAAATGAAGCTCAGACAATTTTAAACTATAGTAGGCTTTATGAAGACCCTAGTAACCCATAATTATTATATGAACCACTACATAATGATAAAGGTTTAAAGAACATATAGCTGATATTGCGTGACTTTTTTTCCATGTGGAACCAAGAGACCCATGGTACTATTCTTTGTGTTTGTTTTGCAGAGCCATTTCCTGCTTTTAAGTCTTGGCAGGAAGACTCTGAGTCTGGAGAAGCTCAACTCTCTCCACAAGCTGGAAGAATGAATCATCATCCTCTGGAAGAGGACTGTCCTCCAGTATTATCACACCGGAGTTTAGATTTTGGGCAAAGCCAGCGTTTCCTACATGATCCAGAAACGTTGGATTCCTCATCGAAAGCACTTTCTTTTGCTAGGTATATGACTTTTATGTTCTTACAGGAGGTGAATCCTATCACATACCCAGGTCCTTTGAGAGATTTTAATCCTCCAGACCTGCAGTTGAGAGCTTTCTCCCCTATTTCATGAAGCATGCTTTTGTAATTTTTTATTTTGGGTGCCCCTAAATTCTGAGTTCACTGAGGTATTTTTGGGGTTTGCTGTCCAATAAGACATCTTTCCATGGTGTTTTTATTCATTTGTTACTGAAATATAGAATTCTGGAAGGGAAGCCGCAAGTGGAGCTCACCAATACTGTATGTTTTTATTGTCAAAACTTAAAATTGATCCTGAAAGTTAGAACCTTTCCTTTGCAGTTTGAACACCAAAAGAGCTCTGAGCTGCTAGATGTCTTTGTTTCTCTTCTGCCTTTGCCCAAACAACTTTTGAATGATTCCCAATTGTTTTCATCGCTACTTGTGTTAGCTAATTTTGTGGCATCTAACATAGTTTAAGTTTCTTTTTACTACCTGTCCTTTAGTGTTAGGGACTTAATTTCACTTTAAAAATATACTTCTTGGTAATAGTATCATGTTTTATCAGGATAATAAGAGAGATGGTGTCGATAACTTAAAGATTTAACTAACAGTATTTACCTCTTGTTTTAATTCAGGATTCGAAGATCATCTTTTAGTTCAAAAGATGAAAAAAGAGAAGACAGAACACCATATCAATTAGTCAAGAAACTTCAGAAAAAAATCAGACAATTTGAGGAACAGTTTGAAAGGGAAAGAAATAGCAAGGTAAGTTTGCAGCATTGTCCACTGTGAGGTAGATCTGTTGGAACTTTCTTGGAGAGCTTTAGTGCATCTTTTTCCTGGGAGAGAGAACGAATCTAAGATGCCCAGAGAAATAGTGATCATGTAGATCTGAGATTATATAGGTCCTTAGCCTTCTGATTCCAGACCAGTATTCTTGCCATTGCACCATTGCATTTTTATATTTCTATTGGAAAACAGCTTGTAGAATTCTTAAAGCAAATACTTTACATTGACAAACCACGTTAATGCTGTGCTCTCAAAAACCACAGGTAGCCAGGGGAGGTGGGGGTGGAGGGATGAGATATTTAATAATTAGAACATGTGAAGTGGAAAAAGTCCTATACTTGGAGTCGGAAGACCCATATTCAAATCTGGCTTCTGCAAGTTCATAGGCCCTCCTCCGAGAGAGCTTTACTTAATATCTTGCCCTGTCTACTTAAAGTAAGATGAAATGAGGATTGAGTGAAATCTCTGCCATGGGAACTATAAAATACTATTTGGGCATAAATTAAAATAACCATTGGGACTTCCTGGCGGTCCAGTTGTTAAGACTCTACGCTTCCACTGCAGGGGGCATGAGTTCAATCCCTGGTCAGGGAACTAAGATCCTGCATGCTGTGCGGCGTGGCAAAAAAAACAAAAAACCAAAAAACCATTGCTTACCCACAAAGGTTTAAATGGATTCTCTTTCTTTTTTTAGAATTTCATATCTTAATTTTATTGAGATGTTAACAAATCTCTTAAACTATCTTTATGAAAGACCAGTGTCTATCTATGAGTAGATTTATAGTGGTAGGGTTGTTTTAGGTTGGATCATCTGGGAAACATTCTGAGACAGAGGTTTCAGTGCATATGATTTCCAAGGGAGTGTTTAGGGAGAATCGTAGCTGTAAGGAGTGAGGCCAGCGTGGTTTAGTAGAGGAGATTTCACGGGGTCTCAAGCTAGGATGGCTGCTCAGGATTGACCTAAATTGAGATGAGGGCGCCAGTCCTTTTTTTTTTTTTTTTTTGCGGTATGCGGGCCTCTCACTGTTGTGGCCTCCCCCGTTGCGGAGCACAGGCTCCGGACGCGCAGGCTCCGGACGCGCAGGCTCAGCGGCCATGGCTCACGGGCCCAGCCGCTCCGCGGCATATGGGATCCTCCCAGACCGGGGCACGAACCCGTATCCCCTGCATCGGCAGGCGGACTCTCAACCACTTGCGCCACCAGGGAGGCCCCGCCAGTCCTTTTTAATTGCACATAACCAGTCATGGATGCTGGCTGCTCTGGACGAAGGGTTGTAACCTTGGGCCAGGCAGCTCCTTTGGGCAAAGGCAATTATCAGAGAGGGACTTAGCGCAGTAGGGGGTTGATGAGTGCCTAATCAGTGATTCTGTTTTCTTAATTTTTCAGCCCTCCTACAGTGATATAGCAGCCAATCCAAAGGTATTAAAATGGATGACAGAGCTCACCAAACTGCGAAAGCAGATCAAAGGTATAAAATGTGCCATTTTTCTAATATAATTGCATTTTAAAATATTTATAATAATATCTGAGAATTATAGTTATAATTTTTGATAATTTTAAATCTTGGACACTATCTGGCAAAATAAAAGTTCTCTTGTTCTTTTAGTAGTTATGGTCAAAGTTGCAATACTATATTACATTCTTCCAAAAGTCTTTCATGTGTTTTTATTAGTAGTAGTCTTTTGAAGGGTACCCTAGATTATATATTCACAGGTGGTATTGTATTATGAAGTTTATATGAAACATTTCAAATATTAAGCAGTTTTGGGTTTAGGCAGGTATTAAGAATTTTTGGTGGGTATTTCATCTAAGGCTAAGAATAATCATCAGCCTTTTATACTACAAAGACTAAATTGTAAGTTGTCTTGAATCAAAAACTAGGTCGTGTGTTACTGGGTGTCAGTCCAGTATAGCACATGCGAAGGTATATTTCCTTTGTGGGTGTTTAGTGAACATGCTTTTTAATAATTGTTAATACCTAAAAAATTATCTGTACCAAGTGTGGGTTTGTAATCTGGAGCATCACATTTTGGTTTATTCATTTGAATTTATTCAACAGAAATTTTAGTGTCTGTAAATACCAAGTACTTGAAGACATCTGAGGTTGTAGCAGTGAACAAGACAAACAGGGTCCCTATTGTCATTGAGTTTATTTGCATTCTTATGGTTACATAAGTTCTCCTACTTCTTTAGAATTTTCCCTTAAAATTCTGTCAAAATTTTCCTCATTTAACACCAGTTTCCAACCATCAGTGAGAATCACTACCTTGAATGTATTACTAATGAGTGTCGTTAAATTATTAGCCTCCTAACTAATTTCCCAATTTTCTTCCACTCTTACTGTCCTACAGTGCATTCTCTGCATAGCAGCCAAAATTATCTTTTATAAAAACTATGTTACTATCTTGTTCATAGCTCTTCAGTGGGCTTCCCTTTCCACTTTAGAATAAAGTCCAAACCCCTTACCCAGGTTTTCAAGGCCCTTTATACTCTGCCCTTTGCCCATTTTATCACTTTTCCTCATTTTCTGTTCCTTAAATATATCATAGTTTAGGGACCTTGCCCTGGCTATTGCCTCAACTGGGGAGAAATGTTCTTCCCCTAAATCTTCTATGCTAGGTTAGCTCCTTTTAAATCCATGTTCAAGTAGGATGTCACCATCTCAGAAAGGCCTTCTTTGTCAATTCCATCCAAAGGAGTTGCTCTTCCAAAAAGCACAGTTCTTTAACATTGTGACATCATTCTATTTTATCTTCTTTATAGCACTTAGCACTCATTGAAATTATTTTATTAATCTGATTACTTAGTTTTTGTTTTTTACTTCCTGAATACATGCTCCATGACAACAGAGATCATGTTTGTTTGTTTACTACTGTATGCTTATCAGAGCATCTTACTTTAGTCGGCTTTCTATGAATATTGGTTGAAAGAAAAACCATATAGTTCTCTCAGTGTATATATATAATTTAAATATTTCATGTGACTTTGAAATATCTGAGCCTGTGTGTTGTTGATGTATACTTTGCTTTTGCATCTCTTGCATCTTTTTTGACCTCGCTTTATTTTAGCTAAAATCAGTATTACTGATCTACCCTCTTGGTTCTGAAATGTAGATGCAAAACACAAAACCTCTGATGGAGAGTTTGTACCTCAGACACGTCCACGTAGTAACACTCTTCCAAAAAGCTTTGGCTCTTCTCTAGACCATGAAGATGAAGAGAATGAAGATGAATCCCAGGTCATTCAGAAGGAGAAGAAGCCATCTAAGGAAGCAACACTTGAACTTATTCTGAAAAGACTGAAAGAAAAACGTGTTGAGAGGTGTCTTCCAGAAGATATCAAAGTAATCTTGAGCTATGATTTTTGCCCAGACTAGCCTTTAGAATACCTGAAATAGAATAATTACAATAGTGGCATAAAGATGTCTAGGTAGTCTGCTGGCCTTAGTTTACTCTCCAGGTTTGTAGTTATAGAAGCATGTTTTTATCAGCACAGCAGAAGTGCTTGAGTCAAAATAATAAAACTAAAAAAACTAGAACATGGTCTGTTCACTTATATTGGAGGCAGTTAGCAAGATGAGTGTGTTAAGAGCACAAAATATACCTGAGTTTCAATCTTGCCCTTGTATCTTAGTAGTTGTACCTATTAAACTCTTAGCTTATGCCAGTTCCTGACTGGTTATATTATGTGCATTCTGCTGCTGAGTCCCTTCAACCATGTGACTGCGATTATGTCCATTAAAGTACTAACACAATATGGTTATGAGGACTAATTGAATGCATTTTTATGAAGAACCATTACTTAGTATAGCCTATGCCTAGGGCAGTCTTGGTCAAAGCACTTGGCAACCAAGATCATTTATCAGATGAAACTTGCTGGGAGACTACAGAGGTAGATGGTCTTAGGTGAACTTTTGTCCAGGCAGTGATGAATCCTGATGAGCATTTTTATCTTGACAACAGAGTACACCTCATGATCGAAATATTGGAGTCTTTCTCCCTTCAAAGAGAGCTGGATTAGAAATTCTAGTTGCTCCTCTCCCCAGTTTTTCTTTCATTCTTTTTTTTTTTTTTGCGGTACATGGGCCTCTCACTGTTGTGGCCCCTCCCGCCACGGAGCACAGGCTCCAGACGCACAGGCTCAGCAGCCATGGCTCACGGGCCCAGCTGCTCCGCGACATGTGGGATCCTCCCAGACCGGAGCACGAACCCGCGTCCCCTGCATCGGCAGGCAGACTCTCAACCACTGCGCCACCAGGGAAGTCCTCTTTCATTCTTTATTTATTTTTGGTGCATTGGATCTTCATTGCTACATGCAGGCTTTCTCTAGTTGTGGTGAGTGGGGGCTACTCTTTGTTGCAGTGCACAGGCTTCTCATTGCGGTGGCTTCTCTTGTTGCGGAGCATGGGCTTTAGGCGCCCGGGCTTCAGTGGTTGTGGCTCGTGGGCTCAGTAGTTGTGGCTCACGGGCTCTAGAACACAGGCTCAGTAGTTGTGGCACACGGGCTTAGTTGCTCTGCGGCATGTGGGATCTTCCTGGACCAGGGATCGAACCCGTGTCCCCTGCATTGGCAGGCGGATTCTTAACCACTGCACCACCAGAGAAGTTCCCCCCATTTTTCTTGGTTTTGCTTTTATGTTATACCAGCCTCCTCTCCTCCTCACCCCCTTTTCTATAAATGATTTTGATTGGATTAGCTTTATTCAAATTCCTTTTCCTAGGTTTAAGGTTCAAGCTTGAGGTTGAAATCACAACGTTTTACAGAGTGTACACTTAGCTATCCTCTACTGAACGTACATAATCTAAAATGCTTGTTATAGGAAGTACGTATCCACTGAAGTTTTTTTTGTACCTCTAATTTTCATTGTGATGACAAACAGTGTAGTTTTAATTAGTCCTAGGAGTAATTGGAGAGTTTTATTTGGATTAAAGTGTATTCTGTGGAACATTGGTTCATTGGTATGTTAAAAGGTCGTGCTGTGGAACAAAGGGAGAAGGAGTTATGGGCAAATAAATTTGGGATTCCTGCCTACTACCATTAGAGTACTGAAAGATGGGAGAAGAGTATCTTACTTTCAGTATAAAGAAAGTGCCAGATGAAGGGGAACTGAAGTCATAGAGTAGAAGGCTAGGGTCACAAATTGACATTGTTGAGCTTTTTTCAGGATCTTTCCACTATACTGCTGCCAGATTTTAACAGTTTAGGAGAAACACCAGGTTTAAGACCTGTACTTGTTGTGTGCATGTGTTTTGTGTATGTGCCCACGCACAACAAAATTATAGTTATAATGCTAATAAAAGATTATGTGCAGGGCTTCCCTGGTGGCGCAGTGGTTGGGAGTCCGCCTGCCGATGCAGGTCCGGGGGGATCCCACATGCCACGGAGCGGCTGGGCCTGTGAGCTGTGGCCGCTGAGCCTGCGCATCTGGAGCCTGTGCTCCGCAATGGGAGAGGCCGCAGCGGTGAGAGGCCCGCGTACCGCAAAAAAAAAAAGAAAAGATTATGTGCAAAATTAAATAAACTAATAGGCATTTATTTTGTTTATTGTGTGCTGAGTAGGCACTGTGTAAATGCCTTTACAACGTATTAACTCATTTAGTCCTCATTAGAGCTCTGTGAGGTAGGTGAAGTATCCCCATTTACAGATCAGGATGTTGAACAAAAAGAGGCTAAGTAACTGGTACTAAGCTCTGGTATTCATAACTTATTCAGATAAAATATAATAAATCAAACCACCAAAGGCAGTTGGTACCTAGTTTTAGAAGACCAGATTCTCCAAGAGACTGAAAAATGTTGCCTGCAAATCCGTTAGTAAAGGATGTGTTCTTATTAACCTAAGCAAGAGTGGTAATGGGCTGCTCTTTCAACCAAATTATTTACATTATGCTGGGGAAGGGAATGATGCTGCTAATGGGAGGGTTTTTTTTGTTTGTTTTTGTTTTTTTTATTCTAGAAAATGACAAAAGATCATTTGGTAGAAGAGAAAACTTCTCTCCAGAAAAGTCTTCTTTATTATGAAAGTCAACATGGAAGGCCGGTAATGTCTCTCTTGCTGAAAACATTTTATTTTCTGTCTTAAAGAACATGAATCACTTTTGTGGCCCACATCTTCAGAGCTGTTTCATAGAGCATTGTTTCCTACATTTGGGAGATTGCCTACTTATTTAAAATTACTTTTTAAAAATTGCAGGGAAAGTCATATTGCTCAATGTTTTAGAAATTTTAGATTTCTGATGACTAGGTGATTTCCATTTTTCTTGCTTCAGGTAACCAGGGAAGAAAGGCACATTGTTAAACCTCTTTATGATAGATACAGACTTGTAAAACAGATGCTGACAAGAGCTAGCGTCATTCCTGTCCTTGTAAGTAAAACATGCGAATATTTATCTAGTTCATTTTACCAAAACCTACTCTTTAAAAAAAAATTATTATTATGGTGGTATATTAGAGAAATACACAGCCAAGGTAACAAGAATTGTGTATGTAAGGTGAGGTTACTGCTTTAAAAGAATAGGAAATTAATAATAAATGCCTACTATTACCTCCCAGGCACTCTTATAAGCATTTTTACTTATGATTATGTCATTAAGTCCTGACAAGTTAAGTCACAACAGGTAGAGAGGCTGGTAGCCTCATTTCACAGATGATGAACCTGAAACTCAGGAGTGATGTGCCCAGGGTCACCTACTTGTAGAATTAAAAACTCGTATTTCAGACGCTTGCGTAATTTCTTTCCATTTAAATTCATGCCTTTGAAAATACATTACTTTTGTGATGGCCATCGTGATGATGTTCACTTAATTGCACAATAATGTAAACTGATTTTTTTTCAAGTTCATCTTTTTTAACAAAAAAGTCTATTAAAATAATACTTATTCATATATATGTGCATTTTATTTGAGAAAAAATGAAAACTCAAATGCTTACGTGCATATTAAGTGCTATCCCCAGATTAACCCTTAGATGGTATGGCTCTAGATGTCTCTCAGGCTCAAATAATAAACAGCATGTGCCCATTCTGCATCATCTCCTAGGAATTAATTCTCTGGAGCTTATGGTTTGCTTAAGCTTGCAGGCCATTTTTATGTTGATGGCCTCTTGGAATAGGGTTCCCTTTAGGCTTCTCTGGCTACTCATTATTAGAATGTTAACAGTGGCCTTCTGAGCACCTTTTATTTGGCCCTTATATAAACATTCTTTTTTAACTGGCTGTTTTTTTAGTTGGCCATCTCTTAACAGTATTTAGATATAATCAGTTTTCTTTGAACAGTGAATCCTTTATAGTTTATATTCTTTTCACACATAAGATAGTTTAATACAGATTTTATCTTTTGATTACAATGTATTTTTTGTGTGTCACTGACATTTTCATAATTCCATAATAGTATAAATAGTCTTTGAATTTATTTATGAAAACCATCTTAGAATTCCACACATTCGTTTTTAAAAACTGAGTCTATAGGAAGCATTTCTAGATCTTATGGACGCCTAAATATGACTGTCATAAAGAGAAATTTGGAATCTAAAAATTAAGCCAAGGGCTTCCCTGGTGGCGCAGTGGTTGGGAGTCCGCCTGCCGATGCAGGGGACGCGGGTTCGTGCCCTGGTCCGGGAAGATCCCACATGCCTTGGAGTGGCTGGGCCTGTGAGCCATGGCCGCTGGGCCTGTGCATCCGGAGCCTGTGCTCCGCGGCGGGAGAGGCCACAGCAGTGAGAGGCCCGCGTACCGCAAAAAAAAATAAATAAATAAAATAAATAAAAATTTAAAAAAATAATAATTAAGCCAAGACAATAGGAAAGAATCATTTTTCCAACAGATGGCGCTAGCAGTTCCTCAAAAGTTTAAACATAGAGTTACCATATGACCTAGCAGTTCTCTTCCTAGGTATATACCCAAGAGAATTGAAAACATGTCCACACAAAAATTTGTAGACAAGTCTTCAGAGTAGCATTGTTCATAATAGCCAAAGTGTAAAAACAGTCCAGATGTTCAGCCAACTGATAGATAAACATAATGGGGTATATCCATATAGTGGAATATTATTCAGCCATGCAAAGGAATGAAGTACTGGTACACACTACAACTTGGATAAACCTTGAAAACATTTATGCTAAGTGAAAAAAGCCAGACACAAAAGGCCACATATTGTATGATTCCATTTATACGAAATATCTAGAACAGACCAGCCCATTGAGACAGAAAGTAGATTGTTGTTTGCCATGGGCTGGGGAGAGAGGGCTCATGAGTACAGGGTTTCCTTTTGGGGTGATGAAATGTTCTAGAATCAGATAGTGGTGATGGTTGTACAACTTTGTGCATATACTAAAAACCACTAAATTGTACACTTTAAAAGAGTGAATTTTATGGTATATGAATTACATCTTTTTAAAAATATTTATTTATTTAGCTAACAGTGCTGGTTCTTAGTTGCGGCACACAGGCGGGATCTACGTTGTGGCATGCAGGATCTTTTAGTTGCGGCATGCGGGATCTTTAGTTGCATCATGTAAACTCTTAGTTTCAGTATGTGGGATCTAGTTCCCTGATCAGAGATCGAACCCGGGCCCCCTGCATTGGCAGCACGGAGTCTTAGCTACTGAACCACCAGGGAAGTCCCTATGGTATATGAATTATATCTTAATGAAGCTGTTATTTTTTAAAAAGGGGTATAAAGGGGTCCTCAGACCAAAAAAGTTGACAGCTTGGTTAAAAAGAAAAATGCTCCCAATTAAATAAATAATATGTCACACATTATTATTTAGAATTTTTTTTTTTTTTTTTTTGCGGTACGTGGGCCTCTCACTGTTGTGGCCTCTCCCGTTGCGGAGCACAGGCTCCGGACGCGCAGGCTCAGTGGCCATGGCTCACGGGCCCAGCCGCTCCGCGGCATGTGGGATCTTCCAGGACCGGGGCACGAACCCGTGTCCCCTGCATCGGCAGGCGGACTCTCAACCACTGCGCCACCAGGGAAGCCCTATTATTTAGAATTTTAAAAACATTTATTGAATGAGCTCTTTTTTTAAAAAAAATTTATTTATTTATTTATTTATTTATTTATTTATTTGCTTTATAACAAATTTAATCAGTTATACATATACATATGTTCCCATATCCCCTCCGTTTTGCGTCTCCCTCCCACCCTCCCTATCCCACCCCTCCAGGTGGTCACAAAGCACCGAGCTGATCTCCCTGTGCTATGCGGCTGCTTCCCACTAGCTATCTACCTTACGTTTGGTAGTGTATATATGTCCATGCCGCTCTTTCACTTTGTCACAGCCTACCCTTCCCCCTCCCCATATCCTCAAGTCCATTCTCTAGTAGGTCTGTGTCTTTATTCCTGTCTTACCCCTATGTTCTTCATAACATTTTTTTTCTTAAATTCCATATATATGTGTCAGCATACAGTATTTGTCTTTCTCTTTCTGACTTACTTCACTCTGTATGACAGACTCTAGGTCCATCCACCTGAATGAGCTCTTTTAGAATTACCTAGACATAAATTATCATTTGTCACTCTTATGTATACATAACAAGAAAAAAGCAAAAATAAATTTAGTAAGGAATTCCTAAAAAATTTTAAAGCATATGGTTAGAATTTTGAAAATAAAGTTTAAGATCTATTAAACTTTATTTTAACTTTATTAGTGAAGTGAATCTTCATTGAACATTTAAAATACTTAAAATGTAACCCACTTATATGTTTATTGTTACAGGGATCTCCATCCACCAAGCGAAGGGGTCAGATGTTACAGCCAATCATAGAAGGAGAAACTGCACATTTTTTTGAAGAAATCAAGGTAATCCTTAAGAGAAATTATTCTCTGATCTTTTTCCTAAAGGAAAAATTGAAATCATGGCATGTTTAATTCTCTATTTGTCTATATTTTTAGGAAGAAGAAGAAGATGGTGTTAGTCTGTCCTCTGAGTTAACTGATATCTTGAAAACTGCTGTACAGGCACAGTCTTCATTGGAAAACTCAGAATCTGATATGGAAGAAAATCAAGAAAAACTGGCTCTAGATCTCCGATTGTCAAGTACTCGAGCAGCTTCTATGTATGTGTCCTGGTTTGTGATTTTAACCTATTCATGTAATAAAATTTATACGCAAAGAAATTCAGTGTTAAATAATTGAGTAAAGAAAAGAAATACACCCATTTTAAAAAGTGTGCTTTACAAATACATGTTGTGATTCACATTTTCTTTATTGAAAATTAGTGTGTTTTAAAAATTAATAAAAACAGGCTTCCCTGGTGGCACAGTGGTTGAGAGTCTGCCTGCTGATACAGGGGACATGGGTTCGTGCCCCGGTCCAGGAAGGTCCCACATGCCACGGAGCGGCTGGGCCCGTGAGCCATGGCCGCTGAGCCTGCGCGTCCAGAGCCTGTGCTCCGCAACGGGAGAGGCCACAACAGTGAGAGGCCCGCATACCGCAAAAAAAAAAAAAAATTAAAAAAAACTAAAATTCTACGTTTGCTGTATGACAAAGTGCTGGAACCAGCTGAGAGTCGTCTGTTAGTTTGTGCTCTTTCAGCTTCTTTACCTGATGTGGCCTTTGGTTCTAGTTGTTAGCCCTGGCGTCACTTTAGGATCATGTGGGAAGTTGCTTTGTTTTTGTTTTTGTTTTAAATACTTATGCAGAGCCCTACCAGCAGCTATTCTGATTTAGTCGCTCCAAGGTGAAACTTAAGACATTGGTATATTCTAAAAGCTCCCCAGCTGGCTTGATTTTGCAGCCAGGGTTAGAAACATTGTTAAGAACATAATGAATCAAAAGTGCCCTTTCAAATGTTTTCTTCCCATTTCAATTTTAGGCCCGAATTACTGGAACAACTTTGGAAAGCCAGAGCTGAAAAAAAGAAACTACGTAAAACATTACGGGAATTTGAAGAAGCATTTTATCAACAAAATGGAAGGTTTGTTGAGCATCACAAAATTGAATCTTCTTTCTTCTTAAACTCACAAGTGCCCATATGTTGAAATAAAGAAATATATAAGAATAGAAATAAATTGTGCATATAAGGATGTTAGCATTGAAAATAACAGTAAAAAACATTCCTTTATACTGTGCAGCCCTGCTGTTAATGGAAAGAAAAAGTCAGAGCTAGAGTAAACAACATCTGACAAAATATTTCAGGACTGTCCTAGAGAATGCTTGGTTGAGTGGCAGTTATTTTATGTTCCTTAATTCAGTATCCTCACCCTTTTGGAAGTGTTTGTGAAACGAGATCTCCTTTTAGAAAGGGTCCCAAATATGAGTGGTATCCTAACTAATTTGGATTCTTATACTGAGACCATTGCTGCTTAGGCTGCATGTTGGGTCATTCTAGGGCACATATTTCCAAGGTGTGTATCAGTGTGGCAGTCATGTGGCTCCCCTATAATACAATATGGCAAGTGCCTTTATCTAACTGGGGAATACACAGTTGACCCAGTGGGACTCTTTTAAAAGTAAGAAAAATACATTCTAATTCAGATTGTGGCCAGAAATGAGGATTATTTATCTCAGGCCTCAGAAAGTTTTTCCATGTTACCAGACGGTCTTACCAAGCCAACAGCTCTATAGTAGTCCCCCCTCTTCAGTTTCTCTTTGCAGTTTCAGTTACTCCATGGTTAATTGTGGTCCAGAAATATTAAATGGAAAGTTTAGAAATAAACAATTCATAAAGTTTAAATTGTGCACTGTCCTGAGTAGGGTCATGAAATCTCGTGCCGGCCCACCCAGGACGTGAAGCATTCCTTTGTCCAGCATATCCTGCCCCTTAGTCAGTTAGTATCCATCTTGTTTGTCAGATCAGTCGTCACAGTATCTCAGTGCTTGTGCTCAAGTAACCCTTACTTTACTTAATGCCCCAAAGTGCAAGAGTAGTGATGCTAGCAATTCAGTTATGCCAAGAGAAGCCACAGAGTAGCCACAGAGTACTTCAGGTGAAAAGGGGAAAGTTCTTGACTCAGTGAGGCTATGAAAAAAATCATGTGCTGACGTGCTCCGATCTATAATAAGAACGAATCTATCCATGAAATTTTGAAGAAGGAAAAGGAAATTCATACTGGTTTTGCTGTCATACCTCAAACTGCAGAAGTTATGGCCACAGTGGATGATAAGTGCTTAGTTAGTATGGAAAAGGCTTTAAACTTGTACAGTAAGATGTTTTGAGGGAGCCCACATTCACATAACTTTTATTACAGTGTATTGTTATAATTATTCTATTATTAGTTATTGTTAATCTCTTACTGTATCTAATTTATAAATTAAACTTTATTGTTAATCTCTTACTGTATCTAATTTATAAATTAAACTTTATCATAGGTATGTATGTATAGTATATATAGGGTTTGGTTTCAGACATGCACTGGGGTCTTGGAATGTATCCCCATGGATAAGGAGGGGGACTACTGTGTTTGAGAGTCTTCTATGTAGGTTGGCATATATGGTTAAAAAAATCTCAAGTGTGTTTTCCAAGTACCTTCTAATTCTTTGTTTTATTGGAAAAAAACTTTGCTTGTAATTAGGATAGTTTGATGCTTTACCTGGTTATTAAACTGAATTGCATTGGGTCAGTAATATAAAGTGAGAAAAATGATTTTTTCGCTACCAGTAAGATGTTTTACTTCTACATCTTAATTCACTGAAGCCAGAGTTAAGTAATGTATGGAATGTATGAAATGACTCAGCATAGCCTCTAGCACTTAGTATACACTCACAGACCTGACAGAGTCTAGTAGCTCATGTCTTATTAAAATATTTGATTATCTGTAGTTACCTACAATCATCATTGATACTAATATCATCAATTAATCTGTCAATAGAGAAATACATCAAAATTAGAAGTGTTTTAGGAATATTCCATTGGGATGAAGGGAATTAGTCCAATAATCTTTTTTTTTCTTGCAGAACAGTTTTTTATTTGAGTTTGTGTTGGGTAATATTCTGTCTCTCATTACGACAACTTCTGGGACTTTATTTTCCAGATGATCTCTAGGTTTTATTTTTTCCCCTAGGAATGCCCAGAAAGAGGATCGTGTTCCAGTGCTTGAGGAGTACAGGGAGTACAAGAAAATTAAAGCCAAGCTTAGGCTTCTTGAAGTTCTTATCAGCAAACAAGATTCTTCAAAATCCATATAAAATATGGTCCTTGAAAACATCATAAAATCAGTTGTATTCCCTGAAGCTATCATCATGTGTACTTGGCTGGTACTTAAGTTCATTTTGTCAGGCACTCACAGAGTCTCATTTTGTACTTGCTGGTGGTGCCACTAGAGAAATGATGGGAGGGTAAGTAGACCCTGTCTGGGGAGTGCGATGTTCCATGTTAACCACAGACTGCCCCTCTACCTTTAGCAAACATCCACTTTTCTTCATTGTTTTGTACTACAGATACATCGTGTTAGTAAAAGACTAATATTTTATCTTTTCGACTTTAAGAACTTTGGAGATAGAAGCTTTTTGTTATTACCAACTTTATTATTTTGTTTTTCATTACTCAAGAAAATTGAGAGGAAAATCTTCACATTGAATTCTTCTTCAGTTGCCTTTTTCTTACAGAATGACTGAAAATTTGAAAGAAAAGCCTATAAATGTGCACATATGCAACTATGTTCTGTGTTTTCTTAGAAAACCAAAATCAACTGAAATTTCAAGTCCTACTGTGGAACATATTTCTGTTAAATTCCCAAAGTGACACTTTCTCACAGGTAGTATGTTAGCAGAATTTTGCAATTCAGTGGTCACACAGATCCTGGATGAAGATAACAGCGGGTAGACCAAAAAGTGACCTTGCTTATTAGTATAGTGAAAACACACACCACACATCACACACAGAACTGAATTATATCACATGCTGCCTTTGGGACTTAAGTTACTGTTTGTTTCCTCAGTTACAGTTTATCAGTTGGTGATGATGTGATTTGTCTGGATTAGATCCTGCATTTTTTCCCCCTACCCACCTCCAGATAATGTGAGAAAATAGCCATGTCAGTATGTAGGAACTCTGATGGTGCTCAGATTTGTGTGTTCAATCAAATGGGCTTAAATTGGCAAAAGAATCATTATGCCTGAAGTAAATCTATTCTTAACAAGGGCTATACCACTGCATTTTTACATGTACCTTCAAGGGGTTGCATCATTTTTTTTCTTTTTTAATCAGCAAAATCCATAAAGAAAACATCCTCTAAAGGGATCACCTTTTGCTCAATCACATGCTGTTTAAAGCAGCTGGTTACAGGTGTATTGTGGTATGCCCCTTGTCATACACTCTAAGCATATCTTTTTTTCTCTGGCTTTGCATGGCTTTTCTTCAGGTTCTTTCCTGGTATGATTCTGCTAATTATTTTCACAGAATGGTGACTTTATTTGTGCTAACAATATGATAGTCATTAACAGCATATTCTGATGAGGCTTAATCTAAGTGTTAATTTTTTTCCTGGTGCTTTTTTGGATTGATGAGTGTCTCACTTTGTGCCCATGTTTTGCATGCAGTGACTCATGCATGGTTTTCTTAACTAGCTAATATTCATCATTTGTTCCATACAAAAATGGACTTTTGCAGCATCCTTTAATAAGGTGAGGGAAGCATGAACCTCAGACTTCTGGCACTATTACATAGCACATGAAGTAGCTTGATAATAAGTAGCATTTCTAGTACTTCACATTACACCTGTGTGTGCAATGCCTTTTTTGGGGGGAGGGAATGTTCCTTGGTAGTGAACGTGTCATTGGGGAATAAAGCACTAAATCCAGCCCTTTTCGTGTGGTTTCCTTTTGATACAGCTAGGTTATTCATAATGTACACCTAGAAACGTGAAATTGAGAACACCAAAAGATGTTATCACTTTGATTTGAATTCATCATGCAGTGTACGTTTAGTTCATTTCTTTCAGTCTCCAACAGGAGTATATCCAAACATCTTATTTAATGTGCACTGTATATTGTTTTATATGAATGTTTTATTTTATATACCACATGCAAAAATGTCCATATGCACTATTTAAATGTTTTAAATAATATATTCCTTCTTTATAATGCTAAATCTATATGAGTACCATATTTTTATAAGTCAGTGGCCTGACTGGTTTCATTTTAGAATTAACAGCTGCTTCATGATGTTGGTTATTCACTGTTAATGTTTGGCTGTGAGTAGAATAGATAAAAAGTGGCATGGCAGCACTTATGCTATGTGACAGTATTGTGTGTCATAGTTCAGTAGTAAGTGGTAGAATTAGGCAGTTTGTGATAATTTTACTTTGGTACAAGTAAAAACTGTATATCTATATACAAACAATATATAGATATATATGACTACAAGTATAATTGCATTGCTGTGTTTGGCACTTCATTGTATAGACTTTTGTAATAAAAGAACTTTAATGTTCTAAGTCATTGTAAATGTTTTTTGTTTTTTTCACTAGATGTTTAAAAAGAAGAAATAAAACCCTCAAGTGTTCCCTTGCCTTAATGTTCTCAGGCTTTGTTTGAATTACCCCAACCAGGAACCATGTGGGGAGACAGCAAGGTTACTAAACCACATGACTGTCTACAGCTCTAGGGAGTGGTAAGACAAGGAAAGGCCATGTTGTTGATTCTCTTTGGAAATCTAGGGAGAAGATGCAGAGAGAATAGTCAGCATTTCTTTTTGCAGTGAATTATCTTATTAAGAAAACTTGACATACAGTCTCTAAGAGAAGAGCTTGGCTTAAGGAAGGTGGGTATATTTAACAATTCCTTTATTTGAGTTTTACAGTCCAGGGACTGTTGAGCACAGTGTGGAAGTCTATGATCAAATGATGTTACTTGGGCTTAGAGAACATATAACATATGGCTCTTCTAGGAGGGCTTATGTAACCTATATTAGAAGAGTTTCCTTCCAATTTCCAAAATGCCAGCCATCCAAAACTTCCCAACCATCCATTACAGGGCTTTTGCAACACCCTCATTTACACTTTTCAAACATAACTTCTTATAACCTTGATACTCCTACCTGGCTCTTTTATTTTATGTTTTAAAGGATAGTTTACTTTTAAAGTAGTCGAGGAAGCACTTTTGGGAAACTTCAGATGTGTTACTTTAGAAACTGTCTAGATGAATTTCTAGTTTGAAGATATTAGTGAAATTTCTGTAGGTGGTTGGGAAGTTTGTTCTTCTACACTTTGCCTTTTTCCAGGAGACTTCCAACTGGGAAGAATGGAGGTGAGATTATTTTACTTGGGGTCTTATATAATGGTTTTCTAGACTCCTAAGCATTTATTAATTTACCTTTGGCTAGAGAAATTAGAACATGGCACACGATGAGAATACCAACAGTTCTAATACTCTGTGTAGCATTGAGAAAACTATCTTTACTGACTTATTGAACTATTAGTTAGAGACCTGCCCTAAGAACTAAAAACAATATTATTTTATACTTTCCATTCACATTCCTAGAATTTAATAATAAATCTCATTATAAAAGGCTTCATGTGTACCTGTGTGTGTATACTGTGGACGCATGTTGTAATACATATGGATTATATATTGGGTCCCATTCCTAGAAATCATTTGATGATTATCATTGAGCCTGACGATAGTTTGATGGTAGCTAGTTTTGTGCTTTTAAAATGTACCCAAAATGGGGACAAATTTAGGAAATAATTCAGTACAGGACTAAATCGTTAGAAATGTTCCATGATTGTATCACAGATTCTCACCTCCTCTTGCCTCAATATTGTAGAGCTGAAACCTCTCTCATCATTCGGTTTAGTTTTAAACTGACGTAGTGTAATTCTTTTTCCAGCTCCACAGCATTTAAAAAGAGGCTAGAGGATAATTTAGAAGGAAGTAGAGAATGAGTCAGTAACAGTTTTGTACATAAAGAGACAGCAGGTTATTAGCGCCTATTGTGAAATACTTTGTGTGGGAAGATAGTATTTTAAGCTCCCAAAACACGCCTAGTATGGCCAGTTACAGATCTAATATTCTAAAGCTGTGTGGAGCACAGTATCTGCTACTCATGTCAAGTATAAATGGCAGTTCCTATTATTTAGAGATGTAAGGACAAAAGCAGTTGGTCTTGCTCTCACCTTACATTTAAACAAATTCAGTTTTGTGCTTTCTGTGTCATTTTAAAGTTGGGTAAAAAATTGGGGGAAAAAAGTGGCATCTTAACAGAATGAGATTCTGGGTTCAGGAAAATTGTGGAATGTCCCCAGTCCCCATATCACGATATCCCATAGTACCTTGGTTAGAACAAATGCTTACTCTCGAAATTCTTGTTGAGTGACAGGTTGGTAGTCATCTTGAATTTCTGTAGAATAATACTCTTTCTCAAGCCTCTCTTTCCATTTTCTCATCTGCTCTGCACTTTGAATCTCCTGTAAAGTTAGAGGAAAAAGCATAAGCTGCAATCTTTAAATTTTTCTCTGTTGCAGGCCCATGGCACACAAGCATCACAGGGTTGAGAATCTTAAACTTTACTCTCCAGGGCTGTGATTTTGAGCCCCACTGGCTTTTTGCCCTGCCTGATTTTTGGGTCTATGCATTAGCAGAGTCACCTCAGAGAACTTGGTGTTAAAACTGTTTAGCAGAGATAGGGGATTTTTAAATTATGAATATCATCTTATTCCCTTTTCACTGCCTCTTCCACTCTGCATCTCCAGCTGATATTCTCCATTCTTCACTTGGCCAAAACTGGGATGTTCTTTTCTGTGCCTCTGTTCTATAATGAAGCAAGTGCACATCAAAGTATGTTTGTGGGTATTATTTGCCCTCCCAGCTGCTTCTCAGCCAGACTCCTAACAATTCCCAATCTCCTCTTCATAATTACTGCATCAATCTGTGTACTCCAATCTGTCCACATACCCAAGAATAAGCTCCTCATACCAGAGGATTCTTGCTGTATACTTCTCTGATTCTAAAGAGCCCTTTCTGTGCTCTGTGCTCACTACCCACCCATTTTCCTTTTAGTGTCCAAAATACCTTTTTCCCAACTTTAGAAAAAAAGCTCTGTTATGTTATGGAAAATAGAAACAGCCCTAGAAAAAGAGGGAAAGAGGAGACAGTGCACCCAGATATGATGCAAAGACTTTTCAGTAAATCGGTATGCTATTGCCCTGCTCCAACAGTAATGTTAAGTAGCAAAGTGGATCCCTGTATAAGGGTTCTGATTACCTTCCTCAGAGAGAATGGTGATGCCCAAGTTCATACATTGTTTACTTGATAAATGGATGCTGTTCTGGCCAGAGGAGCTGTGCTATATATCAGAAAGTGTTTGTCTTTAAACCAACATATCTGAAGTAGGAAAGGGTGGTTTTCAATCTTTCTAGTTTTATTTCAGCCACATTACAGCACCTTTGTTTTGACATATTTACCAGTACTTTTAATGTGATGTTAAAAAAAGTGATGGGCCCCACAAGTATTTCTAAATGACCAGGTCTATTAAAATGTGGATGCATTAGTAATATGCATTGAATAGACTGCCTGGTAAACGATGCATCCTTCAAAAAACCCATCTCAACCATCGCTTTTTCTATGAAGCCTTCCTTGACATTCACAGGAAAGTAATACCTTTCCTCATAGAGCAGCAACTATGTGGGGGCATTTGCTCAAGCTCCTCGGTTCTAGTCAACCCACTTCTTCCCTGTAGGTGGTAGCTGCTGCTTATAATTGTTTCTGGATTAATTCAGTGTTCCACAATGGTTCTTACAGACCTCTCATGCCTCAGAAATGAATTCTGTGAAGTAAACCCCCTCTTTTTGAGCTACCTAGTGTGTTTCTGTTTTTCTGACTGGCCCCTAAGTGATGACTGGTTGGTAGCAGAGAAGGTCCAAAGAAACAGACCCTTATAGACAGTGTGCCTCCACCAAGGGACACAACAATTGACTTAAGAGTTTGAGACCACCGCCTGGCTATTTGGGATTCCTCAGGCTACCGAACCAGCAGGCTAAGAAGTGATTGAGGTAACTGATCCCAATTACCAAGGGGAAATTGGTGCTGCTACAAAATGGGTTCAGAGAGGGCTGTGTTTGGAACCCAGGGAATTCTCTGAGGGGTGCCTCTTAATACTTCCATGTCTAAAACTCTGTAGTTTAAACATTAAGTTCTTAAGGAATTGTGATTTGAGTAGAAAAGGTCTTAACGTCACCCAGAGATGGATACAATTACTCTTGGGACTTTGCTTCTCCCCTTTTGGGGAGAGAATAAGAGGGCCTCCATTTTCATAGAGGATAGTTCTGTCTTATTAGATGGAAGCTAGAAATAGTTATTGTCATTTTATGGAAGTACAGATGTGTACTAAATAGCCAAAGGGGGTGAATTCGGCTGACCGTTTAGCTAATATCTCTCAACTCAAAATTTGCCCTCCTAAACTCTTATGCTCTCTTATGCTCTTTATGCTGGATCTCAGGCTTTGCAAACCTCATTCCCTAGACTGTCTTGCTACCAGATTTGTTAGGTTCTGCCTTACTGGACGATGGAGGGGAGAAGGTTCTTCTTGTTTTCTTTCTGTCAGCATTGCTTCCGCAAATGGTAGTTGGCTCCAGGCTGCAGTTGTCCAGCTTCTTTTGGCATACCCAGCACCAGCTTCATCATACTCCCTCAGAAGTATCAGGAGCAGCAGGGGTGGGATGGGGGTGACCTCAGAGGTCTGAGCAACAGCTTCAGGCCCCTTAAGTGTCTTAGGTTCCAATAAACCCACCTTTTGTAACCTTAGCCATGGGAGTGGTAGCATCCTCCTACAGTTATTACTTATGAGTTGCTTCAGTGTTTTTACTTTTTCTATCTTCCAATACCTGTGTAGCCAATCCCCTGTAATAAATTTTCTCTGTTTGAAATGTATAGTATGGTTTCCATTTTCCTGACTAGGTCCTCATACATGTAATAAGTATGTCATTTAGTCAGGTGTATTTTTGTCTTTAAGGAATGTTTTAAATTTTTCCATATCTTGGTTTTAAACATTTTAAAATTAGTCCCTGGGCATTTTCTATTTTATTGCTATTGTAGTTTCTTCTATTATAATTTTTATGAGCTGGTTGATGTTTGCATATATGACATGACTGTAAATTATTTTTTCCTACTACTTAATCTCTTTTTGTCATAATTTTTCAGTTCATTGTATACCTGAGAAAGAGAATCATATCTCAAACAGAGGTAGTTTTTACCTCTTCCTTTTCAACTTTTGTACTTCTCATGTATTTCTCTTGCTTAATTCTTTTCTCTGATCCCTCCAATACATCCTTGTCTTGTCCTTGACATGTCCAATGTTTCCCTATTAGATAAGGTGCTAGCTTTGGGGTGAGATAAATTTGTTTTTATCATGTCGACGAGGAGTCCATTGATTCCTGTTTTGTTTTCCCCCTCAAAGTTGGATGTTGAATCTTTTTTTTTTTTTTTTTTTTTTTTGCGGTACGCGGGCCTCTCACTGCTGTGGCCTCTCCTGCTGCGGAGCACAGGCTCCGGACGCGCAGGCTCAGCGGCCATGGCTCACGGGCCCAGCTGCTCCGCGGCATGTGGGATCTTCCCGGACCGGGGCACGAACCCGTGTCTCCTGCATTGGCAGGCGGACTCTCAGCCACTGCGCCACCAGGGAAGCCCGGATGTTGAATCTTATCAAATACCCAGCATCTATGGACAATAATAGTTTTCCTTTTTTTGGTCTATAAATAGAATGGATTATGGTAATTAGTTGATTATACAGTTTTGAATCATCTTCCCATTCTTTGAATAAACCCTATCTGAATCATGGTATTGTGTTCTGTTGGATTCTGTTTGCTAATATTTTATTTAGGATTTTTGCTTCAAGATTTATAAGTGATATTTTGGTTTTTTAAATTAATTTATTTATTTTTGGCTGCTTTGGGTCTTCATTGCTGCACGCGGGCTTTCTCTAGTTGCAGTGAACGGGGACTACTCTTTGTTGTGGTGCGCAGGCTTCTTATTGCGGTGGCTTCTCATTGCGGAGCACATGCTCTAGGCATGCTGGCTTCAGTAGCTGTGGCACACAGGCTTAGTTGCTCCGCAGCATGTGGTATCTTCCCGGACCAGGGATTGAACCCATGTCCCTTGCATTGGCAGGTGGATTCTTAACCACTGCGCCACCAGGAAAGTCCCTATAAGTGATATTTTCTTTTTCTGTTTTTGTTTTTTTTTTTTGAGGAGGATACGATCTTTACTAGGTTTTAGAATCACTATATAGTGATTCTAAAATTATTTTATAAAAATAATTGGGAAGTTTTCAATTTTCTCTTTGCTCTGGAACAGTTCAAATAGCTTGAAGTTATTTATTCCTTAAAAATCTGGTAAAATTTCCATATGAAACCATCTGGGCCTGATTTATTTCAGAGGTAGCTCTATGATGACTTCATTTCTTCTACAGAATGGATTTGTTTAAGCTTTTAAAAATCTCTTTTGGGCTCAGTTTTGATAAATTTTATTTTCAATTTATTGAGGTTTTCTTTATGGCCCAATATATCTGTTTTCATGAAGGGGTTTTGAAAAACAGGTGTATCTTCTGGGAGTACAGAGTTTAATACATAATTGTAAGATCACTTTATTCATTATATATATATTTTTAATCCTTTCATTTTTCTTGATCTGTTCTTTACTTTTAGTGTATTCTTGTATGTTTTTCCTTTTATAACTCTAGTAGTCTTTACTTTATGGAAGTTTATGCCGTATTATTTGTTGCATAGATAATCATAACTATTAAAATTGATCTTAGCCTTATAAAGTGCCCTTCATCTCATTTAGAACTTTTTTCTAGAATTCTACCTTGACTTATATTGTGTCCTCTGATAACTTTTCCTTGCCTTTTATACCTTGGCTCATGCTTTTATATTTAACTTTTGTAAATCACTTTGTTTTAGGTATATATTTTAGGCTATATCATAGAATTGGGTGTTGCTCTGTGATTCAATCTGAAAATATTTTCTTTTTCTTTTTAAGTAAATTAAGCTTATTTGTCTTTACTGATATGTCAGATATATCTGGTCACAGTTACATTGTTTTAAGGTATATTTACAGTCTCTTACCATGTGGCATATTTTCAGTTTTCTTTTTTGATTTGGTACTGCTTCCCTTTAAGAATGTATGTATTTTTGTTTTAGTGGTCTGTTTTTATTCATGTATCTTTTTATACATCCTCCGTCATCTCTTTCTTGTTTTGGTTCCCTCAAAAAGAACCAAACAAGTTCAACAAAAAAATTAGGTTATAATTTCTTCCTCCTCATTTCTCTTCCCTCTACTACCCAAGTATATTTAATCATATTACTGTATTTTCTTGTATCTGAGAGGTGGAGTCTATCATAAGACCATTACACCATTATTTTATGTACCACTTAGGAAAAATGCCACCAGTTAAAATATGGCACATTGTCAAATATAAGGCACATCTTGATTTCAGAGATATTAAAATATGGAAAAATATGTTTTAAAATTAATAAAACAATATCTTTTTAATTTACTACTGTGCTCTTAAATTTGCTAAAGTCTCTTCTTTTTGGCTATTAACTCTAAATGATAATTCTTCAACTTTTTAGCTATTACATATGAAATAACCAGCTTTTTTTACTTTATACCTTCTCTCTTCCTTCTTTTTTCTAAAATTTCTCAGTCATCTCTTGTTTGGCTGAAGATGATCCTCACATAGAATCCTCAGGAATACAGTGGTATTCCCCAAGTTCTTACATGTTCAAAACTTTTAGAGCCTTTATACTTGAAACACAGCTTTGCTGCATATAAAAAAGCCTTGGCTTACATTTTCTTTCCTTGCTATATTGTAGGTGTTGTTCTGTTGATTTATGGTGTTGAATGGTGTTATGCTAACCTAATTCTCTTTTCCTTGTAAGTAAATCCAAATTTTGCTTGGATAAGTCTCATGTTCATTTTAGGTAATTTTCCCCAGGTACATAGTATGTCTTTCAATATACATTGTCTTTTATTTCAGAAATGGTTTATTGAATTATAGTTTTGTTTTTTAAAAGAATCTCAAACTTACAGAAAAGTTATAAGAACAATACAAATAGTTTTTATCCTCTGAAGTATTTGAAGTTGCCAACATGAATGCCTTATTCTCCCTGAATACTTCAGTGTGTATTTCCTGCATACAAGGACATTCTCCTTTATAAGCACAGTATAATCATCAAAATCAGAAAATTAATATTGATAGATTATTACCATCTAAATCCTCAGTCCCCCATTCAAATTTACCAGTGTCCCAATGATGCCCTTTATTGTAAAAAGATCCAGTCCATGATTATGCATTGTATTTACCCATCTTTTAGTCTCAGTCTGGTGTAGTTCCTCAGCTTTACCTTGACTTTCATGACCTTGAAACTTCTGAAGTCTATAGACCAGTATTTCATAGAATGTCCCTCAGTTTCTTATTGCGTGATGGTTCGTTGCATTATGCATCTTCGGCAGAAATTTTACAGAAGGGATCCTGTGTTCTCTTAGTGCCCTATCAGGTGGCATATAATTTCGGCTTGTTCCAGTACTGATTAAGGTTCTGTTTTCCAGACTTTTTCACTGTGATGTTACTCTTTTTCTTTTTGTAATTAGTAAGTATTTCGTGGAGAGGTATGGAAATGTTCTATTCTTCCTCAGACTTTTATTCATGTATATGTTTAGATCAGTGTGGACCCATGGAATCCTATTTTATTCTGTGGGTTTAAATTAATATTCATTAAGTGCTTAAATAAGTGCTTAAAATCCCACACTTGGCCAGCGAGATCCCCACTCAAGCTGACTTTTGTGTCCTTTTAACAGATCTCCATCATTCTATATGGAGTACAGTATGAAGCACCTATACTTTCCAGTCCTGGAATTAACTGTATTTCCAAGGAGCCCTGGTTCCTTTTAGAGGAGAATGGTATTTGGAAACCAAGATCTGGACGCTCGTTGTGTCACTGCTACTAGGATGTCACTCTAGCCTTCTCAGTGGACAGAGTTAGAAGATACATTCGCGCGCACGCACACACACATACAGTTGCAATTCTAATCCAACACTACAAGGTTCATTTTAACCTTCAGCCTTTCCATTTTTGCAATTCCATTGTCTGATAATGAGAAACCTCACTCCATTATACATACTTGTTTGCTTATTCCAATCTCTTGACACTGCTGTCCTCTTTCTCAATATATTGGGGGGTGGGAGGCATCCAGAAGTAGAGCAGTGTTCTATTTTTTCACTTGGGTGGTAGTGGTATGTGGAGGTTTGCTTCATAATTATTTATTAAACACATATGTTTAGTCATTTGTTGAATATATGTTACAGTTTTGAAATATAAGAAAAATCATTTAAGTGATTCATCACATTAATGATTACAAGAGAACAATTATATAATCATCTCAATAGAGTATACTCACTAAACCCTGTGTGCTAATCCCACAGTGAAGGTACAGTGTAGGACGAGGGTATCTGGCTAAGAGCACCAATAAGAGAGAAGGAGCATCTGGAATCCAAACAATTTGTCCTAAATAAGAAAGGATCTAGATTCTGGGAGAAATTTGGAGGTGGCAACTACTGCTCTGAAAAAAAGCAAATCATTCAGTTCTTAAATCAGAATTTTTTCTAATAAAACTATCACTTCTTTATGAGAAAATTAAAATCTTACTTTTTCATCAAAGCCTTCTCTTCTGGCTTGTTCAGCCAAATCACTGCTTTTCCTACTGAGAATATAAAATAAAAATCAGAGGTATATGACAGTAAAAAGGAAAATGACAATATAAAATATAACCAGATCTGTATTAAGGATCTGAATTAATTTCTGTTCTTTCTGATAACACTAATTATTTGGAAAATGTGGTCATTAATAAGTTCTCTATATCATATCTCTAGCTATAAAAACATGTTTCTATTATGTCCCACTGCCAGATTTTGACACTAAAATTATGCAGTAAATGTAAATACATTCTTAAATATTTCGTTAAAAAATTTTTTTACTTTGATAGCTAAAAGCATGCACTTAATGTAGACTAAAATCATTTCCTGCTTTTTTATTTTTTTTTATTTTATTTTTTTTTTTGCAGTATATGGGCCTCTCACTGTTGTGACCTCTCCCGTTGTGCAGCACAGGCTCCGGACACGCAGGCTCAGCGGCCATGGCTCACGGGCCCAGCTGCTCTGCGGCATGTGGGATCTTCCCGGACCGGGGCACGAACTCGTGTCCCCTGCTTTGGCAGGCGGACTCTCAACCACTGCGCCACCAGGGAAGCCCTTCCTGCTTTTTTAGAGGGACTTTACTGTCCTGTCCAGCTTTCTGTTAAACCTTTTTCTGAGTGGCATGGCATGCCTTATATTAATTTTAAATTAGCTTAGAGTTTCATGGCACTCTCAGAAATTATGAGGTGCTACTGGATGTTTTGACAGTTTATTTAGAATCAGCACATTGAATGGTGGTTGTTTTGCAATCAAAACCTTACTCTCACTGTAAGTTTCTAATATAATACAGAGCTTTAAAATGGTAAGTTAAAAATTGAAGAAAATTCATCTTACCTTTTCTTGTCTTCATCTGTTTCAGGTTTCTTTAGTTTGAGTTTTTCGAGAGCACTGTGGTAACTGAGCATAATTTAAAAGTTTAAAAGTTCATAAAAATAATATTCTGTATTGTTAATTTTTGATCAAGGTAAAGGAAACCGGGAATGCTTGACTTTAGGGACTGCTGCCCTAAAGAAATGTAGAGGCAAATACTATGATTATCTTTTTTCACCTTGTCACTACTTATGGTTTCTGCCTGCTGGTGAAAAAGCTGGAGGGCATCACACTTGAACTTGGAAAAAAAATCTTTAAAAAATATTATTAACATTTATTGCATTAATGATATTAACACTTTAATGCTCATAAACAACATCATAATCAGGAGATAAAAGGTGAAAAAACCCACAGTTAAGTTCATTGGGGGACATATTAATAGTTTACTTTTACAGATAAGTTCTTGGACAGAGTTCTTAAGCCCCACTAACCCCACAGCTTATAGGACCTTTTCTGTGTGAAATGCTATGGTTAGAGCTGTGGGTATGCAGAGATGGGCAAGATGGTACACACATGACTCTGCTACAGTTCACAGTGAGGTCGGTATTGAGAGGACAAGGAAGATTGCTCTGACAGGGAGAACAGAATGTCAGTGAAGAGAGCAGAGGGAATATTCCTGGGGAATCAGGGAATGACATGAGCAGAGGTCCAGAGGAAACAATGAGAGCAAGCATGGTAAACAGCACTGTGCTCAAAACAGCTGGGGCATACAGTGCTGTAAATGGAGGCATAGAAGGTAAAAATTGTATAGTTAGTTCAATGATAGTGAATAAAATAAGTTGAGACTGTGAGACTAGAAAAGGCCCTTGAATGTTTGAATAAAGAATTTGGACTTATTTTGACAAGCCCAGAGAAACTTTGAAGAATTTTGAGCAGAGAAGTGATATGATCAAAACTAGGCTGGCACAGGAAGGAGGCTAGAACAGTTAAGAGGATGTTACCATACCGAAGTCCGGGTGAAAAGTACTGAGTACCTAATGTAGTGGTGGCAGTTAGAATTCAAAGTGTCTTTGAGTTCCACAAATGTGAGCAAAAACTACAGAGGTGAACTTTACACACAAGCCTCAGCAACAGACCGTATAAGGGACAAAGAAAAAGTTCAAGGGTTTTGAGCCAGGGGTGACTGAGGAGAGTGTTGCCACTACAGAAAGTGAGGAAGGTAAGGCAAATGGAGTTCTGAGTTCAGATTGTCCATAGGAATTTACCAGCATCTAAACTGAAAACTTTTGGAGGGAAGAGAGTAAGTGCTCTGCATTTAGTGCTCAGTAGCTTTTTGATACATTGAACTCTGAAATAATTTTGGTCACATTTTTGAAGCCAGAGAATATTTCTCCTGGTACTGAAATAATACAAATATAAGTAACCGTGGACCAAAGCAAAAAGCCCCAAATGCCCTCCCTGCACTACCACTTGGGGTTTAGGTGTTATTCAAATTACAAGAGTATAAACTGAACAAGGTTGGTCTTAGAATTCTGATTAGAAGAATTTGACATACCTTTTTAATCATTTTACCAAGTTCAAAATCTGGCCTTCTGCCTATTGAATAGTCAGCTTTCACTTCAGAATAGGTATCATTAATTATTGCCAAGAACATGTTCTGGGGAGAAATATTCAAATAAAGTATTTCAATAAAAATTTAGTTTAAATGTTGTTAATGACTTTGACAAGTGCTGGGATTTGTAAAATTAGATTTAAATTTTAAAAGTAACTAATGTGCTCAATAAGAGATATGGCTATGCAGACTATATATAATATAGTAGAATGGGAAATGTGTGGATATGGGCAAGTATGTTTATGGTAAATGGGAAAAGCAGAATGTAAAATAGTGCATATACATTGGTTAATTATATAAATATATATACAAATTTATTAATGTTACATATCAGAAGAAAACTTAGAATAATATATGTTCATAAGGGTATTTCTTTTTTTTCTTTAAAATTCTATAGAGCTGTTTAAATGCACAATTTTACTAGGGCTCTTACAACTATTAATGTCCAGATAACACAAACAGAACTGTGGAGAGGGTATTCCTACTCCCAGCCCACGTCTCCACCTTTCACTGTGGCTCAGATCTGTCACTGTGAGGACTGTTGCCCACAATCAGGGGATAACTGCTGTGTGTGACAAAAAAAATTTTTTTATGGAGGACAGTAGCAGTGCCTTGAGTAGAAAGGCAAGGTTCCTTGATTAGGAAGGCCAAATAGACTTGTCCTGAGCACATGTGAGAGACCCATCCTGGGGACTCCTAAAAATTACAAGGGTGTGAGCTTTCAGCCATAAGGGCCAAAAGCTGTTGCAATATGGGCAGAGTATGAATGGCCTAATTCATACCTACTGTTATGAAATGTCCCAGGCTGGAGAGACCTGGAACTTTCAAGTTATATGTGTAAAAGATTTAGTACACTCTTGGCACACAATAACCACCTTGATGGTAATTATTATGATCATATTCTCCATTGGACAAATTGAAAACATTTGGACCCCCTGGATTACTAGGAATCTACACCATTCTTAATAATGTAAAGTGTTCTGACAGCTAAGCAGTGATACTATAATTTCAGCTAAATTGGTAATTATATTTTTTATTCTGAAAAATGTAAACAAAAAAGGGGAACATATATGGTCATTCTTACCAGCAGGACAAAGAACACGAAAAAGATAAAAGTGATGAAGTAAATGGGTCCCAAGATACGACTGGCTTGCTGAATACCAGCAAAATTTAAATCTCCAAGAACAATACGAAACTGTGTGAATCTTATGGGAAAAAAGAAAAACATTAGAAAATACTATATCTCTTCATACATACATGACAACAGATGGGGGTTACTAATGTGCCTAGGAAAGTACCTAGCTGCATATGGCATATATTCTTTGGCTTTAGTTTTGTTAGCACAGAGTTCTATAAAATTGGATGTAGAATATTCCCCTAAAGAAAGGCGAGACTTAATAGCTGAACAGATAGTTCAGGAAACGATGGGCTTCAATTTATTCAACAAATGTGAACCCAATGTTCACCTCCAAGATTTGAACCTTGAGATGCCTGCATACCAGCTTGACTTGACATTGGCCTCCTTAGCCATTCCTGTGCCCTTATAAAACTTAGAGTACTTTGACCTTTTCCAATAAATGATTTTCAACTTGTACATAGACCCAAGAGCCCTACAATTTCTAATATCAATGGTATGCTTAATTTTTGCATCTCTTCTGCTGAAATAAGGAAGGCAACAATTTGTCACTTGCTAAGTCTCAAACAAGTGCTGGTAGTGATCCTCAAACATGATCCCGAGGTTTATTTTTATTTTCTCCAATAAGTATAAAAGCTTGGCTTTGAATTGAAATAGCATTGAAAATACTATAAATCTTCATTTTATTAACTTTAAAGATGGAAAAATTAAGAAATTAAGGCTTTGAATGATCATAGTAGTAGCAGAGGTAGAATTAGGATTTCATAATCTGAAGTCTTATTTTGTTTTCTCATCATTAGTTTGCAATGGTATTGCCATACACACCACGGATATGTTATAAATTATATATATGTGATATATATATATGAGTTCTTTATTTTAAGGAGAGACCTGGGAAGGAGTTTTTAATAGTATGTAGACACTTTGCATGATTGGTCAAAGGGCAGAATGTTTCTTGTTCCTTGTTGCTTTTGCCAATCACATGAAGGGAGCATAGGACTATGTACAATGAAGGAAGAAAATGTATTCAAAGAAATCAGCTATTTGGAGTCCTAGGACTCAGAGTTTTCTGGAATTTCATCCTCAGTACCTGAGACCTGACTAAATCATACATACAGTATTTATCCAGCTTCTAATACTGGATTCTAATGCTCTTCTACACAAGATAGAAGGAGAACTGCTGAATTAGGAGACCAAAGTTTCTCAGCAAATCAAAAAAATTTTTTTTCCTCTCTGGCATAGGAGAATATGAGGTTCTGTTTTAGTGTTTTTAACTTAATTTTTTATCCTTAAGTTGTGTTTATATAAGTTAAAGTCAGCATTTCTCCTCTCCAGAAAGTGTCCACATACCTCTGCTCTGTAAATAGTGTGAATAACAAAAACCTAAGCAATTACTGAATGGTTATAATCACATAGGAACTGGAGACTTACAAATGCAATGTAATTGTCACTTTTCTCCTCTTAATTAAGCAAATTAAGCCAATTGGCGCTTAGTTTATCCCTTTCCCCTCCCCCTCCCCAAGCTAAAAGGAACACCATGACTCTTCAGGATACAGGTTATACTGAATGAAAACACTTTTTTAACTTCTTGATACCCCTGTTAACTTTCTACAGTTCTCTCTTGTTGAATTAAAATAGCTTACAGACTGTTTCATAATAATGTACCATTTATGGTTAATCTGACTTCCCAGTCTCTCACTTGCAGGCATGACTGGGTGGTAGGTATTCCTAAGCCTTCTCCAAATATTGCCTCTATTCCACTGTCTGTTGTCTTCTGTAATACAGGTTAAACATATATTAGGCCTTCTCATTCTACCCTTTCTGTCATTTTCTGAACATTTTGCCTCTCTATGCCACTTTTAAATTTTTTCTCACCTATTTTTCATTTTACTCATTCTCTCTTCATCTATGTCTCATTTGCTATCAAACCTGTCAACTGGACTTTTAATCTCAGTTGCTTTAATTTTCAGTTCTAGAATTCTGTTTGATACTTTTTCAAGTATGTCACTTTTTACAGTATCCTGTTCTCTCTCTAAAGATATTTTCTGACTTGTGTTTTATTTCTCTAAATATAGTATTTATTGATTATTCCAATATTTGAAGTCTTTGAGTCTGTTTCTGTTGTCTTTTGTATCTGCTGGTTCTTGCTTACGAATTTTTCCTCCTTATGTACCAAGTTATCTTTGACCATGAGCAGTAAATTATACTTGAAGGGCTTAGGATGAAATATCTTTCTCCAGAGAGGTATTTTTGTGTGTGTGTCTGCAGGTGCATATGGGCATTCCACCCTGGGACCATCTTAATCCAAATTCAAGACATGAGGTTCCCTGGATACCTAGGTGATTAAACCCAGACTTCAAGTCAAGTCACTGAGGGGTTTACTTTTAACTTGAGGCTGTAGCACTTCAGGCTCCCTGCTTTATGTGTGGAGAGGTTATCAGACAATCCTCCTCTCCCCCAACCCCACTCCCCAGCACACACACACAGGCCTTGGGTTTGTCTTCTGTCTCCTCCTTGAGAGGTAACTAGAAACACAATTTCTCAACTGTTTCTTCTGGATCAACAAAAATGCCTTCATGGTGGAGGTTTTGGGGAAGATGGAGTAAGAAACACTAGGAATCTGTCTCACCACCTAGACAGCAATCACAGTGGCACAATCTCTCTGATGAAACTATTTTGGAACTCTGGAGTCTGTTGAAGGCTTACAACTTCCAGGAAAGGATTGGGCAGTTTGGGTCAATTTAAACTTTTAGTTTGGCAGCAGCTACCCATCTCCTACCGCCCAGCCCATGGCAGGTAGCCCTGCATGTATTTCTAGAGCAGCTTGTACACAGCTTGTGGGAGCCAAGGTGGACAAGAAGGACCCTGTTGTCCAAACATCAGGGTCTGTGTTCTGATTGCTGATTGCTGCTTCTGATCACAGAAGCAGGCATCTCCCTGCATTGTTGCAAGCCCCTCCCTCTCTGGCTGAAGCAATGTCCTTGGGATTGAGAGGCCCAATGCCCTTCCCTCCTTCTTCATTTTTCTCTTTTTCCCCTTTGGGAGCCAGATATTAAAGACTAGGACATTCATGGGGCTTCCCTGGTGGTGTAGTGGTTAAGAATCCGCTTGCCAATGCAGGGGACATGGGTTTGTGCCCTGGTCCAGGAAGATCCCACATGCTGTGGAGCAACTAAGCCCGTGCACAACTACTGAGCCTGCACTCTGGAGCCTGTGAGCCACAACTACTGAAGCCTGCATTCCTAGAGCCCGTGCTCCACAACAAGAGAAGCCACCACAGTGAGAAGCCCATGCACCACAAGGAAGAGTAGCCCCCGCTCACCGCAACTAGAGAGAGCCCACAAGCAGCAACAAAGAACCAACACAGCCAAAAAAAAAAAAAAAAAAAAAAAGGACTAAGACATTAAAAAAAAAAAACTGCATATATGGAGGAAATTAGACAGTCACCATGCATGCCCAAGGAATGGCACAGGCTCAGAAAAGGCCTGAGAAGACCTTAAGTTTACACCTCAGGCTGATCCTCAAAGAACTAAAAGAAGACATGGAGTAAGTCAAGAAAACTACATATGAACAAAGTGGAAATATCAATAAAAAGATAGAAAACCTAAAAAGAGACCAAAAAAATTCTAGAGCTGAAAAGTACAATAACTGAAATGAAAATTCATTAGAGAGATTCAAAGGTAGATTTGAATAGGCAGAAGAAAAAAAATCAGTGGACTTGAAGATAGGGCAATTGAAATTATTGAGTCTGAGGAACAGAAAGAAAAAAGTTTAAAGAAAAGTGAACAGAGCCTAAGGGACCTGTGGGATACCATCAAGTGAACCAACATGTGCATAAGCACATGAAAAGATGCTCAAGATTGCTAATCAGTAGGGAAATGCAAATCAAAAACACCATGAGGTATCACCTCACTCACATCCATTAGGATGGCTACTATCAAAAAAAAAAAAAAAAACAAAATAAAAATTTTTGACACGGATGTGGAGAAATTGAAACATGCACCATTAGTGGAAAGGTAAAATGGAATAGCCACTGGAAAACAGTATAGCAGTTCCTCAAAAATTCAAAATACAATTACCATATGATCCAGCAATTCTACTTCTGGGTATGTACCCAAAAGAATTCAAAGTAGGATCTCAAAGAGATATTTGTACACCATGTTCTCACAGCATTATTCATAATAGCTAAAACGTGGAAGCAACCCAAGTGTCATTGACAGATTAATGGGTAAACAAAATGTGGTATATACATACAATGGAATATTATTCAGCTTCAAAAAGGAAATTCTGACATATCCTACAACATTGTTGAATCTTGAAGACATTATGCTAAGTGGAATAAATCAGTCACAAAAGGACAAATACTGTATGATTCCACTAGGTACCTTGAGTAATCAAAATCATAGAGGCAGAAAGTAGAATGATGGTTGCCAGGGGCAGGGGTAGGGAGGAAAATGGAGAGTTCTGTTTAATGAGTATAGAGTTTCAGTTTTGCAAGATAAAAAGATTTCTGGAGATGAATGATGGTGATGATTGAACAAGATGAATGTACTTCACTATACAGTTAGAAATGGTTAAAAAAAGACATGGTTAAGATGGTAAATTTTATGTTATGTTATAACACAATTTAAAATTTTTATGAGTTAAAAAAAAAGGCTTCAGGGCAGAAGTAGCTTTGGATGCTGAGTTTACTTTTCTGGGTTCTTGCTTTCTGATTTCGGCCACTCACTTTTTTGTTAGTTCTTAAATGTTTCCTATATTTCATCCAGCTTTTTAAATTGTGAAGAGGTTGATTTGAATAACCTAGCACATCATTACCAAAAGCAGAAGTCCCCTCATTAATCCATTTCAAAATTTTCTATCTGTTTACTTTGTGCCTTATACTTTCTTTCCTCCCATTATCCAAGGTAACACAAATTTCCAAGGTTCTGTAAATTACTACATTTATATTTAATGTCCAATACTACTTAGCTTTATTATTAACACTTGAATTCAGATCCTAGGAAAGGACCAAGAAGTTGTTGGAACTGCAAACATTATTCACTCTGGATAAGCTAATTAGACTTCTCAAATTATAAGTCATTTGAAGTTGGAAAGGACCTTTGGGAGTGATTTAGTCCAGCCCCTTTATTTACAGATAAAGAAATTAAGGTCTAGAAAAGTTAAATAGCTAGTGGCAGAATTGGAAAGTAGAATTATATCCTCTTGGCTGCTAGTCCACTCTTTCCACTACTGATTTAGTAAAGGGTTATTCAGAAAAATATTATTAAATTTCATGCAATTGGTACTTAGATAATACAGTATTTACATGTGGATAATGAAAAGAGGGCAACCTAAGAAATTTTTCAGACCAGACTTTACCCCAAATTGAGTAAAAGGGCCATGGACAAGTTTGAGGAATTCTTAACTAAAGGGAAAGTTATTGCAGTTTTTCTCAGAGCCATATGTTACCATGCACTACGAATTTCCAAGAGTGATGAAAATGAAGCCATTTCCCCCAGACAGTCTTGGTCTAGGTTGCACAGAACACATTTTGAGAACTGATATTTTATTTTATTTTATTTATTTTATTTTTTTTTAAGATGTTGGGGGTAGGAGTTTATTAATTAATTAATTTATTTTTGCTGTGTTGGGTCTTCATTTCTGTGTGAGGGCTTTCTCTAGTTGTGGCAAGCGGGGGCCACTCTTCATCGCAGTGCGCGGACCTCTCACTCTCGCAGCCTCTCTTGTTGCAGAGCACAGGCTCCAGACGCGCAGGCTCAGTAGTTGTGGCTCACGGGCCTAGATGCTCCGTGGCATGTGGGATCCTCCCAGACCAGGGCTCGAACCCGTGTCCCCTGCATTAGCAGGCAGATTCTCAACCACTGCACCACCAGGGAAGCCCGAGAACTGATATTTAGACTATCATAAATTTTTTACACAGAACTTGTTTTACCTACTCAAAAATGAAAGTAAATTTATTAAAATTATTCACTTTTAAAGACAATGTTTTTCTAGGGATTCTACCTAATCAGTTCTATAAGTTAGTTATCTGCTGATTGTTTTATGTGTATAAAGCTATTTTTAAAATTCAGCTTTGCCAGATCAGCAAAGGATAATCAGGTCAATATCAATAAAAGGATTCTAAAGATAGAGCCCTCTAAAGAAAACACTTAAGATTTCTTTTGCCCAGAGAATAAATACTACAGAGACGTGGAGCCAATTTCTTTTATCTTAGGTAAAATTTTCACTTCTATTGAAAAGTAAAAAAATATTTTTCTAGCTTGACCTGGTAACACTTGAAAAGTGGATAACACCATCCATTTGGATCTTTCAATGCCTAACTGTACTTTGAGTGTGACAGATATTTAGCCATCAGTGAAAATATCAAACCATTTTTTAATTTATTAAAGCTTATGTCACTACTTACAGGCCTTTTCATGATTTTTTTTGTTATAAACTGGATAAAACTGCATAAATTACATTTATGCTAAGAACTTACATGGAATTTTGAAAAGTGGAAAAGTCGTCAACTTGTGATCCAAAAACAAGAAATCCTAACTGAGCATAAGCAAAGAATATTATAAAAAGCATGATGGCAAATCCTACTATGTCTTTGATACAGCGGGACAAGGTTGATGACAGCTGAGACATTGTCTTATTAAAGCTTATGAATTTGAATATCTGAAAAAGAACAAAGTTAATTGAAATAGGAAAATATTAAAGATTATAATGACTTAGAGTAAATTAATTTCAGAAGAAATCTGCTTGAAATTAAAAGATGCTTCATGACAGTCGGGGTGTTTGAGGATTCGCTGGCAATCATTACAAAGCCAAACTACTTTAAAAATTACTGTATAAAAAAATTACTGTATAGTTAAGAATATCCTTTTGTTTTTTCATAACTTTGTAGTTTAAGTTCCCATTTTATTATCTAATATAATAAAATATATCTAATCTGTTATATCTGATAAAATATAAATACCTTTATCCATGCAAAGAAGATGGTTATGGCAATTATATTGTTGTAATAAATGTGCCAGTATGCAAGAAAATAGAAGTCTGAATATTTTTCAGTACTTTTTAACAGTTGTCCAAGCAAGAGAAAAATTTGTATATTACAGTATGAGTTGAAGAAAACGGCCACAAAACACAACTAAATGGGAAAATAAGAAGGGTTAAATTAGAGATTACCTCTAAATCTCCTGCAGCCTATGAATAAACACATGAAAAAGTTCATCAGAAGTTCAACAAAAAGGGAGGGAGAGATAAGACAGGTTTTTACATAAATGAAAGTAAGCCTCAATTTATAGAAGTTTAAGGTAGCATAATTATCATAAAAGTAGCAAAATACAGACTGCCTGGCTATCCTAATCTATATGACTTTTTGTTTCTTTGAGTCATAAAACACAAATGTATAAAATGATTATATAATTCTGACTAGACTGTAAGAGTTTCTGCTCCATATAACTACATGATACCTAAGAGTTTAATATTTTTCACTATGTAACACTCCAAGAAAAATCTTTTTACAGCTCCAAAAAAATAAAGTCCTTTAGAGCTTTTTAACAACTCTTTTAGAAGAGGATTTTAGAACCAGATTATCTTAGGTTTCAGAGTTTTCTAACTGTCATGAAAATTTTCCTTTGATTTCTCTTCCCTAAAATACTCAGTTAAACATTTAATGCTATACACTGTGTTAAGCATTATTGTGGTTACCAGAGAGGTAGATGGCACACTTTCTGACTCTGAGAAACTTTCAATTTGGTTTTGAGAAACAAATATATATATACTGGATTGGCTATAACTAAGGGCCAATAAGAGTAAAAGATCAGGTTGTATAAGCCAGAATATTTGTTCATTGTTCCTAAAACCAAGCTCTTACGATTTGTTCCGCTCTACCCACACCTCTATGTTTATTTTAGTATTTTCCAGTGATAAGAACTGGCAGTCTTGGAGTTTCTTCAAGGATTATTTCCCCAATCCTGGTGGCATCCTCTGTGCCTACAAGCTACGCTCTGGCTGCTCAAACCTTAAACCCCCTTCAATATTCTGCCTAGGCTTGTCTTTTGCCTATTTAAAAATTCAGTGTAAAGAGGAAAGCAGATTTAGGCAACATACAAGAGTACATTTTAAAGAACCTTGCCCCAAAAGAATCATTATTTTCAACATGAGGCCCTGAGAGGAATACATTTTTTTGAGTGGGAGTAGGGAGACCTACTGTGCCCACTAAATCATAATACATATGAAATCACTTATTCCTCTAGGTTTATGCTAGTCCTGCCAAGGACCAAATCAAAGAGAAAAAAGATTTCTCCCTTTTGGAGGCACACCATTAGTATGTACTATGACAGTTTATTTTATTATTGATACTTACAGCTTTTAAAATAAGTCCCGGATGAGGGAGGTACTTTTTACACCTCTCTCATTGGTGGGTTCAGACGTGATTCCCTTCAACCATATCTGTGAATATATACTTACCACCAAAAATAGTAATTCTAGCCAGTTCCAACTACTTTTGAAATAGGCAGATTTAAATTCTTTTATTTTTAGGGCTTCTTGTGTTGTGAAGACAATAAGAAAAATACAAAATGTGATTTCACAGGAAGCAATAAAATAATCATAGTAGCTAACATATCTAAGGAGCTTCACAGAGTAAAACTGCCATGAAGTAAATATTCCTCCAGTTGCAGGGAATTCTGCCACCAATCTGTAAAATGAGGTTTGTGAAAGTCAGTGCATTTCAAGGATTTATATTTCAGTACCTAACGTGATTGAAATTTCTAGTCAGTGATGTTGTGTACTTTATTCAGTTATTTTGTACAAAATATGTTTTCTCAGGGTTATGGGCTCAATTCATTACTATTTTTTTTAACATCTTTACTGGAGTGTAATTGCTTTACAATGTTGTGTTAGTTTCTGCTGTATAACAAAGTGAATCAGTTATACATATACATATGTTCCCATATCTCTTCCCTCTTGCATCTCCCTCGCTCCCACCCTCCCTATCCCACCCCTCTAGGTGGTCACAAAGCACCGGGTTGAACTCCCTGTGCGATGCATCTGTTTCCCATTAGCTATTTTACATTTGGTAGTGTATATATGTCCATGCCACTCTCTCACTTCGTCACAGCTTACCCTTCCCCCTCCCCGTGTCCTCAAGTCCATTCTCTACGTCTGCGTCCTTATTCCTGTCCTGCCCCTAGGTTCTTCAGAACAATTTTTTTTTTTAGATTCCGTATATATGTGATAGCATATGGTATTTGTTTTTCTCTTTCTGACTTACTTCACTCTGTATGACCGACTCTAGGTCCATCTACCTCAATTGAATTGAATAATTCAATTGTGTTTCTTTTTATGGCTGAGTAATATTCCATTGTATATATGTGCCACATCTTTTTTTTTTTTTTTTTTTTTTTTTGCGGTACGCGGGCCTCTCACTGTTGTGGCCTCTCCCTTTGCGGAGCACAGGCTCCGGATGCGCAGACTCAGCGACCATAGCTCACGGGCCCAGCCGCTCTGCGGCATGTGGGATCTTCCCAGACCAGGGCAGGAACCCATGTCCCCTGCATCGGCAGGCAGACTCTCAACCACTGCACCACCAGGGAAGCCCTGTGCCACATCTTCTTTATCCATTCATCTGTCGATGGACACTTAGGTTGCTTCCATATCCTGGCTATTTTAAATAGAGCTGCAATGAACATTGTGGTACATGACTCTTTTTGAATTATGGTTTTCTCAGGGTATATGCCCAAGAGTGGAATTGCTGGGTCATATGGTAGTTCTATTTTTAGTTTTTTAAGGAATGTCCATACTGTTCTCCATAGTGTCTGTATCAATTTACATTCCCATCAACAGTGCAAGAGGGTTCCCCTTTCTCCACACCCTCTCCAGCATTTATTGTTTGTAGATTTTTGATGATGACCATTCTGACTGCTGTGAGGTGATACCTCATTGTAGTTTTGATTTGCATTTCTCTAATGATTAGTGATGTTGAGCATCCTTTCATGTGTTTGTTGGCAATCTGTGTATCTTCTTTGGAGAAATGTCTATTTAGGTCTTCTGCCCATTTTTGGATTGGATTCTTGTTTTTTTGATATCGAGCAGCATGAGCTGCTTGTAAATTTTGGAGATTAATCCTTTCTCAGTTGCTTCATTTGCAAATATTTTCTCCCATTCTGAGGGTGGTCTTTTCATCTTGTTTATGGTTTCCTTTGCTGTGCAAAAGCTTTTAAGTTTCATTAGGTCCCATTTGTTTATTTTTGTTCTTATTTCCATCTGTCTAGGAGGTGGGTCAGAAAGGATCATGCTGTGATTTATGTCATAGAGTGTTCTGCCTATGTTTTCCTTTAAGAGTTTTACAGTGTCTGGTTTTACATTTAGGTCTTTAATCCATTTTGAGTTTATTTTTGTGTATGGTGTTAGAGAGTGTTCTAATTTCATTCTTTTACATGTAGCTGTCCAGTTTTCCCAGCACCACTATTGAAGAGGCTGTCTTTTCTCCATTGTATATTCTTTGCTCCTTTATCAAAAATAAGGTGACCATATGTGCGTGGGTTTATTTCTGGGCTTTCTATCCTGTTCCATTGATCTATTTTTCTGTTTTTGTGCCAGTACCATACTATCTTGATTACTGTAGCTTTGTAGTATAGTCTGAAGTCCAGGAGCCTGATTCCTCCAGCTCTGTTCTTCTTTCTCAAGATTGCTTTGGCTATTCGGGGTCTTTTGTGTTTCCATACAAATTGTGAAATTTTTTGTTCTAGTTCTGTGAAAATGCCATTGGTAATTTGATAGGGATTGCATTGAGTCTGTAGATTGCTTTGGGTAGTATAGTCATTTTCACAGTGTTGATTCTTCCAATCCAAGAACATGGTCTATCTCTCCATCTATTTGTATCATCTTTAATTTCTTTCATCAGTGTCTTATAGTTTTCTGCATACAGGTCTTTTGTCTCCTTAGGTAGGTTTATTCCTAGGTATTTTATTCTTTTTGTTGCAATGGTAAATGAGAGTGTTTCCTTAATTTCACTTTCAGATTCTTCATCATTAGTGTATAGGAATGCAAGAGATTTCTGTGCATTAATTTTGTATCCTGCTACTTTACGAAATTCATTGATTAGCTCTAGTAGTTTACTAGTAGGATCTTTAGGATTCTCTATGTATAATATCATGTCATCTACAAACAGTGACAGCTTTACTTCTTCTTTTCTGTTTTGGATTCTTTTTATTTCTTTTTTTTCTCTGATTGCTATTGCTAAAATTTCCAAAACTATGTTGAATAATAGTGGTGAGAATGGAAAACCTTGTCTTCTTCCTGATCTTAGAGGAAATGGTTTCAGTTTTTCACCATTGAGAACGATGTTGTCTGTGGGTTTGTCATATATGGCCTTTATTATGTTGAGGTAAGTCCCCTCTATGCCTACTTTCTGGAGGGTTTTTATCATAAATGGGTGTTGATTTTGTTGAAAGCTTTTTCTGCATCTATTGAGATGATCATATGGTTTTTCTCCTTCAATTTGTTAATATGGTTTATCACATTGATTGATTTGCATATATTGAAGAATCCTTGCATTCCTGGGATAAACCCCACTTGATCATGGTGTATGATCCTTTAATGTGCTGTTGGATTCTGTTTGCTATTATTTTGTTGAGGATTTTTGCATCTATGTTCATCAGTGATATTGGCCTGTAGTTTTCTTTCTTTGTGACATCTTTGTCTGGTTTTGGTATTAGGGTGATGGTGGCCTCGTAGAATGAGTTTGGGAGTCTTCCTCTCTCTGCTATATTTTGGAAGAGTGTGAGAAAGATAGGTGTTAGCTCTTCTCTACGTGTTTGATAGAATTCGCCTGTGAATCAATCTGGTCCTGGGCTTTGGTTTGATGGAAGATTTTTAATCACAGTCTCAATTTCAGTGCTTGTGAGTGGTCTGTTTATATTTCCTGTTTCTTCCTGGTTCAGTTTTGCACATTGTGCATTTCTAAGAATTTGTCCATTTCTTCCAGGTTGTCCATTTTATTGGCATATAGTTGCTTGTAGTAATCTCTCATGACTCTTTATATTCCTGCAGTGTCAGTTGTTACTTCTTCTTTTTCATTTCTATATCTATTGATTTGAGTCTTCTCCCTTTTTTTCTTGATGAGTCTGGCTAATGGTTTATCAATTTTGTTTATCTTCTCAAAGAACCAGCTTTTAGTTTTATTGATCTTTGCTATTGTTCCCTTCATTTATTTTTCATTTATTTCTGATCTGATCTTTATGATTTCTTTCCTCTGCTAACTTTGGGGTTTTGTTTTTTTTTTGTTCTTCATTCTCTAATTGCTTTAGGTGTAAGGTTAGGTTGTTTATTTGAGATGTTTCTTGTATTGCTATAAACTTCCCTCTTAGAACTGCTTTTGCTGCATCCCATAGGTTTTGGGTCATCGTGTTTTCACTGTCATTTGTTTCTAGGTATTTTTTTATTTCCTGTTTGATTTCTTGAGTGATCTCTTGGCTATCAAGTAGTGTATTGTTTATCCTCCATGTGTTTGTATTTCTTACAGATTTTTTTTCTGTAATTGATATCTACTCTCATAGCATTGTTGTTGGAAAAGATACTTGATACGATTTCAATTTTCTTAAATTTACCAAGTCTTGATTTGTGCCCCAAGATATGATCTATCCTGGAGAATGTTCCATGAGCCCTTGAGAAGAAAGTGTATTCTGTTGTTTTTGGATGGAATGTCCTATAAATATCAATTAAGTCCTTCTTGTTTAATGTACCATTCAAAGCTTGTGCTTCCTTATTTATTTTCATTTTGGATGATCTGTCCATTGGTGAAATTTGTTTGTTAAAGTCCCCTACTATGATTGTGTTACTGTCAATTTCCCCTTTTATGGCTGGTAGCATTTGCATTATGTATTGAGGTGCTCCTATGTTTGGTGCATAAAGATTTACAATTGTTATATCTTCTTCTTGGATTGATCCCTTGATCATTATGTAGTGTCCTTCTTTGTCTCTTATAATAGTCTTTATTTTAAAGTCTATTTTGTCTGATATGAGAATTGCTACTTCAGCTTTCTTTTGATTTCCATTCGCATGGAATATCTTTTTCCATCCCCTCACTTTCAGTCTGTATGTGTCTCTAGGTCTGGTGTGGGTCCCTTGTAGACAGCATATATATGGTCTTGTTTTTTTGTGTTTTTTTTGCAGTACGCAGGCCTCTCACTGTTGTGGCCTCTCCCGTTGCGGAGCACAGGCTCCGGACGCACAGGCCCAGCGGCCATGACTCATGGGCCCAACCGCTCCGTGGCATGCGGGATCCTCCCAAACCTAGGCATGAACCTGTGTCCCCTGCATCGGCAGGCGGACTCTCAACCACTGAGCCACGAGGGAAGCCCTGGGTCTTGTTTTTGTATCCATTCAGCCAGTCTATATCTTTTGGTTGGAGCATTTAATCCATTTACATTTAAGGTAGTTATCAATATGTATGTTCCTATTACCATTTTCTTAATTGTTTTCCTTTGTTATTGTAGGTCTTTTCCTTCTCTTGTGTTTCCTGCCTAGAGAAGTTCCTTTAGCATTTGTTGTAAAGCTGGTTTGGTGGTGCTGAATTCTCTTAGTTTTTGCTTGTCTGTAAAGGTTTTAATTTCTCTGTTGAATCTGAATGAGATCCTTGCTGGGTAGAGTAATCTTGGTTGTAGGTTTTTCCCTTTCATCACTTTAAATATGTCCTGTCACTCCCTTCTGGCTTGCAGAGTTTCTGCTGAAAGATCAGCTGTGAACCTTATGGGGATTCCCTTGTATGTTATTTTTCCCTTGCTGCTTTTAATATTTTCTCTTTGTATTTAATACAAAGAAAATTTAATTGTATTTGATAGTTTGATTAATATGTGTCTTGGCGTGTTTCTCCTTGGATTTATCCTGTGTGGGACTCTCTCTGCTTCCTGGACCTGATTGACTATTTCCTTTCCCATATTAGGAAAGTTTTCAACTATAATCTCTTCAAATATTTTCTCAGTTCCTTCTTTTTCTCTCCTTCTTCTGGGGCCTCTGTAATTGAATGTTGGTGCATTTCATGTTGTCGCAGAGGTCTTTGAGACTGTCCTCAATTCTTTTCATTCTTTTTTCTTTATTCTGCTCTGCGGTAGTTATTTCCACTATTTTACCTTCCAGGTCACTTATCCATTCTGCCTCATTCTGCTATTCATTCCTTCTGGTGAATTTTTAATTTCAGATATTGTGTTGTTCGTCATTGTTTGCTCTTTAGTTCTTCTAGGTCCTTGTTAAACGTTCCTTGTGTGTTCGCCATTCTATTTCCAAGATTTTGGATCATCTTTTGTATCATTACTCTGAATTCTTTTTCAGGTAGACTGCCTATTTCCTCTTCCTTTGTTTGGTCTGGTGAGTTTTTGCCTTGCTCCTTCATATGCTGTGTGTTTCTATGTCTTCTCATTTTGCTTAACTTACTGTGTTTGGGGTATCCTTTTTGTAGGCTGCAAGTTTGTAGTTCCTGTTGTTTTTGGTGTCTGCTCCCAGTGGCTAAGGTTATTTCAGTGGGTTGTGTAGGCTTCCTGGTGGAGGGGACTGGTGTCTGTGTTCTGATGGATGAGGCTAGATCTTGTCTTTCTGGTGGGCAGGACCGTGTCTGGTGGTGTGTTTTGGGGTGTCTGTGACCTTATTATGATTTTAGGCAGCCTCTCTGCTAATGGGTGGTGTTGTGTTTCTGTCTTGCTAGTTGTTTGGCACAGGGTGTCCAGTGCTATAGCTTGCTGGTCATTGAGTGGCGCTGGGTCTTAGCATTGAGATGGAGATCTCTGGGAGGGCTCTTGCCATTTGATATTATGTGGAGCCAGGAGGTCTCTGGTGGACCAATGTCCTGAACTCGGCTCTTCCACCTCAGAGGCACAGGCCTGACACCTGGCTGGAGCACCATGACCCTGTCAGCCACACATCATATGTTCTTTTAAGAGCACTCTTAAGTAACATCCTGATTGTGTGTGGTACAACTTTACTTTCGACCTGAGAGTTGAGGTGGATGGGATTTTTGCCTTCCCCAGATGGTTGAAGGATACGATTTTTGTTTTTGGAGACCCCACCACCTCCTTATTTATATTATTATTTTTGCAAGAAAAGTATAAAGGGAGTTGGAGTGGGGGTGAGATTTATGATCACGAAAGCCTTGGACGCCATCCTCTCCATCTTCTGCCTCTCTCTCTCTCTGATTAGTTCCTATCCAGCAGCAGATTGAAGCAGGAGATGATTCTTCTCAAGGTTTGTTCCGCAGCTTCACTTCTAGGTGAAAGCTTCATGAACCAAGTGATGTCAACAAACGAGGCTTCTCTCTCTCTCCTCTCTCTAACAATGAAAGTTGCTCTCATGGAATTCTGTTCTGCCAAAGGAAAATACTGCAAATCTGCTTCTAGTCTTCACCCTTTGAAATCCATCTACCATGCTCTTCGGAAGTGCAAACTAGTCTATGTGAAAATATCACATGGATTTCCTCAGCATCCATCAGCATCAACCACTCAACTTGTGAGTGGATGAGCCTTCAGATGATCACAGACCCAGTCTTCAAGTCTCCCAGCTGAGACCTCAGACACATAAAACTAGTTTCAACCTAGGTGCCAAAGAGCCCTAGCCCCCCAACTCCTGCCTGCACCTCTGGGAGCTAGTGCCTTTGGCGTGATGCCACTTCCTCCATTACTTCTTTTTTAATGCTCCACTTTTTTTTGGTACTCTGAAAATTCCCAGTGGTCAAAGACCAATGTAAGTGAGAAAGAAAGATGTGATTTTTAGCTAGACATTCATTTTACTCTGTGTTTTGATTGCTCATTCATAACTGGGAAACTAATTTATCCCTACAGAACAAGATGATGTTCAAGAACATGCTATACTGTTAGTTACTGTTATTAGTCAGGACTCCCCCCCAAAATACATAATTTTTAAAATATTTCAGAGGAGGAAAATACACTCTCCCCCTTTAGCTTATCAGAGATACTTCTTGCTTCTAAATGTCAAGATAACATATTTTACTGAATCAAATGTTTTCTGTTTAACTTTAGGCACTGGATGTTGGATACAAAGATCTATATGCAAATAGAAATATAAAAATTAATTCCAGTACTAAATATAAAAAGATTTTGAGGCGGTTCACTGTATTTCTAGTGTTCTCCACAACTGCAGATAATTAAGAATTGACAGTAATTTAAGGAACCAGCATCTCTATCACAATGCCATGATGTAATTATTCCTACCTAAAGATATTAGCAAATCTTATTGGTACTGGAGTAAGGTGTGGCCCCAAAAGCAAAAAACCACCAAAGCCAAGAACAAAACAACCAGTTAACAAATAGAAAACAGGAATTTGTTTTTTCACCTTGTGTATAGTATGTGCGCAATGCCGGGTAAGTGAGTGAAGTGAAAGAAACTCAGTATTTTGATCTGAAGTGTAAACTAGTAAACAAAAAGCAAAAAATGATGAGTATTCAGTTTAGTTTGCCAGCTATGTATACAAAGGGAAAATAAGTGGATAAGGTCTTAGTGTAAGCAATATGCTCCCATACAACTACTGATTAGATATACTACCAGTTAAATGTTTCAAAATCTGCTAAAGTTTCTAAGAAATAACATTTTAAAAGATAACATAGATGGGACTTCCCTGGTGGTCCAGTGGGTAAGACTCTGTGCTCCCAATGCAGGGGGCCTGGGCTCAATCCCTGGTGGGGGAATTAGATCCCACATGCATGCTGCAACTAAGGAGTCTGCATGCCACAACTAAGACCCAACAGAGACAAATAAATAAATAAATATGAAAAAAAATTAAAGGTAACATAGAATAAGCACAAAACCTAGAGACAGAAAATATGGACTTAATCTAGTATTACAAGGAGTTCTTCATATGACTTTAAGCCAATTACCCCACTGTTTCTACTATTATTTAGGACATAGAAGTGATTTGTATTCTTCACTTTATCCCTACCAGGACTATCGGGAAGGGTGAATAATGTTGGTACGAAGCTGATTCCCTGAAAGAAAATACTATAACATAAAATGTAAAATGTCCATTGGCTGCTGATGGTAATTCATTTGTTTTCATTTTTACAAATTTTAAAGGCCATGATTATGTTTCACCATCACTGTTGCACAGGGGGAAAATTCCCCTATCAGAGTAAATGCCAATTCCACATTCCAGAGTAAAAATGTAAGACTCATGAGAAAAAAGTGGCTCACTGAGACTTAGTGGACACTATTGTTTGCCTGTCTAGCATTCATTATCCCATTCCTTCTTTCTAAGAGAACCCTAATTGTATCAGGCATTCACCCATTCTCAGATCCCTTAGAAGAAGCCATTTCAATCCCCAGGCAGATTCAATCACAGTAATCCTATTTGCTTTGACTGTTTGATTCTAGAACCCAGGCCTAAGCCAAATAGCATGGTCCAAGTTAGGCAGATTACCTAAGGTAATCAGACCTACAGAAATAATTTTTTCTCTTTGGTTGGTTCTCTGTCCTCCTCCTTGTGAGAGGGGATGTCTGTCATCTTTTTCTTGGGTCCAACAGGTTAGCCCAGGCAGGTCCTTCTCATGCAATAGCAGAAGTGCAAGAGAGCAAGTTTTAATTTACAAACCCTTTTCAAGCTTCTGCTTGTATCTTATCTGCTGACATTCCATTGACCAAAGAAAGTCATCTGGTTGAACCCAGTATCAAGTTCTGGGGCAGGGCACCCTGCCCTGGGTGACAGGGCACTGCAAATTTACATGGCAAAGATGTGAAGAATTGGGACCATTTTTGCAAATCACCATCGGCTGTAATCATTTCTAGGATGCTGGCTACTGTTATATATTGTTTGAATTTTAAATTGTTCATTCTTGAGACAAAAATGAGTAACTTAATAAAGCAGCTCATTCTGAAAGGAAATCAACAGATTTGAATGATCTGATTTAAAGGAAGAAATCTTTAGAACTAAATGTTAGATATGCCCAACTGCAGAATGACAATAAATAAGATTATGTTTTCTTAAGCAATATAAAACTAACCTATTGTATGTAATTCTCCATGTTCTGGAATATATCCTGAAACAGTGAAACAATAAATATGATGTTGCTCTTTCTTCTTTATCATTATTGGAAGAATTACATTATATTTATTTTGGAGCTTATGATTTTAATCTCAGTACAAACATGCACAAACTGGGAACCCTAATGAGGGCTCTGGGTGCCTTTTAAATTCAGTATACTAATAAGAGGTTTTGAGTAACTCACCTGATGATGCAAAACAGATTTACATTAGCATTGTATAATGAAAAATCAATAAAAATAACTCTAGTGCTTCTTGTGATCCAGCTGTTCATTCGAAGATTAATGAACTTGTTTAGGGTTTCAGATTTTGATTTTGATAAAGTGAAAATATATCCCCCATTTCGGTAAACACCAGTAAATCCCCTATGCCAAGGGGAGTTGATAATAGGAGCAGAGTACTTCCATCTGTTAGATATAAAAAGAATAATGGAGAGATGAGAAAGCCTGACTGAGAAGTATTTAAGAATTTAAGTTAATCTTTGGTTCAAAGTAGTAGTTTTAAAAAAAGTAGTACTAAGTTCATAAGTATTATAGTAATTTTGAAGCAAGATGGTGAGTTAAGGATTAAGCTAAAAGGATTAAGATTGAATATGTTTTCATTGTTTAGTGCTTATTGTGGGCAACACACTGGACTACATACTATGAGAAAAAATTTTTTTTTAATCCATCTGTTGCCTCAGGGAACTTGAAATCTAGAAAATAATGACGGATTTTTTCTTTAACATGTTGTCTCTGTTATCTTATGAGATCTTTAGTCTTTGAGTAGGACAAAAATATCCAGGGTTTTGATTCAGAAATAACTGTCTCAGTATGGGGAAAATGATGCTTCACAGTCTGTGTTTTAACAATCATATACCATTTATAAATGCCCAATAAATAAAAACTTTGCTACAATGTCTATATTGTTATATAGGTATCTTATTTTAATGAAAGTACACAAAGTAAAATCTGTATAACTAAATTTTGTTTCCATTCTTTCTACTTTTAACTTAGTTATGCAATATCAAAAAGTATAGCTTTGATTCTTCATTTCAGTCCCTATTCAGTCTCCTAAAACAGATCTGAACAATTATCCAAAGATGCTCTGCTTAAACTTGTTTTTCTGTTAGTAACACCATGTTCATTTTCAGCAGAGAAGAAAAAAGTGACAACGCTAAGATAAAATACTCATTTTTAATGAAAATTCCATAGTTGTATGTTTGAGCATTTTCCATATGATTGTTAAACTGAAACAAGAACATTTATTACACCAACCCTCTCCTACTTCCAATTTTTTATACTGGTTTTAATTAATGAACATTACATTTTAGAAAGAAAAACAAGCACAAATTGATTCTTATTTTGTTTGTCAGGAAATGACACGTATTAAAATTCTAAATCCATAATGTTAATTTTAGTATTTAAATATTTGTAGTTGTTATGAAAATTTGGAATATTAGAATACCTAACAGATTAGTCTTGAGATCAAATTTAAATGTGTAATTAATAGTTGACTTATCTTGTAATTTTTCATTGAAAGGGAAATAGTGCGTAGTACTGTTATAATAGTATAATATTTAAGAGAATGTGTCACCATACTTATGAATTTATTAAGTTTATAAGAATTATACAAGCACTTTGTTGCCCTCAAGAACACCCAAAACTCATAGAAAGAAAAAATAAGTCAACAAAACCCACAAAGCAATGATCAATCCTAGGGGTAGAGAGGTAGTTGTTCAAGAAAGGAAATGTAATCACTGTTCATATTTATAAAATAAACATCGACTAATGATTAACAAAAATTACGGTGTAACTACAGGCTAAGAGGAACAGGAAGTGTGTATGTGGAGGGAGTGGCATAAGAGGGATATATGACAGACACTTTCCATGACAGAGACAATAGATATATAAAAATATAAGATCAAGTAATAGTATAAGCATATTATTCAGAAATAGGAAGTATATACAAAAAGAAACAACTAAAAGTGGCTGCTTCTGGAGTGGGAATTATGAGTAGGAAAGGGTGGACTTTGTAAATATTTCATCATTGATAAATATCAAATTTTTAAAAAGATATATTTTTTGCCTCTATGATTTTCATATGACCTTAAAAGCAATGATACCAGCAGCTTCTGTGTTAAGGGGAGGTAGTGTCAGTGGCTTTGGGCTTTTACATTTTCAATATAAAGTGTAGACGTGAGTCTATACTAGCATTAGCCTCAGCCACTTTGGAGAACAATGGCCATAAGATCTTTGGCAGGTATCATCAGATGCAGTGTCTGTAAAACATAACTGCCCCTTTTCAACATTGGCAACAATAGAAGATATCACTGAAGTAAGCCAGAGTGAGAAAGCAACAGAGTACACCAAAGACACTCCCTAGGGATTCCAAGAAGCATTTGGAATGTGTTTGAGGGCATCTTGCCATAGCCAGAAAAGCTGATTGAGTTTTGTAAAAGCAAAAATGGGCGCTTTGCCCTGTGTCCAATATGACTTAGCACTTCATTTACCACAGTTGGAAAAAAAAACACTTCACATCCTTTTGTAAACAAAAATATAACAGGTTGCAGACTTCCCTGGTGGTACAGTGGTTGAGAGTCCACCTGCCGATGCAGGGGACATGGGTTCGTGCCCAGTCTGGGAGGATCCCACATGCCGTGGAGCGGTTGGGCCCGTGAGCCATGGCTGCTGAGCCTGCGCGTCTGGAGCCTGTGCTCCGCAACGGGAGAGCCCACAACAGTGAGAGGCCCATGTACCGCAAAATAAATAAATAAATAACAGGCTTACTCTTCCTTTTCTAAACACTGCATCTCGGAGTCTTCCTTTGATACTATTACTGAAACAGTCTCCTTACCTGCCAGGCCCCTGTTGGTATTATTTGGAAAATAAATATGTTTTCACAATTGTTTGAAGATACAATGGTAACTGCTAGAAAAAGTTACGTGTAATTTTATACTGCTTACTCAGTATCAGATTTAAGGCCAAAATCAGACAGATCTTCATTTTCAGAAGTGTATTTGTCATAACATTCATTCATCAAGGACTGAAAGGATGAATGGACCTTGCACGTGTTGTTGTGGACTTTTAGTTGACGGACTCTGGGGACTCCTAAAAGTATGTTCTCATAGTAGATGCGACTGCTGTTCTTTAAGTCATACAAATTCTTGTTATTGTACCATGAGTCCCAGTACAGGCCTTCCAAAAGGGGTCCTTCCATAAACTTCATATAGAAAAATAAATGTTATGGGAAAAATATTTCATGTCAAGTGTATAACAGAATCTACATTCATAATGTTATCCATAAGAATATAAAAATCAGTGATTTTAGCCAAGCCACCATTAATAATGGTAATGGTAAATTCTGATGTTGATGGTGATAACGAAAATGGTTAACATTTCCTGAGTACTTACTATGTACTGCTCTAAGCACTTTACGTGTATTAACTCATTTAGTTCCATAACCCTTCTTCTCCGAGGGGTATACTGAAAACTCTCCCCCAATACATGAATATCAGGACTGGTCATAGCCACAATTCATGACTTCACCTCGAAGTTATCTGTTTCCTCCCTTTCCTCTCCAACTCTGGCGGTGGTGACTGCTTCTGTCTCTGTCACTATGTGCTCCTTCTAAGAGATCCTAAGCCTAGGGTTCATTTTTTTCTTTCCTGCCTTTGTCTTATTTGCCATTGGCCACATACATACCTCAAGACAGCACAGTAAAAAAGCAGTTGGGCTCCACTTCTTGTCTCAGGGAAAATTTCCTATCATTCTTTCATATTTCACTTGGCCTAAACCAATGACTTCTAATCATTTGCCTTATCTCACACTTCTCTCACTCTCAGGAAATGACATTGTCTCCTTGATAAGTTTCAAATTCCTAGCATGGCATTCATGATTAGACCTCTGTTCAATTCATAGTTTGGTCTTTTCCACCTCATCTCCTATATGCCTATAATGCCAAACATAGTTCCACGTGATGAATTACTTATAGTACCTATCATTTTTCCTTCCTAGGATGGTCTTCTGTTACTCATCCTTTAAAACTCAACTGAATTGTGATCACCTCTGGAAAGCCTTCCCTACCTCTTCCTTGTATGTCCCAATGTTTGTGACATGGGATACCTGAAACTGCTGTTCCCTTAATTGTTCTTTCCTCATAATGTGAACATCTTGCAAAGTTAAGTGTAACAGAAAAAACAAGTCTGTTCTAATGCTAAAGGAATGATACTCTTATGCAATTAAAAACACTATAAAATTATATTTTGTAAATGTACTCTTTATTATATACTGTACATTACTGTAACACACACACAAGAGTATAGGCCTGTATACCAAAATCACATATATTTTAATTTATGGGCAATTTAAGGAATTTTTAACGGTAATTTTCACTGTATACAATTTTAGACTGACTTTGGATCCTAACTCCCACATAAGAAATCTATTTCCCAAATGCAACGATAATGTTAAAAAAATAAATATCACTTTTTTAAAGTTATAAGAACTCTATCACACTGAGAACACAGGTTCTCAATAAACACTTAGTGGTTGATTGATTCTAATAGTTTAAAGAAATGACATTTATTTTTATTCATTCCTTCAATAAATATGTATCAAGTGCCTACTATGTGTGCCAAGGGCTTGTTTATTCAATGCCTAAAGCTACTTCATCCACAGTCACATGACATCTTACCTTCCAAAAGTCAGTTATGCTGCGAATAGACTTAAAGTTGGTTCTTTCTTCACCATGCACAGATGTGTCCAAAAATAGAGATGACATAACTTTGTTTAAGTAATACCTATGTGGGTTTACCATCCCCAAAGTCACTAAGGAGAATTTGTTTAAAAATTTACGTTTAAAAACTCAATTTTTATCAGGATTAAAAATGTACTTGTAATTTGTTCTCAATTTTGCTTTAAACATTCAATTTTATTTTTCTAATTATAAGAGCAATAATAAAAAAACTAAAATAGAAATATACAAAACAGGAAGAAGTTTCCTATAATCCCACTGCTAGAATTAGGTTTGGCATATATTCTTCAGATTTTTCTAAATGCATACACACTTATAGAGAAAATAACTTAATTTTTATAAAACTGAGATCACATTATACATACTATTCTGCAAGATGGGTTTTTTTCCCCAATATTGAGAGTAGGCAACATAATATAGTGAGTAGTTTAGGCTATGAACTTTAAAATCAAACAGATAATGGTTTGAGTCCCACCATAGGGATAATATCTCCTGCCTCATAGTTTTGTTATGAGAAGTAAGTGAGATAATTCATGTGGAATATTTGAAACTATGTTTTGGCACATGATAAGATTGAAAAGAACATTAACTAGTATTCTTTCTCACTCTTCCTAGGGGTGCGCGGGTGGGTTTTAGAGCAGGGTATAGACTAAATATGTCTTTTTTTTTTTTTTTTTTTTTGCTAGAAGGCCTTTATTTTTAGAAATAATGTATCTTCAACATCATTCCATGGCACACATGAGCCTATGCCATTCTTTAACGTTGCACAGTATTTCACTGTATATACCGAAAATTAAACAAATCCTGTTGGAGATTTGTTTCCAGTTTTTCCTTATTATGAAAAGGTGTTTTTTTAAAAAAATCCCTGAATAATGGGATTATGAGTGATCTTTAAATATTTTTCCACTCCCCAAATGTTCTGTAATAAGCAGTTAAAAACCAATCTAAAATATCTTAATTTATAAGATTGGCTAAAGCTGTCTTTTTAATCCAGATCTGACTCAAGCTCACCCCTACAATATCAATTAATTAGTTAACCGATATATAATTGCCAGTATGTATGCTGTACCAACATAAGTCCAGTCAGTGAGCTTGCATCTACTATATGTTGGGTGCTATAAAGACAAAATGCTCTTTAATACTGATTAAGTCAATGATATTGACCCACAGATAGGAGGAATGTAGGTTGAGATGTTTTCCTGGTCCTCCCTAAAGATCTGCGTTGATTCATATCTTCTGTGACTCAGAACTAGCATATTTTACTATTAACTCTGCAACAGGCCAGGGAAAAGAACAAAGCAGACATCAAGACTAACTTCTTAGGCCTCATTTGTAGTTTGACCTATGAAACTAGAGCAAAGCTAATGTATCTGTATCGCTCTAAAAGAAATCAAGAATTGGCAACTCAAGGGAATAATTATATTCAAGACAGAACTGCCAACAGAAAGGAATAATTAATTCAATCAGTGTTGACTATGAAAGCTTTTTATTACTTCTGTGACCTAAAGTTGTGCCCCTTAAGAATTGGAAATAATGTCAACCTAAATGAATTTAAGATGTTTAAAATGTGTCACTATTTTTTGAGAGGTTTCAGTAGTCTGAAAGCCTATGGTTTTATAAAATCCATATGTTTTGTTTTTCATCTGCACATAACTTTTTTTTTCTAGTTCAAACAGTGTCTTCATCTACATCTGTGTACTTACATATACATAAGTTTATTAAAAAAATAAGGTAGAGTAAGAACTCCTGAAGTGTGGTTCTCATTTCTACTTCCTTTCTGTAATGCAGCTTATGTTTTGGAGTTCCTGTGAGATATAAAACAAAAATTTTCCTTAATTTATAATATATATAAATAATAGGGATGGAAAAACAGGTGCTTTTAGCTGTTTACACTCTGTGAAGGAAAGCTCCAATAGCTTCTGGTTATGTTTTTACTCTCACTTTTATGAAGAAGGACTAATTACTAACATTTTCCCATGGTGATAGTGGGCAATCATTTTATGACCGTATATAATGAATTTTATAACCCGGATGTTTCCTCACCAGTCTTGTTTTAAACTGAAAAAGCAAAATACAAAGCAAACAAACCCCCCTCCTCTGTCCCTAATCGTCTTCTCCTCCTGTTAACTGTGCTTCTTGGGATGGCTGGCTCCTGCTGGAAGGGGGAAAAGGACTCAGCCTGGGGTTCTGCCAAGGCCACTACTCCCTAGATCAACAAAGGCCTTCTAAGGCCGGCCTAGAGAAGGCCACTATACAGCATGTGGCAGCGCCCAGCTCCAGCTTCCGGCAAGGGGCGGGATGTTCCCTCAGGGCTTCACTTTTCCTGTCTGTGAAATGGGTCCACACAGTCCCTCTCCGCTTCTCAAGGGGAGGCTGCGACGTCTAACCGTTCTGGAGGTCATCTCTCACGTGAGTACATGTGAGGCTACAGACTTCCTTGCAGGATATTTGCCCGTTCCGCTCTGCCCCACCCACTCCCTAGAGGCACCCCTCACCGCCTAGGTGCCACCGGGACGCCTCAGCCATGGCAAACTTGAACAACAACAGCACGTTCCGCCACCCAAGGCTGGCGGCGCCTGCGCGATACTCACACGGTGCGCGCCTAGCTCATGCGCCTGCGCGAGCCCCAGGCTCCACGACGGGAGCAAGCGGCACTAGAACATGCCAGCGCGCGTGCGCACCGAGGCCTTTACGGAAAGGCTTTGCGTGAGGCGGGCCTGAGCGCGGTGGCGTTTGTCTCCTGCGGAGGACCGACTTCTAGGGCAAACCTGGCTTTAGGCCTGGGGTTAATCATAAAAATCGTAGTAATTAATTATAATGGGCTACCCATTATTGACTTTTAACATCTTTTGAGTTGTTTAGACTTCACACCGCCCCTTCCTGGAAGGTATGTGTTTTGCCCTCGTTTTAGACCTGAAGAGACTGAGGAGAATAAATTACTTACCAAAGGCCCGTTGGGGCAAGGTTTGCTCGTCGCCAAAGCCCCACTCCGCCGCTGCAGCTTGCAGACACTGATTATTAGTAATCGAGAGCTGTTGCTAGAAATAGCTTCCACCCCTCTTTCCACCCAATATGGCTTAAGAGAACGTTGAAATAGATTTAAAAAAAAAAGTTCTGCAGTGATAATGTAAAAGCGTAGGCCAAAACAGTAGTCTTTGGGAGCCCGGACTCACATCTGACCCAGCAGCTTTGCAAAAGTGAGAAGGTTTGTAAATCAGCTATAGAAAAGGCCAAATTTGGTTGTAAATTAAGGCATTCATAAGCCCGCCAGAATATGAGGGGGGGAGGGGGGCGGGGATTCTTAGGTTGGTAAAAAGGAAAATACAAAAGGAATTCAGTGGAAAGCCCCAGGGCAGCCAGCTAAGAAACCCGTCAAGCTGTTTTGAAAGTAAAAAATAAAGCCACTTTTGTTATTTCTCCGAAAGAGATGTAGGGTGATGTTGATAAATGCCGTTTCATGTCAGGTAAAAAGGAAAACTAGGCCACATAGCAGCGAGGGTCAAAGACTACCAATGATAAAAGGAATAGGAGAGGTCTAGCAAAAGTCCAGCAGCCAGTGGAGATGAGACCTGAGAAGAAGAAAGGGCTACTGGCCTAGCTTAAGAATAGTTTAATACAAGGATTTGCCCTTTCCTGTACTTGGACTCTCAGAGGCTGGCAAAATTGTTTTCTAAAGTAGTAGGTTATCTGAACTAGAAATGTAGGAGGAAAAAAGCCCAAAATATAGGTATTCAAATTTACATTAAATATAAGAATTAGGTAGATGACTCTGCAGTCTGTTCTTAATCCATTGAGCTCAATAGACTCAGAGATCTTGAAGAATTAGAAACCTATTTGGTTAAAACAGAATCACAATTTCAGGAGAGATTCTGTCATGGTTTAAGTTATTCTGGTTGCCTTTGAAGTGCAAACCATAAAAAGTCTAGTTCCCTCTCTGGAGGAATTAGATGTAACTGAGCTTCACCAAGACAGGCTGTTCTAGAGTATAATGTTGTTGGTCTCTTGGAACTTGTTATTCATAGGTTTTGCTGTGTGTCGCTTAATAGATACAAACCAGCAGTTTTATCTTAAAGATCTAGACTTTTGTGAAGAGGAGGCAGTCTTTTAAATATTTGAAATTTTATTCTCTTTTGACATAAAACTAAGGAACACTCAGATAATCTATACCATGTTAGTATTCCTATCAGAGAAAACGGGTAAAACAGTATTTAGAAAGCAGTACCAGTAAATCTTATTACGCATTAGATGTGTTTAAAACGTTGATATTCATTTATAACCTGTAGTTGTAAAATGTGTATGACTTAAATATTAAAATCCCACATTTTTTAAGATCTTCATCTACAATTACAAACCCAGATTTTCTGTAGGCTTCACAAACCAGAGAGGTAAACAGAATGTGCAAGAGTCAAAGGATAAACACATTATAAATATATATTAGTTGTATTACCTAATTAAAACCATAATCTGTTAATACAGCTATGGATTTATTTCAAAAATTTAATTGAATATATTGCTAATAGTGTAGTTGTGTTTTCCAATGTTGGCAGAGTTATTAAAGTTCTTCACTTTCATAGAGTCCAGATTGAGCTGCCAGACGCTGAAACTCTCCTTCAGGGTTAAAAGCTTGTTTCACATCCAAACCTTTCCCGTTAAGTGCTAAATATTTGCTGAAAGTTGGTCGGACGCGTAACTGCTTAGGAGCTGGAGGAGTTTGGTTTGGACGGGCTGAAATGGATCAAATAAACGTTAATTTAGAAAACTTGTCCTAAACAAATGGGTTGCACTAGGTACTCATTATCGGACAGGGAGAGAAAAAAAAATCAAAACTGATTATGTATGGGGAGAATCCTTCAGAATTTATGCTATGCTGGAATTTATGTTTCTTATTAAATCTTTCCAGTTAAGTTCTTTATAGCACTTGACATAGCACTGTATAACAGCGTGAGATACCTGTAACATCTAATCTCGTGTTACATGTGATCACTCCAGCTTCATTAACTGCAGACACAGTATACCACCCAGCGTCTTTCTTGTTTACATCGTTTATCAGTAAAGTAACTCTTCCAGAGTTATCATGATATAAACTGGAAAGAAACAAAAATTGAAAGTAAAGGAATTAATTTTCCTGTGAGAATTTATTTATGATGCCTGTGACCTACAGAGTCAGACTAATAGGAAGAAAAAAAGCATTTGGAAATTCTGAGTCTGTAGCTAGTCATTGCCAAATAGCCATGGGTTTTTTTGAATTAAACATCCCCCCAGTCTTGTTTGTATCATCTATTTCCTTGAGCCATCTTCTTTTATTGTTAGTAAAAAGGTAAATCCTAGCCTACTTTATCCCTTAAATTTCTGATTAGTGGAATCTGGCTTAATGAGGCTTATTATATTTCTCTCTATATATATTTTAAAAGTTGAAGTATAGTTGATTTACAATATTGTGTTAGTTTCATCTATATGTTTTTAAAATTAGACAAATTGAGGTCACAGATGCATGCCATTTATAATGCATTTCAAAGTATAACTGGATTCACCCAAGTACAGTATAGTTAAGTCTAGAAATACTTATCCTACCTTATTCGATCAGTGTTGAATTGTACCATTTCATTATTTCTTTTCCAGAAAAGCTTTGGTGGTGGTATAGCCGAGATTTGGCATTCTAGCTTCACTGAGTCTCCCTCAAAAACTTTTTTACTCTGTGGTTTGTAGATGAACATTGGTGCTCTTCTATGTTCTTTTGCTACATATTAATAAAAAAATCATGTATTTGAAATATTATAAACAATATTAAGTCAAACCAAAGTATTATGAAGTTTGTATGCTGATATAAAAGTTTAAAAAAGTACTAACAACAGGATTGGAAGCTTTATGTTTCAGCTGTAGTTAAAATAATATGCAATACTGTTGTATATTGTATACTATTTATAGTTCTAAAACAGTAATGTAATGATGCGTTGAATTTATAATCATGTTTCATCGGAAGAACTTAAGTCAAGTTGAGATCATCTCAGCTATAGGGAGGCAGCATGAGTGGTGGAAAGAGTACCAGCAACTTGGGTTCAAATTCTGTTTGCACCACCAGCCATGCCACAATGGGGAAAATTTTGTTTAGTTTCTCTGAGGCTAAATTTTATCTATTGTAAAATGATACCCAAGAAATAGTTACTGCTGTGCCCACCAAAGCACAAAATTATTGTGAGGATCAATTGCGATAATGAATGAAGATGCATTTTGTAAACTATAAAGTAATATACAAATGCCAATAATAATTATGTCTCTAGTTTTCTTCAAATACCTGAGGGAAAAGAGGAACTGATACTATAATACTATAACCCTAACTTTTCTGAAGGAGTAAGGAGGAGATTGGACGGATGCCTGTCAAAGTCTTTTTCAGCTCTAACATTATAGTATTTTTGGAGCTATTGGCACAGAAAGGATTTGCCCTAAGCTTAATCACTTGGATTTTGTGAGTGTGTGTGTATAAATTCCCAGATCACTAGTTTTTCCCTTAGTCTGAGGGCCCTTATTATATCATAGAATAATCTTAAAGATTTTTCATTCATCTGGGTAGAATACAAACTCAGGATTGCCCATCCTTGAACTTGATCAAGTTTTTATATAATAAGCAGTGAATTATAGCAAAATATCGCTTATGCAGTATATTGTGGCTAAAGTCATTGTAAATGTGATTATTTAGAGCACTTGAATTGTAATATTTTAAAGCAGGACATTAGTTTTATGAGAACTGCCCTACTAAAGACAAATTTGAGATATGAGTTTTACCATACTTGTTTTCTAAAGCAAGTAAGCATGTTTTTGTTGTCATAATTAGAGACTAGTTTCCTGGTAAAGAGTGCATAGTCTAAGGCTAAAAGTTGATATTTACCCTTCAGTTTTAAACTATGTGTGATTATAACAGTTCTGTGAAAATGTGAGTCAGATTGATTATTTTAGACTGCAGTCCAGATAAATGATTAGACTAAAAATTTTCATATTAAGACCCTTTAATCATGTCTACAAATACTGTACATCTACTGTACATCTAGAAATATATCTAGAATATACTACCTTCTTTGGTCTGTCTGAAATTTTACCTTTATTTCTCTTCCAGAAAAGCTTTAGTGGTAGATCTGTCATTCTAGTTTCACTGAGTTTCCCTCAAGAACACTAACCCCTGCCCACCGTGGCTTTTACATGAAAATTGGTGTTCTACTGGGTTGTATAGTATAGACATTAACCTTAAATATAAAGTCCTTGGGGTTTTTCTTTTTTAACACTTTCTTTTTTGATTCTACAAAATTTTAAGGAGCTCTGTAGGATCTCTTTGAAAGCTTACCCAGGACGTCCAGCTGCACAGTAAAGGTGGCTTCTCCTGCTCTATTCTTGGCAACACATGTATAAGCCCCTGCATCTGAAGCTCTGACCACTTCAAAGATGAGTGAATGAAAACCCTTTTCAGACACTATCATTTTGTGAAAATCATCTGATTGAACTGGTCGTCCATTTAGATACCATGACACATCAGGAGCTGGTAGTCCACTAACCTAGAAATGAAAACACAAGGAGATGATAGAATTTTAAATTATATTTTTAATTTTAAATTATTTATGATATAAATTTAAAAATAAATTTTAAATTATATCACTGGGACCCATTTGTCCATTTATGAATTTTAACAATTCAGTATCTGAGTGGGTTTGTGATTGAATGCAAAACAAGAGCTTAAAAGATATTTACTTTCAATAATTTTTAACAAAGTAGTAAAAACTATAACCCTTGAAATTAATACAGTATTTTCATACTATCTGAAAACACATCTAGCTCTTTCATAAAGAACCTCAGACTCCTTAATATCTCTTAATTACTATATTAAGGACGTTAAGTTATTTTATATTGGTCTCCACAAGGAATATGGAAGTCATATGGCTTTTCTGGCTAATGGCAAGTGTGAATGAAGTCCCAGAGGCCCATATATATGAGACTTGCTGATAACCTTTCCAAATAACCTTTCCAAAACTGAGTGTTCTTGAGCTGTAGTTCTGGTGTATAAATGGCATTTTGTTAAGTGTTTTCGTATAAGCCTTGACAATTAAATCCATACACTGACTTTCATTCATAAGGAATCTAAAAAAACATTTATAAGAAAAAGTTCTCCAAAATGAGGATAATAAAAATGTAAGCCTTTCTAATAAGTTATTTTAGCCTGAAGAATTCTTCTAGGCCAAGAGAGAGCAGGGTGACTTGAATTTCTTAAAGAGGCATTCTACTTTAGAAATCCTATTGCTATGAAAGCTTCATTTATATAGAGTACTAGGTGGTAGGCACTATTGTGAGTACCTTATACCTGTTTACTTAGTTAATCCTCAAGCAGCTTTATGAGGTAGATACATTTGTTATTTCCAAAGAAACAAAAGCATAGAGTTGTTAAGTGACTTGTCTCAGGTTACACAGCTGTAAAGTGGCAGGGCCAGGATTCTAACCCAGGTAAACTTAGCTCCAGAGTTTGTGTTCTTATCCACTATACATACTTCTTGTCAAGCTGTGTAGAAAGCTATGAAGAGGAGGAGGACATTTTTCAAAACTTAGTATACCACTGTTAATTTTTCTCCAGTATTTTTGAACTTTTCTCTTACTTTGAAGTCCATTCTGCAGAATCTTCCTTCTTCAATTGACATGTTCTCTGGCACTTGAATGAAACGAGGCGGGTAAAATTTCTCCTGGATTGCATCCTGATCATTCACATCTCCCCTTGAAGATGATCTACTTCTACAAAAATATTTTAATAATCACTATGCAGAAGAATCGTCATTGCTCTTCCTTTCATGCAAATATAGTTTAGCCATCAAATTGGAAACCCTAGAGTCTATGCTGTTTGATCTGATAGTGTAGTAACAATGGAGAGAGGCTGCAGAGCTGTATTTAGCTGTGGCATATTTGATGACTATTAGAAGTGGTAGCAATTTAGAAACATCTGGTACAAATTATACATCTTTGTTTCTTTTTTCAGTGCCATGAATTGATGAAGAAACTGATCTATTAAAATGCAGAGTACCCCATGGACAATTCTAGTCACATGCAAAGATTGTATAATTAGAATCAGGTTTCCATTGTTATGAAAAAGTTGTTTAGCATGGAAACATGGTCCTGGCTTATTTCACCAAAACATTAAAAAAAGTTTCCTCTGAGATAGTTGTGATAATTAACAGATAAAAATTTTTATTGTCATCTTTGACATTAGAAAATTCACATTGTTTTTTTTCAACTGGTTCTAAAGCAGTATAAACATTTTCTTTTTTTATAACCATTTTTTTATTGCAGTATAGTTAATTTACAATGTTGTGTTAGCTTCAGGTGTACAATAAAGTGATTCAGTTATATATATATAACATATATATTATATATATATAGATTCTTCAGATTCTTTTGCATTTTAGGTTATTATAAGACACTGAAAATAGTTCCCTGTGCTATATGGTAGGTCTTTGTTGTTTATCTGTTTTATACATAGTAGTGTGTATCTGTTAATCCCAGACTCCTAATTTATCCCTTCCAACTTGCTATCCCCTCTGGTCACATTGCTTTGTATAAGAAGTATGTAAGAAGCTTGAGGGCTTTGTAAATATTACATTTTTTTAAAGCTGAAAACATTTTAGGTAGCAAAATGTATATTTCTTTAAAATTAAAAAAAATTTTTTTTACCTTACTTGTGATGTAGGAGCTTGCAGTCGTGCATGTTCTGAATTGTGCTGCTTGAAGTTAAAACAAAGTGATAATGTTAACATGCTGTTGTTAGCTTGAAATGAAGCAGAATTTAGTAGTCGTAGTTGAAAGGAACATTTCTGTTGTGGCTGTATTTGTACTGTCATGGATAGTTCTATATATTTAGCTGTTAAGCATTTAAAATATAGTACACTAACCTTCTAATACTCTAGCAAGAAGTCTCCGGAATTAAGACTATTCAATAGATATGATTTATGAAAATTAACTAGACTTTGAATTGGTGGTGGTTCGTTTTTTAGATGACGATTTTATGACAAAGGATGATGAGTCCCCCTGGTGTATTTGAAATGGGAGCACATAGTACAGATTGTCCTTCGGTAAAACAGGAATAGTCATGAAGTCATTTGTGTTGGCAGTAGATACAGGGTCTTATGCCTACCGCTCATAAGTGGCACCAACAGCAGTAAACACATATTAGACTGGAAAATACTTTTCTTTGTAGCTCATGGCACAAAATCCTGACGGGCACTGTGGAAGCTATGTGTAGAGTTATGAAAAGCCTTTGAAAAACAACATTACTTACTTCCTGCCTAATAAGGGTGTATTTAATTTAAGCAGTCATCTTTTAGAATTTATATCTGAGCACCAGAAAATTATTCATATTTGAGGATAAAATCGGGAATTGATGAATTTATAATAGAATTAACTGATTAAATATTTAGTGCCTATTCCGTGTATTTCATTGTGCTTGGCATAGTGAGAGATACAAAGAAGTAGAAAATATAGTCCTTACCCAAATATATGAAAAACAACATAGCAGATCAGCACAAATAATTTATTTTGGGATGAACTTTAATGTATTTTGTCATTCTAAAACAAAATTCTTACAACTTTGTAATAATTTTTGGCTAGGCTTTGAGTTTCTCTAAGCCAGATGTCAAAAGATCAGTGAATTTTTTGGTAAAAAATAAGAATTATCCACTTAAACTCATAATATCTAAATTAAGTTTTTGACTTTTTCCTGTAGTGGTTTGAACATGTATGTATTCATATTCATAGGTGTGATATTTCAGTTATATGTAATTTGATGACATTTTGTATTATTTAAGTAGACTGTTTGAAGTGTACCAAAAACCGTAAGATTTTTCTTTTCTGATTTCATAATATGTTTTGCTGCTATCTCTTCTCTTGGTACCTTCACCTTCATTTTAAAGTTTTTAAAGAATGAATGAGAAAAACAATACACCCCTGACCTTGAAATCATACACTGTGAATTTATAACATAAACCATCATCAATCTAATGTTACTTTGGGTTATTTTTTCTAATAGAGATATATTTGTGTCTTATTCTTGCTGTAATCTCCTGTACCAACTCCAGAGCCCAACACACAGTAGGTACTTCATATAAATTAGTTGAATAAACGAGTGTGTGAACTCTTCAGTAGCCAAAATAGATTTAAGTTCTGTTCTCAGGTTCTAGTTACTTGCTGTGCTAGACCCTGCTCTATCCTTTTCAGTAGATCTAGTCACATTTAACAGAAACAAAAGTCTTATTTTCATCTTCCTATACTGTAGAAGATTGGAATTCTTGAATGCTCGGTTTGGCTTCCAGTTTCTTGTGGACTTTTTAGGAAGGAATGAGAGGTAACTACAGAAGGAAGATAGAAAGAGCAATAGCAGTTCATTTTGCCTCTCCAGCTGTACACTTCTCTTTGAGGTTAACTTGTTAAAATGAAGTTGATCAGGAACAAGCCTGTGGGATATTCACTTTATGTTCTGCATAAAGTTAATCCCTTGGAAAGGATGCTGTTGTTAATCCTGGAGCCATTACTCATAAGGTTTTTGTTGTTTATTTTTAATAAGAATCATTTTAAGATACAGGAACATGACAAAAGGAATTGGATGTTTCATTAGTACATGAGTTTATTTTAAAACATTGAAATGATAAACAGCTTATGAGAAAAGGTTATAATTACTTTGGTTTAGAGTTTTAACTTTTGTCCTGTGAAAGATTTACAACTCATAAATTTTCTGTCCATGTAGACATTGTAGGGAGAGTCCTCGGTTTAACTGACCCCTAAATGTCCAGATGAAAAGTGACACCATTAGTCTTCTGGTGTTTTCACTTTATAACATTTCATATGCAGATACTAGAACCACCAGAAAATGGGGTAAAATTAAAAATTTTTGTGTATATATTCAGCCCATCATGGCCTCTACTTTTTATACATAATGGAGTATGGAAGTAATTGATTTTTGCTTCAAATGCTATTTATAAGCATTTAGAAAAGCAGATATTTAAAAATCACACAAAAGAAAAGTGCTCCAGTTAGATAAAGATTATTTTAATTTACCTGTGCTGGATCTTGTGCCTCACTGTCATTTTGAGCTTGAAACACAGCAGCTGCATTCTGTGGTCCTAGCAATCTGCGAGCCATCTTCTCCTCATATGTTAGCCGCTTTAAAGAAATAAATCATAAAAGAGATAGTAATGAGATTTAATAAAAGTTATTTGTATAGCTTTACCTTAAAACCACCAAGAATTATACCAAAGAAGTATAGTTATGCCTATTGAATGATAGATACTATGTTTTTTAAAAAAAATTTTCTTTCATTCAAAGCATTTTCCTTTCGTTCTAGTGCCACTTCTCTCATCTGTAATATTCATCTCTGTTTTCTTTCTTCTCCTAGTAAAGGCAAGCATAATCACCCTTAAATAAGGCTCTCTCTCCCCATTAAAGGGAAATACTTTGTCTTCCTCCTTGTTCTGCATGTTCCTGTTGGCTCTGTCTTTGAATATAGTACCATATGTCCTCAGATTCAGAAATAACTTTTATTAAGTGAACACTATATTTGATTTACTAACTTCTGGTTAAGAGCAGTGCAACTCGTATGTTAAATGTATTTGGATTAAAGGCATATAGTAGTACTCTTTCAGAGATCAGTGACTAATACAATGTGTATAATAAGAATTATAGCTATTTTTCCATCAATAATATATACCAAAGTACATGAAGAAGTCAGGTTGACAGCATTTCCCATTAGTTATTTGGTCATCAGACATATTTTTATGGTAATGCTTAAAACAAAATTGAATCATTCAGATTGGTTTTTTTTTTTTTTTCATTTGCTTCATTCTTTTACTACTGAACTCCTAGAGGGGATTTCATGCAGAGAAATACAGAATAAGATCCAAATATTCCCTGTTTTTAGATACTCCTCTCCCTTGCTGATTATATGGACATAGATCTGTGAGACAGAAAGAACATTCTTATTGAGATTAGATTTTATAGTTTTATTGGCTTTTTTTTTAAAAAATACAAAATAGACATCTTGCTCACTTGGTTTCCATTATGAAGAAGGTTGTCCTTGCATTTTAGCTTTCTCTCCAAATCTTGAATCAGAGCTTCTTTTGATCCTTGTATTTCATGGTCAGGAGTCCTTGGTGCGGGCTTAGCATTTGCATTTTGGGATGGCGTAGCATTTACAGGTTGGCCAACTGAGGGTTGTCGATAACTTTAAAAAGAAAACAAGATTTTTAAAAAAGAAGATCTTTAAAGTAAGGTGTGGTATGTAAAATAGAATTGGCATCATTTTGTCAGTCACCTTTAGGTAGGTTGAATTTACCATTTAGTTCTGCTGGTGTTATTAAAACACCAATTGCCCTAATAACAGTCAAGAAGGATTTTATAAGAATGGTTACTAGCTGTTTTTTGTTTTTGTTTCTTTTCATCTTGGCAAATGAAAATTAAGTAGCAGGAGGAGCAATTTAGATTAGACATAAGGAGAATGTCCTTCCTTGAAGACCTTCCCTAAAGAAGTGAGAGTAAGTCTAGTTACTGGCAGCTTAAGAGCTCTTCCAATATTCCAACTGAATTTCCTGAGTTTGATTTATGGGTGGATAGTAAACAGCGATGTGCTGGAGCTGACTCATATGGGTTTAAGAGAACTGATTTTTAGTGTCTCTTCCCAGCTCACTGTGATCTCCTGTTGAAAGTTTGAAATTGGTGGTGGTGGGAGTATCTACACCAGGGAAATTGGTAAATACCACAAATCATGGCTCTCTCCTCCAGAGCTGATTGTTAAACATTTATCAGCATAACCATTGGTATTTAGTGAATATTCTTGCTGTGAATGGAGTCTACAGTTTACATTTTAATTTCTACTTCCTATTCATATTCTAGACAATCCAAGTATGGCACTATATAACAACTTGTACAGTAATAACAGTTTCTTCAACATTGCATAAGTGATTTTTAGAGAAAGAGATGATTAGAGGAGGAAGGAGAAAGAAATGTAAACTGAGAAAAAAAGGAGTTTGGGGGAAAAAAGCAAATTTGATTGGCAGTTGAAGAGTTTGGTTTAAATCCTTATTTCAAATTCCAACCCTAAATTTTCTTCTAAGATGTCCTTGCCCCCTCCTGGTGTTCCCCTGCTGATTCTGATAGAGGACAGGGGTGGTATTTAGGGAGTCCTATATTTTTAGATCTGTTAGGTAGCTCACACTTTTCACAGGGTTTATTCACATTTTACCTAATTTATTTATTTAGGGCTCTGAAGGTGCTAGCTTATATCTATTTAATGTGGGAAAACTGGCCACTGCCCTCAATGAATATTTTACCATTATCGTAATAAATCCAGATATCCAGATGAGGCAGCTGGCAGTTCTCTGACATGTCCCTGTTCAAAAATTCACAAGGATCATTAAAAGAACTTGTAAGCTAAGTGGAAATGTATTTCCTCTGAGTGGAGCCAGAGTTTTAATTTTTGCAGGCTTTGGGGACTTGGTTAGTAATCTCTAGATTGTAAATACACTGAAGAAAAAAAAGATGTTTTATTACTCACTGTTGTATTGTTTGTATCCACTAACACAAAGCCTGCAAAATAGTGAGGTAATACTATCAGTTCAGTGAATGAATATTTTCCATTGTATTCAAGATGCTCTGTATTGAAAGTTGATTATATACATTTTCCCTCCTTGTATTTCAGATATTCAGGATTGTCTGTATCTGATTTGTTCAGTGAAGCAAATAGCCAAACCAAGTGTTTAAATAAATAGTGAGATGTTTTTGTTTTGTTTTAAGATTGAATTCCCAGGTCAAAGTGGTAAAATTTCTTTGGTTTTATAGATCTGCTATGTCTCCAACTGTATGAAGTTAGAATAGCCCATTTGTTTTTTTGTTTTTCCAGCTAAAAAAAAAAAACAGTCATATGTGTTTGGTTAAAGTGAATTAGCATTAAATAATTCTTTTGTCAGACTGTCATAATATGATGTAATATATCTGAGAAATCCTGAAGGACTATCAAAACCAAGCCTGAGAATCACTGATATATATGTAATCTCAGTCACCTTTTTATTCACTGAATACCTGCATTATTACCAGTTTAGATGGTTTGAGTGTTAGGACTTGATATCTGTTCATAAATAGAAACTAATATTATACTTGCACAGTGCTTTATAGGTTTTTTTTTCCCCCTATCATTAATCACCTAAATCCTTTTATTACAGATCAGAAAACCCGAATCACTGAGCAGGTAAGGAAAACTTGAGGAATATCACACAGCAAGCTTTTTGAAAGGAATAGTTAAAGAGTTCCCCTAAATTTCTAGTCTGTGGTTTGATCAACTGAATAAAACATTTGCGTAAGGGTTTCCTACTGATGAAAAGCCAAATAAAGCTTTCAAACTTCTCTAGGTCAGAATGCAAGGGTTATTATAGAAGACAGGGCAAACTTCAGCCCATCATAAAAATGAGGGAGTTGTGCACAAATGTTCAAAGGGCCAGAGCTTTCCACCTGTGCAGCTGGACACTGAACTGGTATCAAGTGGCTGTGGGAAGATTAAAAGAGTTATCTATGGTTGCTGAAAATGGAGCAGCTAAAGCTGGATCTTTGATCTCTGGTTTGGGGTCCTTCTGTGCTTTATTTCTTATCCTCTCTATTTTTTCCTTCCTTCCTCTCTTAGTTCTGTGCAGAGAGCTAGGTACATGGTTGAGGCTCACTAGTATTTATTTGGTGGCTTTCTTTTCTGGGCAGGAATTTGGAATAGGATTAAAGCCTTTACTAAGAAAAATATTTTAGTGAGAAAGAGTTATTTTAGATTTAAACACGCTTATACAGGAAATTTGTAAGTAATTGAAAGCTAGATGGAAAAAGATTATATGGGTAAAATGTAAGTAAGAAAAATCTACAATATGTGATAATGGGTATAATGGGAATTTGAGATAGAAGAGAAAGAGTGGGCTCTTAATTCTTGAAGGCATCTCTTAAAATCATTAGGCCAAACCTATGAGAATGCCTTTTTTGTCAGTCAAAAATTTTTAACTATCAGCCATTTCAAATGGTTCAACCTAGTATCTATAGGATTCTAACAAATGTTTTTAGCTTTCCTGGTTTTTATTTTTAAAAATATTGAAAAAAATATTGAAAAATATCTTTGCAAGTTGAATTGCTCTGGTGAGTGCACCTAGGTTTCCAGAGTTGTCACCAAAAATAGGAATCTCTAGAAAAATTAGCCTCTAGAGAAAACTGAGAGAAATTAGCAAGAATTTCAGCAAATCTGTTGATTAGCCTGTAACTGACAAAATATATTCCATCACACAGTTTTTCAGATGCCTCTGATTAATTCTCGATGTGCTAGCCAGCCAAGGAATAGGAAAACTGATAGCCCAAAGTTTGCATAAGCACCAAGTATTCAGTTCACGTTTTAAAAAAAGCACAACCACTTTGTCCTTCTTCATATCAGGTTCTCCTAGGACAGTTTTAGGCCTGTGGAAATAGTACATGCTTGCATAAGGCTTCAGGTATTCTTCCCTGTATTTAGGTTGGTCTAACCAATTTGAACAAAGTGTGGTTTTAATTACCAGAGGAAACCTTAAGGTCATGAGCCTTTACCTATTCAGTCCTTTCTTCTGATCATAGGGAAAATTCATATACTTCAGTGTCTGAATCCCATATTTTCTTTTTAGCCAAGTGGTTGTTCAGGATCAGAGGGGGAAATGGATAGGAAGAAAAGACTAAGACTGAGAAGAAACTTAATAGCCTCTGCTTATGTGAGAGGAAATCCTATCTGAAGAAGAGCAGACAGGTGTTCACCTCAGCTAAGCTTAGAACCAGAGCAATTAAATTTACAGCATGAGGAACTTAACTTAGAGCTGGGGGAATGTTCCTGGGTATGTTAGAAATATTTTTTTTGAAGATGGAAAATAGTAGGTAAGTAATTGTGTTATGTAATAGGTGATTTGGGTTCAGCTCAACCTGGACACTGGAGAATGGGTCAGATGACTTATTGCCAGTACCCTGGTTCAAGGTGTTCTAGGAGAAATACAGAATGAGACTCTGATGTCACATTGACTTTTTAGATAGTGAAGAATGACGTACATAACCTATCTCCCCTTCTCCCCCAGATACAAGCTCACGGTATACACAGTTCTATCTGTCTCTCTCTATATATATTTTAAAAATTCACTTACTTGGAGTCCACAGTGGAAGGGATGTTACTGCTATTGTAATCAGGCTGTGATGGTAATATGGAGCTGAGGAAGTTGGCTGGGGACTGGTTATAAGTGGCTGTAACCCTTTGGCCTGGGTTGGAGCCAGCAAGCTGCTGAGGAGAAGCAGGGAGAGCAGATGAGGACATAGTGATGTGAGAGCTCACTGTTGAGGAGGCAGAAAATCTTTGCTCTTTGCACTGGCGGGGCTGGATGATAATAGAAGACTGTTTGGTCTGGCTAGAGTAGCTGGAGGTTTCCGGTCCAGGAGGCTGCAGTCTGGAGCCACATGGGTTTTGGGATTGGATGAAGTGTTTTGGACGTTCGTAGTTAAACATGCTTAGCTGGTTTATGGAAGTTGAAGGGAACTTATAATGATTTGCTCCTGGAAGGGTGGGGTCCCGAATCTGGGGCTGCAAGCCTGGAATTATACAAGGTTGCAGTGAATCAGAAGCAACCTTGGTCTGCACCTCGTTGTTGAGATCCTGGGAATACTGTACTCCTGGCTTTGATAGAGTGGCCTTCTCTTGAAGAATATTGTTCCTTCAAAAGAAGAAGATGATTCAGTTACAGTATTTGCATAAAAAACAGTACTGTTTATTTAAGATCTTTAAGAGTTTCTGTGCTTTTTTTTTTTTGCTTGTTTTTTTAAAGCTTATGTGCTTTCAAAGTCACCTCAAGGTGGAACTTTCCTGGCTTCTAGACTTCCCATTCCTTTATCTGTTGTCTTTGCACAAGCGACTTTCCCCTTGAGAATAAGAAAAAAGAATTCATTAGTGTTTGTTTGTCTCTGGGTGATTCTTAAAGCACGCCCAAGGGCTTCAAGATGTAGGAAAAGTTTGAGTTTGAGTTTGCCAAGTGGTTATTTATGAAAAGAAAACCTGTGATGTTGCTCAGTGTGATAATTTTATGGTTTCATGTTTAGCTTTTGCCCAGAGGCTACAGTTTCATTAACCACAGAGAGTTAATGATTTAAAATTATTAGCAGGTAAATATATAACATGTCAGCTTCTATTCAGTCTGAATTCTTCCCCTTGCTCATCAAAACTGATGAACAGCTCTTCTGATACTCCAGTTAATTCATGCCCTGGTGATCTGTGATGAATGATGTGGTGAATCAAGGGGAGCAATGTGCTTCTTTTGTAAAGAACATTACTGTCCGTATTTGCTCCTTCACCCTTTCACAGTTTCACAAAGTAGAGCAAACATCTGTTCTTCACTATTGTCAACCTTGAGTGGATTTTGTTTTACCTTATAATTCACTGCTTCTTTTTCTCCCTTTGATTCCCAATTGACCATAGTACCAAACTAGATGATATTAAGGAGTGACTGTATTCGTGTGTCTCTGTGTTTGTATATAATATGTTACTGACAGTATTCCAGAGCCCTTTGTAATTTTTTGTTATTTTTAGATTGTATTATCTAGTTATTGGTCTCGATGGTCTCTTAGTTATTTAGTTTCACTTTAAATTATTGTTACATGTTTAATATGTATTTTAGACTAATTTTGAAATTGCTTTAGTTCCTATATTATTTTTCCTTTTGAAATGGCAAACAGGATGTACAGAAGGGAAGTAAGGCAACTGTGAAGCTAGCCTATAGTTTCCCAAGAAAAGAAGGGTGCCATTTTTCTTACTTAGCTCTGCATTGGCACTCCTGACGTCCGACAGTAGTTCCCCATTTTTCCTTTGATAAATCATTTGTCACTATAATCAACCTTAAAGAATTATATTTGCTTCTTTTTTTTTTTAAATTGGGGCATAGTTGTTTTACAATGTGTGTTAGTTTCTACTGTATAGCGAAGTGAGAGAATTATATTTGCTTCTGATTTCTTCCATTAGTAAGGTAAATCTGGGCAGGACTGTATATAGACTTTACACACAAAAACTAGCGCCATAAATTGTTGTAACACTGATTCTGTCTTTATTTAAAATATCAAGTAATTTAGTTCAAAATACATTTAGTTTGTTTCATATAATATAAACCAACTCTGAGGTAATGATAAATCAAATTTTTAACTAATAAAATTAACCAAATTGTTTGTCATCATTGAAGCATAGTCTTATAATTATTCAGTTTCCTATCTTGAAGAAAGCATCGTTTTTAATGAAAAATTTCTAAACCAAATAACTTGATCCTCAGGTTGTGCATGTAGTTTAGAGTTATATTAAAATTAGCAGTTTTAGGAAAGAACAAAAATGCAACTAAACAGCCAAGAGAAAGATTCTATTGAAAAAGGCACTTAAAAAGTCATACATTTCTTTTTTTTTTTCAGTCTTCAGTAGTTTATTTATTTATGTGTATTAACAAACAATTTTTAAAATAAAATGGTGTTTTTATTTTTTATTTTTTTTTGCGGTACGTGGGCCTCTCACCGTTGTGGCCTCTCCTGTTGCGGAGCACAGGCTCCGGACGCACAGGCTCCGGACGCACAGGCTCAGCGGCCATGGCTCACGGGCCCAGCCGCTCCGCGGCATGTGGGATCTTCCCGGACCGGGGCACGAACCCGTGTCCCCTGCATCGGCAGGTGGACTCTCAACCACTGCGCCACCAGGGAAGCCCCATACATTTCTTAATTTTGAGTTTATGAATACAAGCACATTCAACTAGAGTGCATTTTAGTAATTAACTATATTAGGCCTTTAAATTATTGGAGAAAAACATCCAGAAGGAGGCTTTAATTAAATACTCTAAAAAAAAAAAAAGAAAAAAGACTCTATTTCAAGGCAAGTAGTTTTATAGTTATGGGTTTATTTTTTCCATTGCAGAATTGAATCCAGTGTTTGGTTTTAAATTCCTTTTTGGGCAGGCAAATCATTCAGATTAATTTCAAATACCAAGGAAGGAATAAACTGTTTAACAAATAGCCAGTAGATATTTTCCAGAAAATTCCCTATTTTTCTTTACATATATTTTTAGAAGGTCAACTATCTTGTACATTTTGGTATCAGCCTACATAGTTAACAATTACTGTTATTTAAAAAAAATTCAATTAAAAATATGTTCTTTCAAAAGTTTCATTTTATTCATGTCTCAACAAAATTTTACACAGATGTTCACACAGGTAACTCTGAAAGGTTTTTCTTCATGTTTGTAGTAGTTACTGTTCAACAATTCAATTCTATAATGCCTTCTATTATATGACAGTATCATTTTATTCCAAATAATGTTAAATAAATTTCAAAGATTTTATGAATAAAGTACTATTAAGTCTCCTATTTAGAAAAATCTTGACTTTCCCCCTCATCTCTAATATAGCACAGACTTGCACAAAAAAACTGAGGATATTTTGAAGCTGTAGGACATTACCACAATTACAGTTAGATCAAGTGTCCCTTTTCAAAGAAAAATGGTGATTTAAAAATAATGACACACAACTATCTTTCCTTCTACCCTTTCTGTAATGCCTTCCAATTTCAGTGGAATGAACAGATCACATTCTTTTCAAATCTTGTATAGTGCCATTATGATCTTGTGGCTTTTGAACTTTTTATCTGAAGATCACCTTTTACATACTGTTCTGATTTGGACAAAAAACAACAACAAAACCCCAAACTGAAGCAGGAATAAAGAAGAGACTTACCCGAGTTCCAGAGAGTGCCTGCTCGGTTTAACCTACTACTAAAGGGAAGGAAGAGGCATCCCCTTCCCTCACAGACTAATCTAGTAGCTCTGTGCTTAGTATTATAGCACTACTGACTTTTATCAGCTGCCAAACAGTGACATCTGATGTGCTTGCCTGTCCATCTACCTATGCTGGCATGTCAAAGTAAGAGTCCACAATCTAAACAATATCTCAGATGTCTTAGTGATATTTAAGGAGTGGGATTACATGAGCTTCTCTTGCAAGCCTCTTTATTTTAGATGTGAACTTTGACTATGAGCTTTGACTCATATAGGGGGAAGCTTTGACTCATATAGGGGGAAGAGCAAAGAATTGGGAAATGGGAAAAAGTATAAAGAAAACTTATTTTCTTTTTTGTGGTGGGGGCTTTGATCTTCGCTGTTGAAGAAAGGACTGAAAGGGAAATAGTATTCTAAGACTGACATTCTAACTTCTAAGACTTCTCCAGAAATAAGACCAGTGATGGGTGGGCTCCAAATTGAATTGTATTGGATAGTTGTTCATCTGAAGGCCTTTTTTTTTCTCTTGCCAAATGGGAGGGGGAATAGAATGAGGTTCAAACAGTTTGTTTCAAGAGAGGGAGTGTGTCTGGGCAAAGGCAGGAGAGCAGGATGATGGTGTTATGTCACTGGGAAGGTGGGGAAGTGGAAAAACGCGATTTGGTTTCTTTAGCAAGTTCTCTGAATCTGTATAGCATATGCCTCCTTGACTTTATACTTTCATTCTAAAAGAGTTTGAAACAGTTCAGAACCTACCAAACAAGCAGTGTTTACAGTTAGGGCTCTGTATTGTTAGCTCTCTTTATTTCCCTTACTTCTTACAGTTACACAGCTTCCTTTCTCTCTCTTTTTTTTTTTTTTTGCAGTATGCGGGCCTCTCACTGTTGGGGCCTCTCCCGTCGTGGAGCACAGGCTCCGGATGTGCAGGCTCAGCGGCCATGACTCACAGGCCCAGCTGGTCCGCGGCATGTGGGATCTTCCCAGACCGGGGCACGAACCCGTGTCCCCTGCATCGGCAGGCAGACTCTCAACCACTGCGCCACCAGGGAAGCCCCCTTTCTCTTTTCATCAAGGAGACCATCTTAGCATTTAAGTTTCCATTTTTGTGAAGGGAAGTAAATAATTACAGAGGAAGAAACCTTCAAATCAACAAGAGGTGGTGAAGAGGGGTAGGTGGCATGAGGATCAGGCTAATCAAGTGGAGTTATCCCTATTTAGTGGCTTTAGCTTTGGTATGGTATTATTGCTTAAAGCCTATCTATTTATTCCCCTCCCTCATGGGTACTCCAGTCTTGATGTTATTATCATGTAGGTTAGGATCCAACAAACAGATGTTTGAGCACATGTGAGCTGTTTAAAATTCTTCACAGCTGACCATGTAGGTGTACCTTCCTTTGGTGTTCAGAGAAAGTTTGATAACTACCACCTGGGCACACAGCCATCACTTAGTAGAAAAAGCATACTAGACTTGTTGAGTAGGCGTTCGCTTACAAAGTCTTATTTCAGGAATCACCCAAAATATTTCTCCACATCTGCTCACTGATATTTCAGATTCCATTAATAGGGACAAAGCCTTTCAATCTAAATTAGAGAGACTTAAAATGTAAGTGCAACTGACAATAAAAATAACAAGAATAACTGATACATATAGCATTTACTTTGAGTATGGCCCTATTCTGAGCACTTTAAATGTGGTGTATGTGACTGATATTTAGTTCTTCCCAAGAACAGGGTTTGATTGAGATATACCCTACCAGCCAAGTAGGGAAGATGCTCAGGACAAACAAATCCCCAATTTTGCCTAGGGCAGATTCTAAATGTTCCATAGTTGAGGAAGAATTTTAGTTTTATTTACTCTTTATCCTTTAAGCTTTGCCTCTTCTTTTCTCTAGACCTTTGTAAGGTACGTTTATTTCAGTGCAGTAGCTCCATGGTACATCTAGGCTAAGGTTCTTTTTACAATTAGGGGATCAAGGGATAGTTTAGGAAAGGTAAATAAGATCCCTTGTAACACCATTCTCAAAAGTTAAGGGTCTGGGGGCTTCCCTGGTGGCTCAGTGGTTTAGAGTCTGCCTGCTGATGCAGGGGACGCGGGTTTGTGCTGCGGTCCGGGAGGATCCCACATGCCGCGGAGTGGCTGGGCCCGTGAGCCATGGCCGCTGGGCCTGCGTGTCCAGAGCCTGTGCTCCACAGCGGGAGAGACCACAACAGTGAGAGGTCCGCATACCGCAAAAAAAAAAAAAAAAAAAGTTAAGGGTCTGTATTCAGTAATTTACCATGAATCTATTTTTCTACTTTTTAATATTTGGTTTGCTTTTTTGAGTGGTGTTTTATGTTTTCTCACAAATATGGCTATTTGAATGGTTTAGTTGCTTATTTGAGAAAAATCATCCTAAAACTGAACGAAATATTAAGATGTCAGGTGGGTGGGCCATATTCCAGCCTGCCCCTCAGAGACAGCCTTTTCCATTTCTATCTCTAAATTATCAGTAAGGGCCTCTGGTAAATCATTCTAATGCCTCACAAGATGTAGGTAACTCCCTACTATCTCACATGTTTCCTACTGAAACGTATCTTGCTGCATGTCCAGGGAATTCCTTCTTGTCTCATCATCAGTGGAAGGGTAGCTGTTTAACTGTCACTCATTCATCCCATGTTGTTTTTTAAAATGTGAAGTATATATGCAATTGTAAAAATGGTGCTGTGAGCTGCTTCTAAAATCAGAGGTCAGATGTGTGTGATGAGACTAGTTTCTGCTGGCTGAACTGAGAAGGAAAATGTCATATTGAAGATAAAAGGACTAAAAAATGAAGAATGTTTTATTCATTTTCAGGTTATGCATTAATCACTATGATTACTGAAGTTCTGCATAGACCTATAGCAAAAGGGAGTCCCATTGTAGCAGTTGACTCAATCTTATTCTTCTCAAGCAAGAAATAATAATGGACACTGGGTTTGGAGTCAAACAGTAAAAATGATAACATTAATTTGGTTGATCTTCTACAGCTTTCTAGACACATTAACCTTTTTATTATCTATTTTGGAGACCTGAGTGTTAGTGCCCACTCTACTACATACTTGCTGTGTAACCTTAGACAAGTTGCTTCAACTCTCTGAGCTTTAATAATTAACTGAAAAAACAAAGATAGTATCAGTTTTACTAACCTAAATCAGGGTTGCTGAGAGACTCAAATGAAACAGGAAATCATACAGTGGACTATTATGTGGTATAATGTATCTCCTCAACTAGGTTAAGTTTTTTTTCTGAGGGAGGGATTCTTTATTGCTTATTTATCTTGTCTAGGACAATGTAGCTCATGGTAGACATTCAGTAAAAACTTGTTAACGTTCATGGAACGTTTGCCCGGTAAGTGTCCCCACAAATGGTTTTATTAATGAAAAAGATAGTAGTCTCATATGAAAGATATTATATTATAAATTCAAGGCCTTTTTAAGTCCTAAAGCCTCACTGATAAACACAGGTACTCATGGAGAAAAATTTTGGATATGAGTATTGGCTATTTTCCCAAGGCACAGAAACTGACAAAACACATACAATGTGCTTAATAGATGTTTGTTCAATAAATTGCAGTCTTATTTATTTTTCCACACACCCATTCTTCCTTGATCCCACGAGGAATCTTTATTTATAGGGGTAGCTACTGTCCAGGTGACTAGTGATCCTATAAGCTAAAGGGATTCCAGGAGATCAACTGAGAAATCACAGTCATAGGCTGTTATTGGAGATAACACTGATCTCGATAAAAAAACAATGCAGTGAAGTAATAGCTACTGTTTATTGAATTCCTACTATGTACTTCACACACTGTTCCAGGTCTGTTAGTCTCCAATAACTTAAAAAAAAAGAAATGTTTATTTATTTGTTTGTTTGTTTATTTGGCAGCGCCGGGTCTTAGTTGTGGCACACGGGATCTTTTACTTGCGGCATGCAGGCATCTTTTAGTTGTGGCATGCGGAATCTTTAGTTGTGGCATGCGGAATCTTTAGTTGTGGCATGCGAACTCTTAGTTGCGGCATGTGGGATCTAGTTCCCTGACCAGGGATTGAACCCGGGCCCCCTGCATTGGGAGTGCTGAGTCTTAGCCAATAGACCACCAGGGAAGTCCCTCTAATGACTTGGAGTCTCCAAGTATCAATTTTTAGGTTTTTTAAAAATCAGTATTTTCGTTTGAGGTTTGTCTTTGGGGGCTGGGAATGGTGGTGGATTATGTTGTTTTTAAAAATAGCCTGGTTGGCAAATTCACTTACTGAATTATCTTTCCATTTACAATTTGTCCTCTAAATGCAAGGACAATTGTGTCTGTATTCTAAGACTAACTGTGAAGAAACCTGTATCACAAAATGTTTTACCAATTTGTATTGAGATAAGACATTGAATTCTGTTTTGGGAAAAGATCCCATTCTTCAAAATCTTTTGCCATTTCAGCATTGTTGGTGGTTTTTGTTTTTTTTTTAATAAGTTTCTGTACCAAACCCTTAAATGTGGATCTAAGCATATGACTTACTATTTCGGCCCTGGTGAAATGCATGATGGAGGGCAAGGGAGAAATGACACAGGTAAAGTGAGTCATCTCAGAATGCAAGCTCACTGAGGCAGGAGCTTTGTCATGTTCACTGTTCTATATATAGAGCCAAGAACATTTGTTGAATGAGTGAATGTTAGGTCTGTCTGCCCTTACCATTGTGGTTGTAGCTCAGAGGAATTTTCATTGATGGTACAGAAATCCTCCTTTGGAACCTGGATCTCATGTTCATTGTGACTGGCTGTTTCAGGAATAGTTGGCATAAGGTTTATTGGAGTATTGTCTGGATTTTTGCCCTTTGTGTAGCTGTCACTGCTCCAGGGAAAGGAGGCCAGTTTTGGAGAAAATTTCCTCATGGGTGACTTTGGAGAACTCTCTGATTTCTCCACTTCTTTTCCTTCTGAAAAATATAATTAGTCACCAGTTCAGAAAGAAACAGAATTTTCCCATTGGCTCAGGGCTGAATTTGAGCAGGGTGATCCTGAGGAGTTACCTGGAGAAACAAAGAGTCTTGCTGTGGAGACTACAGTCCCGGCCTCATTTTCTGCAATGCACTTGAATTCCCCAGAATCTTCAGGAAATGCTTCTGCGATAATTAAGGTGCACACTTCCTCTGGAAAGGGGAGAGAGTCAACTTGACCAGAGTATTTGGATCCCTCAAATTAACAAACAGTGTGGGAGGATGTCAGGGAGAGTAGGTACTGGGAATAAATATTGTATTCCTAAGATTTAAAAAAATCCATCTGATTAGTTTTTTTTGTCTTTGAGTGGGCTCATGAAGATAAATCTTAAAAATACAACCTAAAATAATCCCAGCATGGTCCCTAACACCTACTTCTTAGACACATCTGTTTTCTCTACTAGACTATGAGTTTCGTAAAAGCAGGGATTATACTTTGTCTCTTAAATTCTAGATTTCTGTAGCTTTAGTGCTTAGCATAAAGGTCCTATAGAAAGATTTTCTGAACTGATCTAAAGATAATTATTGCCATGGTAGTTAGACAGTGATGGCCACTGTGTGATGGGCACCACACATACTTCTTGGACAGTCAACAATTTGGATGTATGATGTCAGGACACCTCCTTACTGCCTCTGTATGTTGCTCATGAGGCACAAATAATATGCCAAATGGAATTAGAGGAAGAATTTGTGCCCTATGAGGGCAGGGACTCCTCAGTGTGAAGAATGGAACAGGGCATAGCCTCTGTCCAGTAAATACATGTTGAATGAATGAATAAATGAATAAATACACTGATAAATCCCAGTTATCTTGCTTCTTCTGTTGTATCAGTTCAAGAGTTGGCATAAGGTAGCCTCAAAACTGCTCCTGAAGGCAAAAGTGGCTTAGGAGCCAAGGTCTTCTGATGCTAAATTTGGTTTAATTATTTATTATCAAGATGTTGAAAAATTGTGCTTACCAGGAATGGATGATAAACAAGCTTCTGAAAGATAAAACAAAAGAATAGAGAGAGAATTTAAATGATGACAGTTTAGTTGGGAGAAGGAGCCATGTGTGAAATAACTTGAAGTAAGTACAACGTTGACTGAAATCTTGAGTCACAGGCTGTAAATTCTCTAGAAACTCAGAAAAGGTACATAATGGAATGAACACTTGGCAAGGTGCTAGAAAAAAACCCTGTATTTTAGCCGTGTTCTACCACTAGATTGCTCTGTGACTTTGTGAAAATTACTTTACTTCTCTGGGCCTTAGTTCTTCATTTCTAATAGGAAGTAAGACCAGATATATCTCTTCTCTGAATGTGAACTGTTGCTGAAACACTAATCCTGAGGTGGCCTTTTTTCTCCTGAGAAAATCCTTTTCTTTTACTCTTTCTAATTAAAATAAAGTTGAATATTACATTATAAAAATACTGTAGTATTACTGTAGAAAACTACACAAAAGGTTAATAGTTTTCTCTGGGTGGTAAGAATGTAACTTTAAATTTCTTGTACATTTTTTTTTTTTTTTGTGGTACGCGGGGCTTTCACTGTTGTGGCCTCTCCCGTTGCGGAGCACAGGCTCCGGATGCGCAGGCTCAGCAGCCATGGCTCACGGGCCCAGCCGCTCTGAGGCATGTGGGATCTTCCTGGACCGGGGCACGAACCCGTGTCCCCAGTATCGGCAGGCGGACTCTCAACCACTGCGCCACCAGGGAAGCCCTTCTTGTACATTTTATATTTTTCTAGATTTATTATAATAAATATGTATTACTTTAGTTTCAGAAAATGCAATAAATGTTATTTTTAAGAGAAATACCATGTTGTGTAATAGTTGTGTTTCTTCCTAAATGTGATGTGCAAATGTTCACTTGTTTTGAATTAATATTTAAGTGAGTATATTTTCTTCACTTGATGCAAGAAATACCTTGGCTTGAACCTTGGCTGCAGCATTTACTAGCTTTGTGACCTTCAGCAAGGTGTTTAACATTTCTTATTTCAGTTTTCTTGCTTATAAAATGCAGATGATAACGCATACCTCAAAATATTGATGTGAGGATTAAATGAGAAATTGTTTAGAAAGTATAAACTCAGTGTTTAGCATGAGGTAGATCGTCATACTTGTTACCCTTCCCTAAATTAATTATTTGGCAGGAAACCTACACAATAAAGTATTTAGAAAGTTATGCACCAGTTTTCATTTGTTTTGCTCTTTAAAAAATATGTTTATTCTCACATTTTTTTCTTGTTTGTATACCAAGAACTGTTTAAGAAGATAAGGTTAATCTCTGAAAACAAACTAGTCTTTTTACAGCTATTAAAACTATTGTTTAATGAGAACAAAACAGTTGTTTTGTTTTCTTTTTTGGCTGTTTATGTTGAGGAATCATTTGGATTTGAAGTAATTGTTTAGCAGTAGCAATCTTTGAGCCTGTAACAAATCAGCCACTAAACATTAAAACATGAATTAGATTTCAACGTTAATCAGAATGAAAAGTAAATTCAAAAGCTTATCACTGTACTTTTTCTCAGAATTCGGAAGTCATCTGAGTCTGCTATCTGCTCTTTCTCTCTGTACCAGTGAACTTGAACTGTGGCTGTGGCCTGGACTCGGCATTCAAACACGACACACTGACCTCTGGTTGTAGAGATGTCTTGAAGATGCTGAAGAATAAACACAGAATTCACAGAATGGAAGAAACTGTTTCACCATATACAATGATTTGGGGTGCCAATTGCAGTAAGTGTGCATGCTTTTCATCATAATTATTGACAACTGACTGTACCTTAATCAAAATAAGGAGCTTGCTGGGCATCTTTTGTGCTTTATAGTGTGCTTTACAGTCAGGTATAAGTTTTTATCTCAGTTTCATGGAGTTTAATGAGAAAGTTGGCTCTTCACTTCCCCAAGAGCCATTTTTCAAGATAGAAAACCAATTACTTGAAAAGTCTTCACTTTGTTGTGTTATTTTATTGAATACCTATGAAGTCACAGATTTAATCTTTATTATTGGTCAAGCAGCATGGGCAGTATTGTAATTTGTTAAGGATTCTGAATCATGACTTAGAGGAATTGGGCTAAAATCACAACTTTGCCACTAGCTGGTTGAAGCTCATCATAGGAACTTGGAAGACTCTTAACCTTTGTAGAACTCATGTTCTTTGTCTGTGAAATAGGGCTAGTAAAATGCTCAGCCTACTTGAGGTTTTGAGGCTCATTTCAGAGAAATAATCTGAAATGATCTTAATATCATTTGATATTAATATAATAATGATCTTAATAATCTGAAATAGATCTTAAAGAATGAAGAGTTATATATATATATAAGAAGTGTTTATTAACAATAGCTAGTATAGTCTCATAATGCATATGAACGACTGGCATTTGTTGTAAATTTACCCCTTAAATTTAAATCCTAATCTCTCTCCTCTCCTATTCTCAGCTGCAGGGTCCTCTAGAATCTAAAATTACATTTCAGATTATAACTTGGCCCTCAGACCAGAGAGAGAGAGGATCAGAGGCCCTTCTATCAGGTGAGACCTAGTTAAGACATAATGACCACCAACCCCGCCCTTGAGCCTGATGCCCAGGGCTGCATATTACAGGGAAGGAATGCAGCAGGAGACTTGTGGAAATAATAGACGCTTGTGCCTGATGGCATCTGCTGAAAGTGGGCTTCCAGAATTGATAGTAGTGCTCCTTGCTCTTAATGACATTGTTTTCTGTGTCTCCCATCCTGTATCTGGTTAAGTCCCTGCCATGCTTATCATACCTTGGGCCAGCAATGGCAATAGTTCCAGTTCTGTTAGGTTTGGAACAGAGAGCCCAGAGCAGATATCAACCTTAGCTTGGTTTGACCTAACTGATTGAATCCTGCTGTTTCCAGTGAGTAATAGAGGAGGCTTCTCAATCCTGATCTCTGACTGTGACCCAAGCAGGAAGTAGATATGGCTTTGCTTGCTGACTACGTCAGAAGGGCATCTTATGGCCAGTTAAGAGAATCTGATGAATCTTGAGGTCAGGCAGAGCATTGTCTGCTTGGAAAGGACAGTCTAAGCATTTCCTTCCAGAGCTGGAGGACTGACACAGAGCAAAAATCTAAAGAGCGTAGGATAAACCATGAGTTGCTCTGTGACACTGAACAATAATTTCATGCTTTCTGGGACTCAGTTTTCTCATATATAAACTAATTATAATCTCTGAGGTCCTTTTCTAGTTTTCTTTTCTTCTTCTTTCACCTTTGATAATCCCCACAATTTATCTATAAAATCCGAACTGCATCATGCAGTGTGGATAGGTTACCTTGGTAAACACAGGGGCTACTACACAAGTGGATCCCGACAGGCTGCTGCAGGGACTCTGCATCTGGTTTAAGAAATAGAAGAGACACTATCATCCATATTGTCAAGGCCCCAAAACCTAAGTGCATGGTGGGCATGGACTAACTGGATCATTTTTAGCTGTTACTGACCACACGTAAGTTTACTTTCTGAAAAGGATGATGCTCCTAATTTAAATGTCAGTTTGGATGTCTGCTCCAATGCCACCCTTTTTTTCTCTCCTCCAGCATTCCATTAGCTGAGATGGTGAAATACAACACTGGGAGATTACATTTGAGAAATGAGTATTTAGAGACTGTGTATTAAAGGTTTAAATAACTTCTAAATTTTACTGACTAGGTTTTTTTCCTTTCTCCATACAGTTGTTCTTGTTGTATCTTTTAGATTTTTGAAAAAGCATTTCCTCCTTTTTTTAATTAAAAGGGAATTCATTCCTTGGATAGTTGGAATATTCTATTATGGGACTGAGCTCCTAGAAACCAACTGTTCCTCATGGTCTGGCACACAGACAAATGGCCAACCCACAGAACTACCGTGGAGTTATTTCTGAGACCCATAGATTTCTTTCTTGTTCTTTCTGAGGTCATGCAGCTGGAGGCTCTCCCTATGTGTGCTTTTCAAGAAAGTTGCATTGATTCCTTCCTCTCTGGGCCTGTGTCTCCATTACTAGAACCCCTCAGAAAGCTTTTAAAACTGAACCTACCCTCTGGGGGTCAATACATAGTGGTTGAACTAAGGTAGAATAACTTGATCTGATATTGGAGGTTTCATTAACAGGGGAACTGATGGTCAGAGAAACTCTAGTGGTTTTCTTCTTTATCCTGTGGGGGAAACAAAACCAAACACAATCCAGTTAAAGAAAGGTTAGAGGTGGCTTTGATAGAAGTGCCTCACTGAAAATACATTTGAATGTTTGACATTTTTTACCTTTAGTCCTTATTTTTCTTTTGATTTGCATAATAATTCAAGTAATTTTTGTTTTTGAGCAAGTATTAGTGGATTATGCCTCCTAGTAGTTTTGCTTTAAATTTCCTTTGTCTTAGTCCTGTAATCAGTGGGCTGTCACTAAACAAATTGTGCAGAAGAAATAACTTATAAAGCAAATAATCACTTTGCACTTCGGGAAGTTGATAATTGGTATATTTTTTTAAAAGTAGAATTCTCCCTATATTCATATGCAACAAATGCACATTCACATTTTGTACTTACTCTGACATTTCTGTTGCATATTCCAAGCATAATCCCAGAGAGAAAATGTTTTCTTACTTCTCTGGGTACTTACCTAAAAGAAAGAGAAAAACGAAATTCTATCTAAATCTGATGGAAATTTAATGAAATTTAGTTCAAGTATATTGTATTCACACTAGGACCAGCAAATTAATTACAAATGGCAGATCAATCCAGAACATCTGAATTCTTGACTAAGGATGGAACTTCTTTAATGTTTGCAGTGTAAAAATTCCAGATGTTTACCTTTACGGAGTTATGATGCTTGCACCCAAAAGAAGTGCTGAGTTATTTCCCAAAAAGATCATTTCAGAGGGCATATGTTAGTGTCTCTGAATTTGCATTTTGATTTCAAGTCTTCAGCATATTTGTTATAAGAAATCCATTGAACCTCATTAAACTTAAAAGCTTTTGCACAGCCCAGGAAACCATTGACGAAACCAAAAGACAACCTACTGAATGGGAGAAAATATTTGCAAATGATATGACCGATAAGGGGTTAATATCCAAAATATAGAAACAGCTCATACAACTCAACATCAAAAAAACAACTTGATTAAAAAATGGGCAGAAGATCTGAATAGATACTTTTCCAAAGAGGAAACGCAGATGGCCAACAGACATATGAAAAGATGCTCAACATTGCTAATCATCAAGGAAATGCAAATCAAAACCACAATGAGATATCAACTCACACCTGTCAGAATGGCTATCATCAAAAAGAACACAAACAACAAATGTTGGCGAGGATGTGGAGAAAAGGAAACCTTTATACCCTGTTGGTGGAAATGTGAATTGGTGCAGACACTATGGAAAATAGTATGGAAATTCCTCAAAAAACTGAAAATAGAACTACCATATGACCCAGGAATTCCACTGCTGGATATGTATTTGGAAAAAACAAAAACACTAATTCGAAAAGATGCATGCAACCCATTGTTCACAGCAGCATTATTTATAGTTACCAAGATATGGAAGCAACCAAAGTGTCCATAATAGATGAATGGATAATGAAGATATGGTATGTATATATATATATGGAATAACTACTCAGCCATAAAAAAGAATGAAATTTTACCATTTGCAACAACATGGATGGACTTGGAGGATATTATGCTAAGTGAAATAAGTCAGAGAAAGACAAATGCTGTATGATATCACTTATATGTGGAATTTAAAAATTGCAACAAACTAGTGAATATAACAAAAAAAAAGCAAACTCACAGATATAGAGAACAAACTAGTGGTTACCAGAGAGGAGAGGAAGGGGGGAGGAGCAATATAGGAATAGGGGATTAAGAGATACAAACTATTATGTATAAAATAAACTACAAGTACATATTGTACAATACAGGGAATATAGCCAGTGTTTTACAATAACTATAAATGGAGTATAACCTTTAAAAATTGTGAGTCACTATATTGTACACCTATAACTTATATAATATTCTACATCACCTATAACTCAATTAAAAAAAAAGAAACCCATTGAAACACATTGCTGTGCTTACTATGAGGAAAGGATGTCAATGTTCATATTATCTCTTTGAGGCTTTAATAGAGAAATATATCTCAATTCTTAGAATCAGGAATAATTGGGCTTCTCCTGTGCTACTGGTTTCGTTTTTCCTCATAGATACTGTGGATCTTAATATTGGTTGTATTTCCTTCTGTATTAGGTACTTGAAAGTCTAGTGCTCACTTCATGAAAGCCAATAATTCAACAGAGACTAGAGTCAGGATTTCCTAAATCTGTAACCTGATGAGTTTTTTTTTTCATTTTATCTATGCTGATTTATTTACCGAAACCAACATTTAGATCACATGACCCCACAAAGAACTTTTATTTCCAGATAGAAGAGGTAGCTTGGCAGATGTAGACTAGTTTGAATAACAGAATATTGTAATTTGCAGAAAGCCATTGGTTTATGGAAATGGAATGAAATTGTAACTATTCCAAAAATCCAGGCTATGTAGTCAATGAAAATAAAGTAGTTCCAACTTAAAAAGTCTTGTATTTGATACTGTCATTAGGACTAGATTTATCTAATCTCCTTCTAATGTAAATGTATAATCCTGTAATAGTTGGTGTCTTTTTTTAGTCTTTAAAAACCCCTTTATCATCTCGAAGATTTATAACCATTAAAAAAAAAAATTTATTTATTTATTTATTTATTTATTGGCCGCGCTGCGTGGCATGTGGAATCTTAGTTCCCTGACCAGGGATTGAACCCGTGCCCCCTGCATTGGAAGCAGGGAGTCTTAACCACTGGACCGCCAGGGAAGTCCCCTTATCACCATTTTGGACTTAGTTTGCTTTAGACTAAAATTTTGGTGATATAAAAGATTTACTATTTCATGTTTTATTTCCTGTGATGGATAATGGCTACAGAGTATACATTTTATTATTATTTAAATTTTACCTATATATTATGTTTATTCCTTTCTAAGCATACAGTATTTTATAATACATTTGTAAGATTAAAATAAATCTGTGGGGACTTCCCTGGTGGTCCAGTGGGTAAGACTCCATGCTCCCAATGCGGGGAGTCCGGGTTCGATCCCCAGTCGGAGAACTAGATCCTGCATGCCACAACGAAGATCCCATGTGCCGCAACTAAGACTCGGCAACAGCCAAAGTAAATAAATAAATAAATATTAAAAAAAAAATCTGTGAACTGGAACTGCTTTTTTTTAAAAGAGTTAGTTGGTTGTTTTTTAATTTTCAAAGAACAGATAGAATTTTTCTTTGGTAGTTCAGAAGAAGATAGCTTTAGTTCTGTGACCTAAAGGGATTGCAAACATGCACAGATTACCTTTATGTCCAAAATTGAGCTCAAAAAGAGTTTATAACTATGGACTCTCTAAACAGAGTAGAATCAAACCATGAAGTGTTAGCTGTATTTATTTGACTTGGATCATTTTTGTAATGAGTGAAAACTTCACAAACACCTCAAACTTTTGAATTAGTGAATACTTCCTGATATCTCCTATGCCAAGACCCCAGGAGCAACACAAAGGAGTTTAGAGTTAGCTGGTACAATGAAAGTATATGAAAAGCTCACTAATGCAAAAGATGCATAATAATAGTAATATAGGTACTATCTTAGTAATACCATAAGACATCAGAAACACTAAAGTCATAAGACATTAAATAGTACCAGTGACATCACAAGACAGCATGTAGTCACCCCACAGGCTGTTGGAAATAAGTGCTATGACTTCAAAGGAGACAGAAGCTTGACCAGCATAGGAAAACTTCCTGCCCAGGGTGGACCTTCAGTTTTGAAGAATGTTAAAATTGGAAAAGACAAAGTGTGTATGTGTGTGAGTTGGGGATGGGAGTTAGCTGGTGAATAGTGGTGGGGAATGGGTAGAAAAACGAAGTAACATTCATGGAACACTAACTGGTGTGGCAGTACTGTGCTTTTCTCTTTATCTCGTGTGGGGAAAGCATTCCATAACCATTCAATGGCATGGAATGCTCTGGGATCGATTGCCTGGACTTGCGATTTATTAGGTATATTAGGTTTCCCTCTAAGCCTCAATTTCCCAATCTGTAAAACAGGCACAATAATAGTATTTATTTCTAGGGTTGTTTCGAGGATTAAATGAGATAGCCTACAAAAGCACTTAACTCATATTTGTGCCACACATCAATCACTCAATAAATGTTAGCTGCTATTATTGTTGTGATGGTGATTGTTATATGTAGAACCAGGGGAAGTTCCACCTTTCCTCAGAGGTTTCTAATCTAGCTGTCTTTGATTTTTCTTCTCTTGTGAACTTACAACCCTTATAATACACCTTTTTTTGGGGGGCCGCACTGTGCGGCTTGCAGGATGTCAGTTCCCCAACCAGGGATTGAACCTGGGCCATGGCAGTGAAAGCCTGGAATCCTAACCACTTGGCCACCGGGGAAGTCCTTACAATACAGTTCTGTTTTTAATTATTTACTATTGCATACTTTCATCTGGAAGTTCCTTAAGATCAGGGGTCTTTTTGTATGTTTCCCATCCCCAAAGTATCTAGTCCAGATAGTAGGCATGGAGCTGATTGATTTTATAGATTATTGCATAAGGAGATGCTGTGAATAGTTGTCCTAGGAGGTATGTGTTGGTTTGTGCCATTTCCCTCAACCCCATCCCACAAATAATAACAGTTGATATGGAAAGATTCCTCCTCTTCCAGAAAAGGGAACCCTCCTACACCATTGGTGGGAATGTAAATTGGTACAACTGCTATGGAGAACAGTATGTAGATTCCTTAAAATACTAAAAATAGAGCTACCATATGATCCAGCAATCCCACTCCTGGGCATATATCCAGAGAAAACCATAATTTGAAAGGATACATGCACCCAGTGTTCATTGCAGCATTATTTACAACAGCCAGGACATGGAATCAACCTAAATGTCCATCGACGGAGAAATGGATAAAGAAGATGTGGTATATTGCATATACTATGGAACATTACTCAGCCATAAAAAAGAACGAAATAATGCCATTATTTCGTTCATGCAGCGACATGAATGGACCTAGACATTGTCATACTGAGTGAATTAAGTCAGACAAAGATGGATATCATATGATATCACTTATATGTGGAATCTAGAAAAAGGTACAAATGAACCTATTTACAAAACAGAAATTGAGTCACAGATGTAGAAAACAAACTTACGGTTACCAAGGGGAAAAGGTGGGGGAGGGATAAATTGGGAGACTGGGATTGACCTATACACGCTACTGTATATAAAACTGATAACTAATAAGAACCTACTGTGCAGCACAGGGAACTCTATTCGGTACTCTATAATTACCTATATGGGAATAGAATCTAAAAAAGAGTGGATATATGTATATGTATAACTGATTCACTTTGCTGTACAGCAGAAACTAATACAACACTGTAAATCAACTATACTCCAATGAAAAAAATAAAAAAAGAGAAAAGAAAGATTCCTCCTCTTCTAACCTTGGAAGTAAGTTTTCACACCACACCAGCCATCTTAGGTGAAGTTAACCAATCACAGAATTGCAGGGACTTCCATGGTGGTCCAGTGGCTAAGACTCTGTGCTCCCAATGCAGGGGGCCTGTGTTCGATCCCTGGTCAGGGAACTAGATCCTACATGCCGCAACTAAGAGTTCGCATGCTGCAACTAAAGATTCCGCATGCCACAACTAAAAGATCCTGCATGCCACAGCTAAAGATCCTGCATGCTGCAACTAAAGATCCCGCATGCCACAACTAAAGATCCCGCATGCCACAAGGAAGATCCCACACACACGGCAATGAAGATCCTGCATGCTGCAACTAAGACCCAGCATGGCCAAATAAATAAATAAAAATATTTTAAAAAATTCAAAAAAGAATTGCAGACCAAGAGAAGACATGGGAAATCTTGTCTAACATCTTCAGAGAACAAAACTGTAAGGGTCATAGAGGTTATGTATTTGCTCAAGGTCATGCAGTCTGTTGGTTGAAGAGTCAGGATTAGAATCAAAATCTCCTGTTTTCTAGTGCAATCCATATGGGCCTCTAGCAAATTGGCTCTATATTACCAGATAAATGTAAAACTGTAGATATTAGTCTGAGTAGTTAAAACTGTAGTGATTTTTTCTTTTATCAGGATAGAGCATTTTTACGGTTCTGAATTCACTGGGTAGTGGAACAGTCTTTTTACTTTGTATATTAGCTCCTTGAGGGCAGAGACATAGTCTGTTTTGTTTATTCTTGTATCCCTAGTGCCTAGAATAGTGCCAGGCACATAGGAGATACTCAATAAATATTGGTTGATTTAATGAATTTGTTAGCAATGTTGGCTGAGACATCAGTTGAGAATGTTTGTGGCTTCTAGAGATTCTAACCTTTAAGTATCAGACCCCAGAAAGAAACCCTATAAACAGCAGGGAAACTCTGGCTGTGGCAGGAAAATAAAAATGAAAGTCTTCCCCTTACGGGATGAGCAGAATTAAGTAAAAGTGTATATGAAACATTTGGAACTTCTTGGAAGAAACATATGTTATAAATAAATATTAAGGTCAGTTGGTTCAAGAAGCTAGAATTTCCTTTAAGCTCCTTGGCACATCTTGAAGGAGAAGCTAGAAAACATCAGCAGAATAGTTTCAGTGGTGGATGAGATTCAGGTTTTTATCCACCTTGAAATTGTCCTATGCCCCCAGGCTAATGAGAAAAAAAAGAGAAAATCCAGTTCTTATGAAGGTAAGGCCCCCTAACATTCCATATGCTTCCTGTTCTAAGCATGAACAATCAAACTTTATGTGCAAGGCACCAGAGAGCCCATGTCATTTAATCAGTGGGGTGAACAGGCCAGGCAGGATTTCCCATCTTCTGTCCATGATCATCCAGCCAATGAAAGGAGACAGTGATAACTAATAGAATCATGAAATGTCCTGAATCTTACTTTGGGATATGCCACTGGTTAGCATGAGTTAAATAGTCTCTGTATGAGGATGATATAGAAATGGATAAAAATATAGAGAGGCCAGATAGTATGGGAGAGAGGGTACTAATTCAGGATTGAGGAAATCTAGATTTTGATTCTAGATCTATCATTAATTAGTTACATGACTTGGGCAAGGCTCTTTAGAGTCCCAGTTATATCTAATGAGAAGTGAGAAGGTTTCTTTTTAAATATTTAAAATATTTGATCCTGCTTTTAAATCTCTAATTTTCATAATTACTGGAGTAGATGAACTTCCATCAGAGCATAAGGGAAAGAAAGATGAACACTGGCGCTAAAGGCAAAGCTAGTCAGCACTTAGGTCTGTGGCTTAAACTGCCACTCCAGAATGCAGAGGTTTGAAAAATGAGCTGCGCTTTAGGAATTACTTAAACAGTTTAAAATGTGATTTATTTATGAAAACAAATCTTTCAGAACTCATTTGGGTTAGTGATAAAACCAAACCAAACATGAGAACATCCCTGTTCCTTCCAGAAAAGGAATATTTCTTTAAAAAGCTCACTCTTAAATATTGACTTCTCTTGCTAAAGCCACTGAAGTCATTACATTTGGTTCTCATGTATTTCCTTCTAGGGGATAGAAAAGGAGGTTTTCAGAAAGAAAAAACCCTTTTGCTTGACTGCTATGAAATAATACTACCCTCTAGAGTATCAAAATGAAAATGTGGATTCAGAATATATGTAGGCCCTACATGTGACCTGTCCTGAAGTGTTCCTTCTTGACTTTAGGTAGCACTGGGGATGTCCTTGAGAGAAAAAATAGCTAGGGATTTTACTTTGGTGATGAGTTACGCTAGCAGGCTTCATGTCTCACGTAAATCGTAACCTTTGCTGAGTGTAACCCTAGCTCTTTGAAAAGAGAACAGAATTAGACTCCACCAAATGAAGAGTCTAAGACCTTGGCAGTCTTACCCTGGAAAGATGACAAGATACATAGAGATCGTGAACAATGGTGAGGCCCTTATAACACTGCCTGAATGGGATGTCTGCAGAGTTATACCAGCTTCATGGATGTAATGTAGGTTCAGTGGTCTGAGAAATAGAACATCAAGTCTATTTAAAAGTGAACAACAGGAGACTCAGATAGTAGCTATATTAGGCAAAAATTGGGGAACGAGAGCAAGGTAAGGCAGGTTAACAACGTACAATATTTCAGATGTTTCAAAATGTCACCTTAGAATACTTAGTGAAAATTCACACAATAAGCCAAATTTGGTGCATTCTTTTTATTTTTAATTTTATTTTTTTACTTTTATAAATTTATTTATTTATTTATTTATTTTTGGCTGCATTGGGTCTTTGTTGCTGTGCGTGTGCTTTCTCTAGTTGCGTGGAGCGGGGGCTACTCTTCGTTGTGGTACGCGAGCTTCTCATTGCGGTGGCTTCTCTTGTTGTGGAGCACGGGCTCTAGGCACATGGGCCTCAGTAGTTGTGGCATGTGGGCTCAGTAGTTGTGGCTCGTGGACTCTAGAGCGCAGGCTCAGTAGTTGTGGCGCACTGACTTAGTTGCTCCGCATCATGTGGGATCTTCCCAGACCAGGGCTCGGACCCATGTCCCCTGCATTGGCAGGCAGATTCTCAACCACTGCGCCACCAGGGAAGCCCCTGCCTTCATGTTTGATCACGTTTCTCTGTCTTTTGTTCTCTCTCTATTGCTTTTTATTTATTTATATTTATTTATTTACTTATTTATTTTGGCCATGACACATGGCTTGCGGGATATTAGTTCCCCAACCAGGGATTGAACCTGGGCCATGGCAGTGAAAGTGCCTAGTCCTAACCACTGGACTGCCAGGGAATTCACTCTCTCTTGCTTTTTAGAAAAAGAAACCACTTCTTTTTATTTTCAACACAGTTAAACTAATGTCAAGGGTGGGTTGCTATTTTCTAGATGACTAGAAATTTTACTTAATTACATTCAATGTTTTGCCTCTTCCTAATGTTTTGTCAAATTTCTTGATTTTATACAGTGCCAAGGAGATTATCAATTATGTCCTTCCATGTTAAATACTCACTGTCCTGGTTCTCATGGTTTCTCCAGTAGCTAAATGGTGTTTTGATATAAAGCTGTTTTAAAGGATAACTATTACACTCTAACTAGCATACAGATTTCTGTTTGGATATCTCTGTGGCTGAACCTATACCATACTTGTTTTCCTGTTGTCAAGGTCCACACTGTTCATGGCCTTTCTCAGACTGCTTCTCCATCAAAGGATATGTTGCCTGATCATGAGTTAGGAATGTCACTACTTCCTCCCCCTGATGCTAAGATCCTAGTAGGCTTGGAAACGTCTGGGACATATCTTGAAACTCTTGCTCACTGAGGGGCTCTTTGGGGCATATGATCTTTCTACTGTTACTTGATGTTTTAGGTCAGGAATTCAAGAAGCATTAGCTGGGCAGTTCATTTCCGATCCATGTGTTTTCAACTGGGGCAGCTGGGCCTAGAGAGTGCAGTTATCCAAGATGGTTTCTTCACTCACAAGTGCTGCACGTTGGTGCTACTTGGCCTCTCTCTCTCTTTCCACGTGATGTCTCTTCCTCCAGGGTCTTTCCATATGGCTTGGGCTTTTCACAGCATGGTGACCTCAGGGTAATTGGATTTCTTACATGCAGGCTTAGGGCTCTAAGAGCAAGTGTTCTAAGAATCTCTCTCTCTTTTATTTTATTATTATTTTTTGCGGTACGCGGGCCCCTCACTGCTGTGGCCCCTCCCATTGCGGAGCACAGGCTCCGGACGCGCAGGCCCAGCGGCCGTGGCGCACGGACCCAGCCGCTCCACAGCACGTGGGATCCTCCCAGACCGGGGCACGAACCCGCGTCCCCTGCATCGGCAGGCGGACTCTCAACCACTGCGCCACCAGGGAAGCCCTCTCTCTCTTTTAAAGAAAAACTTTCCCCACTTTGTTTTGTTGTTATTTCTTGGAACCTCATTTATGGCAGTACAGGAACCAGTTTTAAAAGACTCAGTTTGTAGAGTCCTTCTATACAATAAATTCAGACCTTAGGGCTCAAATACTAAGATAAACAGATGTTTGGTTTGAATTATATGGCAAGCCACTTTGTACTTTTTTTTGTTAGAGAACTTTCAAGTTTAGTGAAAGATTGGGTTTAAGATTTTTTTTCTTATTTGAGGATAAAATACTGAAACCGAACAAGCTCTGGGGCAAAGGAGCAGTGGTGGCAGAGACCTAGACTCCAGGAGAATAATCTGCAACACTTCTGGTCTCATTTTCCAGCACCCGCAGTGACTGCTGGTCAGAGATGTTAGGAGAAAAGTTGCCTAGACTTAAGAGTCTTACTGTCTTGGAAACAGTCAGCAACTTTCAGTCCAACTTTTGGCAAGTTGACAAAGTGTATTTTGCAAACTCTCCTCAGCCCTGCAACCCTTTCTTGCACACGCTTTATAGTGTTTTCTTCCTTTAGATGTAACCCTCCAAAATTATCACACCCTCAAGGCCGCATCAGTACTGACTTGTTTTATACCAGTCCTCTGATAGACTGGTTCAGACAAAGACACAGATTTCTCCATGAAGACATTCCAGTCCTCCGTTTGTCTTTAAACAGGAAGAGCCATTATTTTAACACAAATGACACCCTCTCCAGTGGTGACACTCTGAAGCAGACAAGCCAGTTGTCAAGTCATCTTAGAGGTGGGGGAGATTAGATTCCTTCTAATGTCTTTCACATCCTGCTAAATTCAGAAGAGACTGATATTTAACCCTAGAATTTTTATTTCCTTTGATATTTAGCCTAAAATAGAAAGAGGATGTTTGTCCTTTTTGATGCTACTGGCTTAAGTACATAAGTTTTTATATTATAAGATCATGCTCAATTTTTAAAAGAGGCTGTTCCATTTCTGTTTGTCCTCCTCACACACATACAGAGTTATTGCCAAGAGGAATGCTATGTGCACAGGGACAGCTAAGACCACATACTGTCATTAGCTGGGAGTCAGGTTACCCAGCACATGGACAGTGGCATGTGCTAGAGCTATGTGTAACTAGAAGAGTCCTAGAGAGGGGAATCTGTAGCATTAAGCAGGCTTCACAAATTAAAAAAAAAAAAAGAAAGATCACATACAACAATCCTCTCTGAGCTTGATTTTAAAAACTTAAAATGAGGTTAATCACCAGCACTGTACTAACCACTTTGTATGCATTATCTCATTCACTCCCATAAAACCCCCAAGCTACAGAGATATTATTGTTCTCATTTTACAAATAAGGAAACGTAAGCTTAGAGAGGTTATACAAATTGCCCAAACACACATAGCTGGTAAGTGGTGAAGCCAGGAATAAAATCTGCACAGTCCATATCTAGAGCAGAGGGCTTTTAACCTCTACTATAAGAAATATACTTCTTGACCTGTGTACTCCTTAGGAAATAGGAGGAAAGGGGATCTAAATTCCAATGAAAAGCCTAGCCTTTGTCAAAATTCAGTTAGTTACTCTTGTATGGATCTATTTCTTGATTCTGTCTTCTGTTCTGTGTTTCTATCCCTCTTCTAATACCCCACTGTCTTGCTTACTGTAGCTCTAAAGCTTTGGGTTTAGGAGGGACCTTATAAGGATATGAACAGAGATGTCCATTAATAATCTTCTCATATACAGGACACTGGGTCAGAAACTTAATTCTGACAGTGGTCTCTGTTTATTGCTTATATGTGTAAGAAATTAGATGTGGTGTTGAGCTAAATCCAACTGGACAGTGTGTAAAAAGCTGTTTGCAAAGTGTGAGAGAGATGTGTGGTGACTATATTGATCCCATTTTGGGGATATGAAATAGCTTTGGGTTAAAGCGCCAAAGGCCCATATCAGAGAGCTTGGGAGAGGCAGAACTGAAAATGTGTTCAGTAAATAAAAATATTGATCCCAAAGGGCAAATTCTCACTAGGTCCAGCCCCCCTTACTACAGAATATGGTGTAATGATACCCCACTTCATTTCTCTCAAGAAGGTTACCAAAAGTATTTGCAAACAGTGGGACTGACAGGGCTTAATTTCCAAAATATACTAACAGCTCATACAACTCGACAACAAAAAAACAAGCAACCCAATCGAAAAATGGGCAGAAGACTTAAAGAGACATTTCTCCAAAGAAGAAATACAGATGGCCAATAGGCACATGAAAAGATACTCAACATTGCTAATTATTAGAGAAATGCAAATCAAAACTACGATGAGGTACCACCTCATGCCGGTCAGAATGGCCTTCATTAAAAAGTCTACAAATAATAAATGCTGGAGAGGTTGTGGAGAAGAGGGAACCCTCCTACACTGTTGGAATGTAAATTGGTGCAGCCACTGTGGAAAACAGTATGGAGGTTCCTCAGAAAACTGAAAATAGAATTACCATATGCTCCAGCAATCCCACTCCTGGGCATATATCCAGACAAAACTATAATTTTTATTTTTTATTGATTTTATTTTTGGCTGCATTGGGTCTTCGTTGCTGTGCGCAGGCTTTTCTCTGGTTGTGGCAAGCAGGGGCTACTCTTCGTTGTGGTGCACGGGCTTCTCGTTGCAGTGGCTTCTCTTGTTGCAGAGCACAGGCTCTAGGCACATGGGCTTCAGTAGTTGTGGCTTGAGCGCTCTAGAGTACAGGCTCAGTAGTTGCGGTGCACGAGCTTAGTTGCTCTGCGGCATGTGAGATCTTCCCAGACCGGGGATTGAACCTGTGTCCCTTGCGCTGGCAGGCAGATTCTTAACCACTGCACCACCGGGGAAACCCAAAAGTATAATTAAAAAAGATACATGCGGGCTTCCCTGGTGGCGCAGTGGTTGAGAATCTGCCTGCTAATGCAGGGGACACAGGTTCGAGCCCTGGTCTGGGAAGATCCCACATGCCGTGGAGCAACTAGGCCCGTGAGCCACAATTACTGAGCCTGCGCATTTGGAGCCTGTGCTCTGCAACAAGAGAGGCTGCGATAGTGAGAGGCCCGCGCACCGCGATGAAGAGTGGCCCCCGCTTGCCACAACTAGAGAAAGCCCTTGCACAGAAACGAAGACCCAACACAGCCATAAATAAATAAAAATAAAAATAAAAAGAGTTCCAATTTCAACGGTCAGATACTCTTAAAAAAAAAAAAAGATACATGCACCCTTGTCTTCATAGCAGCACTCTTCATAATAGCCAAGACATGGAAACAACCTAAATGTCCATCGACAAATGCAATGGATAAAGAAGATGAGGTACATATATATAGTGGAATACTACTCAGCCATAAAAAGGAACAAAATAATGCCATTTGCAGCAACATGGATTCAAGTAGAGATGATCACACTAAATGAAGTAAGTCAGAAAGAGAAAGACAAATATCATATTATATCACTTATGTGTGGAATTTAAAATATGACACAAATGAACCTATCTATGAAACAGAAACAGAATTAGGGACATAGAGAATAGACTGGTGGTTGCTAGAGGGGAGACGGGTGGGAGAGGGTTGGATTTGGAGTTTGGGATTAGCTGATGCAAACTGGTGTATATAGAATGGATAAACAAGGTCCTACTGTATAGCATAGGGATCTATATTCAGTATCCTGCGATTCACCATAATGGAAAAGAATATGAAAAAGAAGTTATATATATATATATATATATATATATATATATATATATATATGTATATCTGAGTCCTTTGCTGTACTGAAGTAATTAATACAACATTGTAATTCAACTATACTTCAATAAAAAATAAATTAAAAAAAATAAAGTTAACCAAAGAATACACAGGGAGAGAGGGCAAGGGTAATTAGGACAGCTTATCAGGACATCTTTCTTCCCTAACTTCCTTATTTTAGCACAGTTTAATTAGCTCATTGTCACCTTGGCAATGTTGAACTGTGTGAGAGACCAAGAAGCTGAATACAGAGTAGGAGAGAGAAGTGTGACAGTGACAAGCTCGTGGAGGCAAGGGCAGTTGGAAGTGCCAGGAGATTGAAGTGTCATGATAGTAGACACACGTGTAGAGAAGGAGCTTTTTGAGGAGGTAATAGAGAAGCTGGGGTTTAGAGAGGACTGAGAGAGGAAGTCAGGCTTTGCAGCGTCAGACTTAATCTCAGGGCTGTCCCTGGTCCCTACAGTAGCTTCTGGGACAGTACAAAAATGATGTCCCTTGGAATCATAGAATCATGGACTTAGAGCCCCATATGATCTTGGAGTCCATCAAGTAAATCTAGCCCCTCAGTTTTAGTTTAAAGGGGACTTACAGTGACTGTCTAGTTGATCCCGAAACAATTTTGATATTCGTGTCAGGGTTTAACATCCCTTTCTCTTGCAGTTTCCTCTCCTGTGAAAAATCCTGTTCATAAAAGACCCTGTGTGTGTATGTCCTTGTGTGTTTGTGTGCATATGTTGTCTATGTTGGGTCTGGTTTGTCAGACAACAGAGTGAAGGTTGGTGATTCTAGTTACTTTTTTAGCTGCAGAACTGAAACCAAATTAGTCAATCCATAGATATTTAGTGAGTATCTGCTCAGTGTAGTCCTTTGTTTCTGAGGGCTGGACAGCATATCTTAGGCACATAATTTGGATAACACTTTGCTTTCTAGGTGCTTACATATTCTACAGGGAAATAAATAATGATGATAACAGTCCCTCAAGCACCACAGAAAAGCACTGGAGGGCTTCCCTGGTGGCGCAGTGGTTAAGAGTCTGCCTGCTAACGCAGGAGACACGGGTTCAAGCCCTGGTCCAGGAAGATCCCACATGCTGTGGAGCAAGTAAGCCTGTGTGCCACAACTACTGAGCCTGCGCTCTAGAGCCCACGAGCCACAACTACTGAGCCCACGTACCACAACTACTGAAGCTCCTGCTCCTAGAGCCCGTGCTCTGCAACAAGAGAAACCACTGCAATGAGAAGCCTGCGCACTGCAAGGAAGAGTAACCCCCGTTTGCCACAACTAGAAAATGCCCGTGCACAGCAACGAAGACCCAACACAGCCAAAAATAAATAAAAATTTTTAAAAAAGCTAATAAAAAAAAGAAAAGCACTTAATAGTTTTACAGTGGTTCTCAAAATTTAATGTACATATGCAGCACCTGAAAATCTCGTTAAAATGCAGATTCTAATTAAGTAGGTCTGGGTGGGGGCCTGAGATCATGCTTTTCTCACAAGCTCCCAGATAAAACTGATGCTGTTGGTCCACAGACCACACTTTGACAAATAGCATGGCAAAGTATCTTAACATTGGTTAAAATGTGAGGCATGCATAGGAAATACAAGTAAGTCATTTTAACAGGAGACAGAAAGTTGGAAAGATTGGTTGGGATCAAATCCCTAGGAGCTTTGAATGCCAGGGTAAGGTTTTAGATGATATGGGTTAAGGAATCATTGCAGGTCTGTACTGGGTATAGAGTGACCTGATAGGACTTAAGGGAGAGTTATTTGTCGTCATGTATAGAACAAATGGGGTAGAAGTTTCGTATTAGGTATCAAGTAGCAGAGACTCAACTCCTGGCCCTTAATGCCAGATGAGGAAACTTGCAGAAAAGAGAGAGGAGAAGACTGGCAATAAGGAAGCTACCTGCTCTAAGACTGACCCTGGGTTTGGGGGCTGGAAGTTGTTTGGATTATAAATCTCTTTTCTCTGCCTGGATTCCAAGAGATCCCTGCCAATCCCTTTGAATTCTGGCCAGTTCTACCAAGCTATAGGGATAACCAAATTTTAGAGAAGTAGAGTACTGTAAAATACAGTCAGCGCTAAAACTATCCTGAATATAATTTAATTCTTTTGATTCATAATGTATTTATAGGAACTTGGGATGTTCTATGCAACTGAATCTTCCAGAAAATTGAAACAAACTTGTGAGTGCCAAAAGATTTAAAAAAGTAAAAGTTGTAGGTGCTTAGGGCAAAAATTCTAAAAATGAAGAGTATGGAAGGTATAAAGTGAAAAATAAAAGTTGACCCTTTCCTCCTAAAGCAACTAGAGAAAGAACAAACAAGACCCAAAGTTATTAGAAGGAAAGAACTCATAAAGATCAGAGGGACTTCCCTGGTGGCACAGTGGTTAAGAATCTGCCTGCCAATGCAGGGGACACAGGTTCGAGCCCTGGTCTGGGAAGATCCCACATGCCGCGGAGCAACTAAGCCCACTTGCCACAACAGAAATACAAAGGAACATAAAAGACTGCTATGAGCAACTATATGCCAATAAAATGGACAATCTAGAAGAAGTGGACAAATTCTTAGAAAGGTGCAATCTCCCAAGACTGAACCATGAAGAAATAGAAAATATGAACAGGCCAATTACCAGTACTGGAATTGAATCAGTAATTTAAAAATTCCCAGCAAATGTAAGTCCAGGATCAGATGGCTTTACAGGTGAATTCTACCAAACATTTAGAGAAGAGTTAACACCTATCCTTCTGAAACTTCCAAAAAATTGCAGAGGAAGAAACACTTCCAAACTCATTCTGTGAGGCTGCCATCACCCCGATAACAAAACCAGGCAAAGATATCAGAAAAACAGAAAATTACAGGCCAATATCACTGATGAACATAGATGCAAAAATCCTCAACAAAATACTAGCAAATCAATTCCAACAATGTAGTAAAAGGATTGTATATGATAATCAAGTGGGATTTATTCCAGGGATGTGAGGATTTCTCAATATCTGCAAATCAATCAATGGGATACACCACATTAACAAATTGAAGAATAAAAACCATATGATCATCTCAGTAGATGCAGAAAAAGCTTTTGAGAAAATTCAACATCTATTTATGGTAGAAACTCTCCAGAAACTGGGCACAGAGGGCCTACCTCAACATAATAAAGACCATATATGACAAACCCAGAGCTAACATCATACTCAGTGGTGAAAAGCTGAAAGCATTCCCTCTAAGATCAGGAACAAGACAAGGATTCCCTCTTGACACTTTTATTCAACATAGTTTTGGAAGTCCTAGCCACAGCAATCAGAGAAGAAAAGGAAATAAAAGGAATCCAAATTGGAAAGGAAGAAGTAAAACTGTCACTGTTTCCAGATGACATGATACTATACATAGAAAATCCTAAAGGCATCACCAGAAAACTGCTCATCAATGAATTTGGTGAAGTTGCTGAACACAAAATTAATATACAGAAATCTGTTGCATTTCTGTACTCTAACAATGAGATATCAGAAAGAGAAATTAAGGAAACAATCCCATTTACCATTGCATCAAAAAGGGTAAAATATCTAGGAATAAACCTACCTAAGGAGGCAGAAGACCTGCACTCTGAAAACTATAAGACGCTGATGAAAGAAATTGATGACCATACAAACAGATGGAAAGATATACCGTGTTCATGGATTGGAAGAATCAATATTGTTAAAATGACCATACTACCCAAGGCAGTCTATAGATTCAGTGCAATCCCTATCAAATTACCAATGGCATTTTTCACAGAACTGGAACAAAAATTTTTTAAAATTTGTGTAGAAACACAAAAGACTCCGAAGAGCTGAAACAATCTTGAGGAAGAATGGAGCTGGAGGAATCATGCTCCCTGACTTCAGACTATACTAAAAAGCTACAGTAATCAAAACAGTATGGCACTGGCACAAAAACAGACACATAGATCAACGGAACAGGATAGAAAGCCCAGAAAAAATCCACACACATATGGTCAATTAGTCTACGACAAAGAAGGCAAGAATATACAGTAAAGAAAAGACAGTCTCTTCAATAATTGGTGCTGGGAAAACTGGATAGCTACATGTAAAAGAATGAAGTTGGAACATTCTCTAATACCATATACAAAAATAAACTCAAAATGGATCAAAAACCTAAATGTAAGACTGGACACTATAAAACTTCTAGAGGAAAACATAGGCAGGATGCTCTTTGACATATATCTCAGCAATATTTTTTTTGGATCCGTCTCCTAGAGTAATGGAAACAAAACCAAAAATAAACAAATGGGACCTAATCAAACTTATAAGCCTCGGGACAGCAAAGGAAACCATAACAAAACGAAAAGACAACTACAGAATGGGAGAAAATATTTGCAAATGATGTGACTGACAAGGGATTAATAATCCAAAATATACCAACAGCTCATACAGCTCAATATAAAAAACAACCCAATCAAAAAATGGGCAGAAGATCTAAATAGACATTTCTCCAAAGGAGATACACAGATGGCCAAAGGCACATGAAAAGATGCTCAACATTGCTAATTATTAGAGAAATGCAAATCAAAACCACAATAAGGTATCACCTCACACCAGTCAGAATGGCCATCATCAAAAAGTCTACAGATAATAAATTCTGGAGAGGGTGTGGAGGAAAGGGAACCCTCCTACACTGTTGGTGGGAATGTAAATTGGTGTAGCCATTATGGAGAACGTATGGAGGTTTCTTAAACTAAAAATACAACTACCGTATGTTCCAGTAATGCCACTCCTGGGCATACATCTGGAAAAGATGAAAACTCTAATTTGAAAAGATACATGCACTCCAGTGTTCATAGCAGCACTACTTACAATAGCCAAGACATGGAAGCAACCTAAATGTCTATCAACAGAGGAATGGATAAAGAAGATGTGATACACACACACACACACACACACACACACGGAAATATTACTCAGCTATAAAAGAATGAAATAATGCCATTTTCAGCAACATGGATGGATCTACAGATTATCATACTAAGTGAAGTAAGTCAGATAGAGAAAGAGAAATATCAGGTGATACCACTTATATGTGGAATCTAAAATAATGATCCAAATGAATTTATTTACAAAACAGAAATAGACTCACAGACATAGGAAACAAACTTATGGTTATCAAGGGGGAAAGTAGGGGGAGGGCTAAATTTGGAATTTGGTATTAACAGATACACACTATTATATATAAAATAGATAAACAACAAGGACCTACTATATAGCACAGGGAACTATATTCAGTATCTTATACTGACCTATAATGGAAAAGAATCTGAAAAAGAAACTGAATCACCTTGCTGTAAACCTGAAACATTGTAAATCAACTGTACTTCAGTAAAAAATAAAAATTAAAAAAGCTGACCCTTTCTAGTCTCTAATTTCTATTATTAACAATTTTTAATATCTTTCTGATATTTAATCATACATATATATAGCTATGTATATAATTTAATTTTCTTTTTTCATAAATGTAATCATACCATTTATATTATTCTACACCTTGCCTTTCCACTTAATATATCTGGGTCATCATTTGATAATAGCACATAAAAATCTAATTTTTTCTTCTAAATTCCTACATAGAATTTTTATATGGTTTATAATAGTTAATCAGTTCCCTATTGAAAAATATCTGGGTTGTTAAAAACAATACTTAAGTGAGCATCTTTATAAATACACCTTTGCATGCTCTTTAAAGTATATCTATATCAGTGGAATTACAGCGGAAAAAAGCATATGCATTTTGAAGTTTAATAGTTATGGCCACATTGCCCTTTTCTAAAATGGTACATTCTCAATAATTATTTGAGAATCATTTCCTTGTAATCCTCATAATTGGGCATCTCATTGTTTTGTAGACTTGCATTTCTTTAATCTGGAATGAGGTTTTACATCTTTTGTGTGTTTATTGGTCACTTTTGCTTTCTGCTCTTGTAAAATGCCTGTTGAGAAATATGATCTTCCAAACTGCACATAGAACATTAATGATGTATTTTTACAGCTATACTTTTACAGTTAGACTTCATTCAAAGAAAATATTTAACAGTTTTTTAGAATCTTGAGATTCTTTTTCTTTTTTTTTACACAATATATTGTCACACCAAATATTTAATATCAAGGTGATGACATTTGGTCTTTCTATTTGATTTAATGAACAGTAGTATCTTACTCAGACTTCAGTCTAATTTGAGCCTCATACAAGTTTGGAAAATTCCTGGAGTGGAAAGCTCCAGAAAAAAAAGGGGCGGGGGTATGTGTGATAGTTGACTTCATTCCCTGCTCTGTCAAAACAGTACATGCCTTCCTCCCACTTTGGTGAGAAATAACCTTGGGAATAAATTTATATATACCCATGGGTACAATTCTGAGTTTAGGGCTTATGCCTTTTTTGTGCAGTGTATACTGTTTCTACCACACTGTAGCTTCTTAGGAAATGTCCAAGAAAAACAACAATAATGCTGGTATTTGGTTTGTCATTTGCGGCTCAGGGCATCAGTAGGGCATAGAGCAGAATTCTTGCTGAGGAATATGATCCTCCCTTGATTCTAATTTTATCTTTGTGGAGCAGCTTTTAAATATGAGGACAGCTGGTGTTGGATAAATCTGTCCTCACAAGCTGTATAAGATTGAAATAAAGTTAAATATTTGGGGTTAAATCCAAATGCAAAAACATGGAAAGTATTGATTAATCTTTTGATGCTTCCCTTTCTGCATCTTGGTGAACAGGCACTTATTATTCGTTGTGAACTCCTAGCAACAGTCCAATTTGAAGCTTAGATAAGGAGAATAATGTGTGCTCTAGTTTAAGTTCTAACATTTCGTAAAAGGTAAAGCACAATTCTTGCTTTTCACCCCATCTTCCACCCTGCTGGTAAAAACGATAGGCTATACATACCTGTTTTTGTTAGGAACCTCTCTTTCTTTGTCTTTCTCTTTTGAGTAAAAAGTTGCTACCAATGAAATAGTGAAGCCCACTTTTCCACTTGGGTTAGGATAATAATGCTCTGTGGCCTCTAAAAATTTGCAAATGATGGGACCCCAAACTCCTAGTAGATTCTCCCCCAGGTGACTGAATGTCTTGCTAGTTGCTAAGGGATAAATAAGGGTGGTGAGCTCAGAGAACAGTCTGGTTGCTAGCTTTTCTTCAGCTGACTGGATTACTAAGGTAGAAAAGCACTAAAAATAAATCAGGGCACAAATTCTCCTGCCAGGGGTTGAGTATTGAGATAACTTGTCTTCTCGGCTGGTGTTGACATCATCTATTCTAATGCACACTGCAAATAGGAGCCAGAATGAGAAACATATTTGGCTATGGACTAATGTTAGTAAAAGTCTGTAGCCCTGTACTTGTTGCTTCTTGTCAGACTCAATTAATTAGTCCCTCCAGCTCCTGTGGGAGAGGGCTAAATACATGCAGGTGAGAACTTGAAACAAACTCAGGGCCAATCTCAGGAGAAATCACTAGATCTCTTCTAGATTTAAATAAACTTTGCTAGGTCTCTTCCATGTCAGTTGGGTTTCAGTGTTTCCCCCAAGTGGTCAGAGTCCACCAGAGTTAGAAAAGTGGTAAGACCTCTCAGGTATTCATTTCTAGGACTTGAAGACTTCACAATCATCCAAGTCACCTGACATGGAGTAAAGAAATATTCTTATTGCTGAATTTCTGTTTCTGTTGTTGCTTTGGATGTCCTGAGCAGAGAGCCTTTGCCAGTCAGAATTACTCTGTGGATTTCGTTTGAACTCAGATGGAGGGGAAATTCATATAAATCACTACCTTCTTTATATTTATCCCTACCCTCTTTTCATTTTATAGAAAGTTGCCTTTAACTGGAATAATACTGTGTCACACTGATTCAGTACTTGGTACTCACAAAACACTTTCACACATTTATCTTGTGACCTTCAGAACAAGTCTTTAAGGAAGGCAGATGTTATTATCCTCTTCTTAACTGCTGGACTTAGAAAAGCCAACAGATTCAGATGTTGACAACAATTGGTGTTAAGAGCCCTGGAAGCTCTGGAATTTCTTGGTCCACTAAGCAATGTGCAGTCTGACCCAGGGCCCTCTCTCCAAGTCTGGAGGTTTGTTCTATTTTTATAAAATAATTTATTTAAATGTTTCTATAAAAATGCATTTTCATTTTAGAAAACTTGGAAAATATGGCAGAGAAGTGAGAGAAAAAAATCATCCACAGACCCAGTACACAAAAACAAATTCCTTGGGTTTCCTTAGGTTTTTGACTAAATCTGTGGGCTGGAAGGAGAGATGAAATATGTATTCAGTAATGCTGATTGTGTGTCTACCCATTTCCCTGCATTTAGCATAATGTACATTATAGACATTTTAGTTAAGCTGCCTCCAGGGAGCCTTTACAGGTAGGTGTTGGCTCTGGACCTTTTGAGCTGAGCTATAAAAGGTGGCATCCCTGGTAGAGACCAACTATTCACTGTCCTTTCATTACTCTTTTTTTGTTTGTTTCCTCCACACAACCTTCTTCCTTTCCTTCTGGCTATATCAGTACAACCTCTCTTCATCTTTCCCGGCAAGTTGTCATTTCCAGTCTTAAAGTCACCAGCAGCATTTTTGCAGGCCTTTCTTCAAATTCCGTCTGGCTTCCCCGATGTAGAGTCAAGGACCAGGTAACACTGAAACAATGAAAGGGCTGCTCTTTCTCTAGTATGCTACACCTGCACCTTGGCACTCAGAAGGTACATCTGACCAAGAGGAGTGCTGGGAAGTGCAGAGACTTTAGCAGCTTCAGATGTTTGGAGCCGGGAAATGCTGAATTCCAATATATCTTCGCACCCCCTCTTGCATTTTTCTTAGTGCTTTAATAATAGACATTAGGTAAGTGTATATTGATGACTGTGTGAGTGAGTGAATGAGTGAGTGAGTGAGTGAATATATTTGGTCCTGTGAGTAGAGGTGGGAAGTCACTGTACTGACTTCCTATAAATTAAAAGCATCTGGATTGTATTCTCTGTCCTGAGCCCAAGGAATTAGAAATATTTGGTTTTCCTCATCTGTAGAATCACTATGATATGAGAAAACCCAGACAGCAGCCTTGGTTTCAAAGGTACTCACAGCCTCCACGTTGTCTGTGTGCTTTTCTTCTCCTGTTGTCCTCACAGGAAGAGCCCCTCAGGGCTGGGTTTGTTTGAGGTAGATCCCTGTTGTCTGTCAAGGAGGGGCATAAACTGGAACGACAGCTGTCGGCAAAGAGGCTAGGGTATCAACTGGAAGGACTGGGGAAGGGTCTGTCTATTCCACTGTATTTGGTGCAGCCCCAACTTTGTATTAATGACACTTGGGGAGTGCACATCCTTGCAACAGAAGACCAAAAAATATGTGACCATGAGTTAACCACTAATAGTTATACATCAAATCTGAATGGAAACCAGGAGATAAAAGGCAGGGCAGAAGACAAAGTCTCATGGTGAGCAAAGCATTTTTAGCTGGAATGTAAAGAATTTTGGTATTGGCATTTCGAGGAAATTCAAGCTGCCCTTCCTCTCAACCCAGAAGACAGGAGATAGCTCACAGTTGCTTGGGTCAGGATTATAATTTTACTGATTTCAGAAATGTCATATTAATATCAGCATTGACTTTGGTGGAGGATCTATGCAGGGTTGTAGATCTTTGTGGAGAGGTATGTGGAACAGCACATTTTTTCTTTGAAGCTTAAGACTTCTGTTTTACATGCTGTTGGTAGATGTGCTTTTGATTGTGCTGGATTGATCAATACACCTAAAATATAAAGAATGTAGGTCCAATAAATAGAGAAACTTCTTGTTATCATGAGTAAGCTGAAAATTTCTGTGGTAAGTATAGACTTCCACTCTGTTGTAAATTATGATTTAGCAGCAAGCTTTGATTGAGGACCTACTGTGTGCCCAGTACTGAGCAGCTGGAGAGTGCTATGGAAGAGCTAACAAAAGGAAGAAACAGATGTCATGCTACATTTACACTAAGTGTATCCTAAGTGCAGTCCTTAGTGTCACTGAGTAAGTAATCCCTAAGTAAGTAATACAGCATTACTACAGTACAGTAAACTAAGTGCAATTGATCACAACTCTACATACATGGTATAAAAATTTCCAAAGCCATTCCACTCAGCCAGTATTTTTTGAGCATCTCATGTAGGCCAACTACTTTCTTTTGTTTTTTTTTTTTTCATAGCTCCAGACTACTTCTCTCTCTAGTTTCAGTCAGTTGCTTAAAAATTAAACGATGCTTCTTGGTCATGACAGAAGCTGGGGGAATTCAGTATAATCCTATTTCCAGTAGCAGTGCAAAAAGGCAAATTGTTTTGGAATGATTCATTAGAAATACGGTCTCCCTCATCAAGGGATGGCATGTCCCATCAGAAGGGAAGTAATTTATTTGATGTAATGATGAGTGCTGATGGCTTAAAAGGCTCTGTTAGCTGTAGGAATCTGTGACTGAGCATCTGGCCCCTGGAAGTTGGTTCTTACCAGGCTGTCAAAGATCAAGGCAAGCTTCAGGTCATCCAAGCCAACTACTCCTTAAAAAACTTTTTTAAAACAGACAAGGACCTCAAGTCAAAGAAGAGAAGCCATTTGCCAAAGTAGTGAATTACCTTGAATGCCAGAAGAATGTCAGGAAAAATTGTGAAATTTGAAAAAAAAATTACTGAGAATCCTTTAGAATGCTAGGCATTGACTAGTATGTTCTTCCAAGTTATCTGATTCTGTAGTGATCTGTACTTTTCAGTGTCTTTGAACTGTTTTAAACTCTATAAAGTTGTAGAAAACTGAGGGTAATACAAATTATTCTTGTTTATAAAAAAGCAAACCAATTTTGTTTTGTGGAAGTGCAGTTGACCACCTCTTCTAAGAGGCTAGTTTTGCATCTGTTAACAAATTAATTTCAGCATTTCTGGCTACCTCTCGAACCAGTTTTTAACATCTTCTGATTCTGTCTTTAATTAATTAGTTAAATAAAACCTTGACATGTGTTTGTTTTATATTTATACGACAGTCATAATTTTACCTTAAATAATTATCCTTTAACAGGAAGGAACTAGGATTTTAGTAAGAGCTCTCTGTGCTTCCTTCATTGTGAATAGATTATAGGCCCTGTTTTGTTTTTTTTTTTTCTTTTTTTTGGCGGCACGCGGGCCTCTCACTGTTGTGGCCCTTGCCGTTGTGGAGCACAGGCTCTGGACGCGCAGGCTCAGCGGACATAGCTCATGGGCCCAGCCGCTCCGCGGCATGCAGGATCCTCCCGGACCGGGGTACGAACCCGTGTTCCCTGCATCGGCAGGTGGACTCTCAACCACTGCGCTCACTTCCCCTATAGGGAAGCCCTATAGGCCCTGTTTACGTGGGTTTCTGAGATGGCTAAGCCATCACTTGTAATTTTTTTTTTTTTGGTCACATTTTTGTGTTTATAGGCCATGTGGATAACATCTTAAAAACTCACTGAGATGAATTTCATGTAACATAAAACTAACTTTTTTTCTTTTTTAGAATGTTTGTTATAAAACTAACCATTTTAAAATGAACAATTCAGGGGACTTCCCTGGTGGTGCAGTGGTTAAGACTCCCTGCTCCCAATGCAGGGGGCCTGGGTTCGATCCCTGGTTGGGGAACTAGATCCCACATGCATGCTGCAACTAAGAGTTCGCATGCTAGAAATAAGGAGCTGTGTGCCACAACTAAGGAGCTAGCGAGCTGCAACTAAGGAGCCCATGAGCTGCAACTAAAAAAAAGGAGCCTGCCTGCTGCAACTAAGGAGCCCATGTGCCACAACTAAGAAGCTGGTGAGCTGCAACTAAGGAGCCGGCCTGCTGCAACTAAGACCTGGTGCAACCAACCAACCAACCAAATAAAAAAAAAAATGAACAATTCAGTGGCATTTAGTACATTCACAGTGTTGTACAACCACACCTCTATCTAGTTCCAAAATGTTTCCATCACTCCAAGTAGAACGCCTTATCTATTAAACAGTTTCTCCCTACTCTTCCCTCCCCATTACCCCTGGCATCCACACATCTGCATTCTGTGTCTATGGATTTATCTGTTCTGGATGTTTCATATAAACGTAATGATACAATATGTGACCTTTTGTATCTGACTTCTTCCACTTAGCATAATATCTATCCATATTGTAGCATATATCTGTAATCCATTCCTTTTTTATAGCTGAATAATACTCCATAGTATGTATGTACCACAGTTTGTCCATGTGTTTGTTGATGGACATCTGGGCTGTTTCTACCTTTTGGCTATTGTGAATAGTGTTACTATGAACATGCATGAACATCTACTTGTTTAAGTACTTGTGTTTTATTCTTTTTTTTTTTTTTTTTTTGCGGTACGCAGGCCTCTCACCGTTGTGGCCTCTCCCGTTGCGGAGCACAGCCTCCGGACGCGCAGGCTCAGTGGCCATGGCTCACGGGCCCAGCCGCTCCACGGCATGTGGGATCTTCCCGGACTGGGGCACGAACCCCTGTCCCCTGCATCAGCAGGCGGACTCTCAACCACTGCGCCACCAGGGAAGCCCCATGTTTTATTCTTTTGGGTATGTATCATGGAGCAAAATTGCAACATCATATGGTAATTCTCTGTTTAGCTTTTTGAGAGGAACCACCAAATTGTTTTCCACAGAGACAACTATTTTATTATATATTCCCATCAGCAATGTATGAGGGTTCCAATTTCTCTGCATCCTCAATGACCCTTGTTATTTTCCATTTTTAGAAGTATTGCCGGGCTTCCCTGGTGGCACAGTGGTTGAGAGTCCACCTGCTGATGCAGGGGACATGGGTTCGTGCCCCAGTCTAGGAAGATCCCACATGCCGCGGAGCGGCTAGGCCCGTGAGCCATGGCCGCTGAGCCTGTGCGTCCGGAGCCTGTGCTCTGCAACGGGAGAGGCCACAACAGTGAGAGGCCTGCGTACCACAAAAAAAAAAAAAAAGTATTGCCACCCTACTGGGTGTGAAGTGGTATCTCATTGTGGTTTTGATTTGCATTTCTCTAATGACTGAAGATGTTGCCTATCTTTTCACGTTCTTGTTATTCATGTAGAATTTTGAACAGTAACATCATGTTTTGAATATGCCAGAGAAGCTGGCTATTAAAAAGATATCTTTGATAACTCCCACTATAATACAAGTAATTATCCCTTAATTTATGTTTCTTAATTTAAGATTTTATACATTAAGTTTATTAAATGATTCTATAGAAAAAGTTATCTTTTTTGGACAAAATTAGGATTTTCTCCACTCCCTAAGTGATGCTCTTTATAAGGTGTTTTCACAGACCATGCCTGAACCTTCCACAGTATCAAGCAAGTACTCTTAAGGAACTCAGAGAAATGTTTCCATGGTGATAATATCTGTCCTTGTGAAACACTACTGTGTGAGCTGTTTCATGCATTAAAGTCTTGCTTGGAGCTGTCTCTTTGTAAGATTTATTTGCTGATTTGCTTTTTAAACATGGATACATAGTGCAGTTTTTAATAATAACGATAACAACAACTAACATTTGTTGAATATTTATTAGGTACCAGCCTCTCTACTAGGCATTTTATGTACATTATATCCTGTAATCCTAGTAGAATATTAGCTCCTAAGGGTAGATTCTTTTTTTTCTTGTGTATTATATCTCCACCATCTAACAGAGTATCTGTTACAGAGCAGGTGTTCAACAAATGTCATTGAATGAATAAACAACCCTTTGAGGTAGTTTCTGTGATTACCTTCATTTTGCAAATGAGGAAGCTGAGGCTAAGAAATGTAAAGCAATTTTCCTGAGATCATACAGATGGGCAGTGGTGGAGCCTAAATCAGAACTTGGGCAGCCTACTCCAGTCTATACTAAGTTGCCTTTTAAGCCATTATTATTCAGAACACCACTTTCACCTCTTCCTTCCACATTCTACAGGGTGGCCAGGTGGTTTTGTCAAACAAAGAGAAAGCAATAATTCATTTCAGTTCAAGAATATTTATTAATGGCCATCTGTGTGCCCAGACATTTGTTGGGTGTAATGTTGAGAACTGGGAATTAAGAAAATGAGTTTCTATTATGGATTTTGACACCACCTTGAACAAGTCATATACTCTTTCTAGACTTTGGTTTCCTCATGTGGAAAATGGAAAAGTTAGACTAGATAATCTAAGTATGCTCCTGCAATAAAATATGATAAGTTTAAGAAACAGCACCGATAAGGCCACAATGAAGTTTTTTGCTGAGGATAGGGGTGGTGGGGAATGTAATTGGTTTATATATATTAATCTTTAATCTAGAAGGAGTGAAAAAAAAAGGAAAGGCAACAGGGTGGTAAATATATGATGGCAGTGGTAGAGTGTATCATCTAGAAGAGATAATAAAGCAACTATCCAAGTAACAAGGCAGCCTCAGCTCACCCTTAATTTTAAGAAATGAGATTTGTTTCTATCCTAACCCTTGCCTTTGAGAAGCATAATAGCCTGTGGTTATTTAGTATTTTACAGTTTCTCCATGCTTTTCTTTCCTTTGTGCCCTGTAACTTTGCTGAGAAGTAGTTTGGGGATGATAGTTGGGAAAACCAAGGGCCTAGCCAAGCTTATACAGTTGTCTAATGATTCTCAATCTTGGGTTTTTGATACTCCAGGCTGTCATCCTGGGGTTTGGAGAAAATGTGAAATTATTATTTTTTAATTATATGAATTTTTCTTTTAAATTCACTTGATTAAAAAAATATGCCATATGACGCTTTTCCCTTTGGTTTCTAAAAGTAGAGGATATTGCCTAATAGAACAGGTAATAATAGGGTACCAAAACTTCCAAAACAATGTGTTAACTTTTTAAGGAAAAAGATCTTATAGACAAAACACCCTTTTAAAGGCTCACTTGTTGTTTGATACTTTAAATTGGGTCAAATGATTATATTACTTCCTCTGCAAAGTTTAGCCAGTAAATGCACTAAACGCTCATCAGATGCCTGGTGTGTACAAAGCACTATGCTGGATGACTAAGAAAGTCAAAGATGACTCTTTCCCTCAATCTTGTAAAAGTTTTGAAACCTTTACAACTAACCACAGCATATGATGTAATATTATGAGTGCCTGAAGCTAAATCTAAAGTGTTATAGGAAATCAAGAAGATATCCCTTTAAGTTGTAGTGGTTTAGAAAGGCTTCTTGGAAGGGGAGATACTGGAGCCAAGTCTTGAAGGATGCATATATTAAGATGAGAGTGAGAGAGAGAGATGGAGAGGGAGAAATATTAACAGATGGAGGGAATAGTATGAAAATGGGCTCAGGAGGAAGAATATTCAGGGTGTATTTGGTAGTTTATGGGAGTGGAGGGAAGTTATAAAAGATGCATAGTGGGAAGTAGTGGGAAATAGGGAGAAGAAATGAATTAGAAGTTGTGAACAAGTTTGTACACCCTGACAAATACTATTAGAAAGATTCTTCCAAAAATTGGTTCTTTGTGTGCCTTATCAATGTTTCTTTCCCATTCCTGTCCCACACTAAATAAAACAAAAGAATAAACAGTTAATTCCTTCATTCAGCAAATATTTGTTGAGTACTTGCTTTGTCCCAGGTGTTATGTTAGGAGCATAAGCTATAAAGATAAACTAGACACAGTCCTGCCCTCAAGGAGCTCACAGTCTGGTGGGGAAGACCAACTCTTGGTTAAAAAGGGGGTACATACAAAGTGCTCATTATATTTGAAATGGGGCCACCTTGAAAAAGAATGATCTTGGCTGCCCTGGGCTAATCGCCTGAGCTCTGTTTTTAGCCCTTGGGAGCAACCTCAGGATGTGTGGCATACCAGAAGAACAGCTGCATACTATATTCTGAAAATGATGAAAGTGACGCCTCTGTTTTTCCAGACTCAGAGCAGTGACTCTGAGGAGAGCCAAACTCTTTCTCTCCTGGCTTGTGCTGGTGGGCACATTGTTGCAAAGATTTTAGAGGGGAAGTTTCACATTTTCCTACCTTTGTCCTAAAGAAAGGCGATATGGAGAAGGAAGGGATAAGGGAGTAATAAACTATAGAGTCCTTTCATCTATAGTATTTCTTAATGTAGCAAGAGATGGTAATAATAATGATAGATAATATTTATTGAGTGCTTACTTTGTGCCAAGCACTATGATGAGGGCTTTAACATACAGTACCCAATTTAACTCACACAGTAGTCATGAAAACCAGCTACTGTTTTCATCACTCTTTACAGATAAGGAAACTGAGGCTTAAAAAAATTAAGTAACTTTCCTGTGTCACATAGCTCATAAGTGGATATAATGGAAAGTATATTGGAATGGGCTTTATATTTCATATTTTATAGAGAAAGCTAAAGCCTAGAGAGAAGTGTTTGGTCCATAGGTGCAGAGCAGAATGACGTCAGAGCCAGATTTAGAACTCATGTCTCAATTTTATGATCCTTAAAACAATTGTAATTCTTTTGTAATAGAAAATTTTAAACACATATATTACTCAGCTTCTTCAGTTACCTATTCATGATCAATGTTATTTCATCTGTACTTCCACTCACCTGCCCTCTACCATATTAATTTGAAGCAAATACTAAACATTATATTATTTCATCTGTAAATATACCAGAATGTTTCTCTAAAAGATGAGTCATTTAAAAAGCATAATCATAATACCATAATCTATATTTAATAATTTAGGTGAACCAAAATTAATAATAATTCCTTAACACCATCAATTATCTAGTCTGAGTTCACATTTCCAGTTGTCTCAAAAGTGTTATAATTTTTTCTTACAGTTTGCTTGAATCAGGATCCAAGTAAGGTCTACACATTACAGTAGATTGATGTATCTTTTAAGTCTCTTTTAATCTACAGCTTTCCCTCACCTTTTAAATTTTCTTGTAATTTAAATTGTTGAAAAAACTGTTTGTCCTATAGAGCTTCCTGCAATTTTTATTTTGTGGATTGTATCCCTGTAGTTTGTGTAGTTTAAGATGTTCCTTTGTCTTCTATATTTCCTGTAAATTGGTAGTTGGATCTAGAGGCTTGATCACATTCAGGTTTGTTACATACCTTTTTGCAAAACTATAGATGACATTGTATCATTAGGAAGCACATAATGTCTAGTTATCTCTCTTTTTTGATGTTAGGAATCATTGATGCTTAATGCCTAGATACATTAATTTATTGGAGCTTGCAAGGCCTTCCATTTCCAGCAGTGATGAGTATTAAGAAGAGAATTTACCCTCTCACTCTAAACAACTAAAAAACCCAACCGGATATAGAAAAGAATAGTTTTCAGACATTGGACAACAGGCATCACAGGTCTGTGATCTGTAAAGGAAGGGAAATGACATAATGTCTGGCATCCAGTGAAAAATTACTGGACGTGCAAAGAAACATGATCATACAGTCAAAATATAAAATTTAATTAATAGAAACAGAATCCTGAAATGAGAGATCATAGAATTAGTAGACAAGATATTAAAAGAGCTACTATGAATATGCTTCACTTGTTCAAGAAGTAGAGGAAAATATGAGTATAACAAGGAGAGGAAATGGAATATATAAAAAAAGACCCAAGTCTAGAGATGAAAAATACAGTATTTGAGATGAAAAGTACATTGCATGGGATTAACAGCAGTTTCGACACTGCAGAAGAAAAGGTTAGATACTTGAAGACATAACAATAGAAACTATCCAAAATAAAGCACAGAGAAAAAAGCCTGAAAAAAAAAAAAGAGCATTAGTGAACTGTGGGACAATATCAAGTGGTCTAACATACATATAATTGGAATTAGAGAAGGGCAGGGACACCAGAAACATATTTGAAAAAATGATGGCTGAAAAATTGCCAAGCACCTTAAGAGGACCTGGAGACCTCTGATTCTGTTGTAATGAAAGACAAGACTGCTTCTCTGCAGATAAAGTGATGGTTTCATGATGAGCAGGCAGAAAGCTATAATTTAGACTAAGCCTTTTAGACTACATGGTGATCTTCTGTATAACATAATGTGTTGTCTTCCTCTTAGGGTCATCCTGGAAAAAGATACTTGTCTTTTGTCTTCTTTCTATTGTTGAATCTCCTATCCACTCTTAAAGGGATTCCTTCCCCTCCTCCACTGAAGACCCCCAAAGTGCCCCTGGTTACCCAAGGAAGGCCTGCACCTGTTTCCTAAGCATCCACCTGGGCTCCAGACTCCATCTATTCATCTGTGCAGCCATCCCAGCCTTCCCTAATGAAATTTTGACCCACTTTGGTCCTGTCAGCCCATCTTTTTATTTTATTTTATTAAATTTTTTTTTCTTTTTTAACTTTCTATTTTATATTGGAGTATAGTTGATTAACAATGTTGTGATAGTTTCAGGTGTACAGCTGAGTGATTCAGTTATACATGTATCTATTCTTTTTCAAATTCTTTTCCCATTTAAGTTGTTACATAATATTGAGCAGTTGCCTGTGCTGTACAGTGGGTCCTTGTTGGTTATACATTTTAAATATAGTAGTGTGTACATGTCAATCCCAAACTCCCTAACTATCTCTTCTCCCCACCCTTCCCCCCTGGTAACCATAAGTTTGTTCTCTATGTCTGTGAGTCTGTTTCTGTTTTGTAACTAAGTTCATTTATATCATTTCTTTTTAGATTCTGCTTACAAGTGATATCATAGGATATTTCTCTTTCTCTGACTTACTTCAGCGAGTATGACAATCTCTAGGTCAATTGATGTTGCTGCAAATGGCATTATTTCATTCTTTTTATTTATTTATTTATTTATTTATTTATTTTTTTCGGTACGCGGGCCTCTCATTGTTGTGGCCTCTCCCGTTGCGGAGCACAGGCTCCGGATATGCAGGCTCAGCGGCCATGGCTCACAGGCCTAGCCGCTCCGTGGCGCATGGGATCCTCCCAGACCGGGGCACGAACCCGTGTCCCCTGCATTGGCAGGCGGACTCTCAACCACTGCGCCACCAGGGAAGCCCTCTTTTTTTTTTTTTTAAAGAAGATGTTGGGGGTAGGAGTTTATTAATTTACTTATTTATTTTTGCTGTGTTGGGTCTTCCTTTTTGTGCGAGGGCTTTCTCTAGTTATGGCAAGTGGGGGCCACTCTTCATTGTGGTGTGTGGGCCGCTCACTATCGCGGCGTCTCTTGTTGCAGAGCACAGGCTCCAGACACACAGGCTCAGTAGTTGTGGCTCACAGGCCTAGTTGCTCCACGGCATGTGGGATCCTCCCAGACCAGGGCTTGAACCTATGTCCCCTGCATTAGCAGGCAGATTCTCAACCACTGTGCCACCAGGGAAGCCCTATTTCATTCTTTTTAATGGCAGAGTAATATTCCATTGTATATATGTACCACATCTTCTTTTTTTTTCTTTTTTTTTTTTTGCAGTACGCAGGCTTCTCACTGCCGTGGTCTCTCCCGTTGCAGAGCACAGGCTCTGGACGCACAGGCTCAGCGGCCATGGCTCACGGGCCCAGCCGCTCCGCGGCATGCAGGATCCTCCCAGACCGGGGCACGAACCCGCGTCCCCCGCATCGGCAGGTGGACTCTCAACCACTGCGCCACCAGGGAAGCCCCTGTACCACATCTTCTTAATCCATTCCTCAGTCGATGGACATAGGTTGCTTCCATGTCTTGGCTATTGTAAACAGTGCTGCAATGAACATTGGGGTGCATGTATACTTTCGGACCATGTTTTTCTCTGGATATATGCCCAGGAGTGGGACTGCAGGATCATATGGTAGCTCTATTTTTAGTTTTTTAAGGAACCTCCATACTGTTCTCCATAGTGGCTGCACCAATTTACATTCTCACCAACAGTGTAGGAGGGTTCCCCTCTCTCCACACACTCTCCAGCATTTTATTGTTTGTGGATTTTTTGATGATGGCCATTTTGACTATTGTGAGGTGGTATCTCATTGAAGTTTTGATTTGCATTTCTCTGATAACTAGCAGTGTTGAACATTTTTTCATGTTCCTGCTGGCCATCTGTATGTCTTCTTTGGAGAAATGTCTATTTAGGTCTTCTGCTTATTTTTTGATTGGTCTGTTTGTTTTGATATTAAGCTGCATGAGCTGTTTGTAAATTTTGGAGACTAATCTCTTGTCGGTCACATCATTTGCAAATACTTTCTCCCAATCTGTGGCTTGTCTTTTCGTTTTGTGTATGGTTTCCTTTGCTGTGCAAAAGCTTTTGAGTTTAATTAGGTCCCATTTGTTTATTTTTCTCTTTATTTCCATTACTTTGGGAGACGGATTGAAAAAAATGTTGCTGCAGTTTATGTCAGAGAGTGTTCTGCCTATGTTTTCCTCTAAGAGTTTTATAGTGTCTGGTCTCACATTTAGGTCTTTAATCCTAATTATTTTAGTGTATGGTGTTAAAGAATGTTCTAATTTCATTTTTTTACACGTAGCTGTTCAGTTTTCCTAGCACCATTTGTTGAAGACTGTCTTTCCATCACTGTATAGTCTGGCCTCTTTTGTTGTAGATTAATTGACCGTAGGTGCATGGGTTTATTTCTGGGCTTTCTATCCTGTTCCATTGATCTATATTTCTGTTTTCGTGCCAGTACCATACTGTTTTGATGAATATAGGGCGCCTGATTCCTCCAGCTCTGTTTTTCTTTCTCAAGATTGCTTTTGGCTATTCTGTGTCTCCATACAAATTTGAAGATTTTTTATTCTAGTTCTGTGAAAAATGCCATTGGTAATTTGATAGGGATTGCAATGAATCTGTAGATTGCTTTGGGTATTATAGTCATTTTCACAATACCGATTCTTCCCATCCAAGAACATGGTATATCTCTCCATCTGTTTGTGTCATCTTTGATTTCTTTCATTAGCGTCTTACAGTTTTCAGAGTACAGGTCTTTTGTCTCCTTAGGTAAATTTATTCCTAGGTATTTTATTCTTTTTGTTGCAGTGGTGAACGGGATTGTTGCCTTACTTTCTCTTTCTGCCCTTTCATTGTTAGTGTATAGGAGTGAAAGAGATTTCTTTGAATTAATTTTGTAACCTGCAACTTTATCAAATTCATTGATGAGCTCTAGTAGTTTTCTGGTAGCATCTTTAGGATTTTCTATGTATAGCATCATGTCATCTGCAAACAGTGACAGTTTAACTTCTTTTCCAATTTGTATTCCTTTTATTTCTTTTTCTTCTCTGATTGTCATAGCTAGGACTTCCAAAACTACATTGAATAAAAGTGGTGAGGGTGGACATCCTTGTTTTGTTCCTGGTTCTAAAGGAAATGCTTTCAGCTTGTCACTGTTGAGTATGATGTTAACTGTAGGTCTGTCATATATGGCCTTTATTATGTTGAGGTATGTTCCCTCTATGCCCACTTTCTGGAGAGTTTTTATCATAAATGGGTGCTGAATTTTGTCATAAGCTTTTTCTGCATCTATTGAGATGATCATATGGTTTTTATTCTTCAGTTTGTTGATGTGGTGTATCACACTGATTGATCTGCGGGTATTGAAAAATCCTTGTATCCCTGGGATAAATCCCACTTGACCATGGTGTATGATCCTTTTAATGTATTGTTGGATTCAGATTGCCAGTATGTTGTTGAGGATTTTTGTGTCTATGTTCATCGGTGATATTGGCCTGTAATTTTCTTTTTTTGTGGTGTCTTTGTCTGGTTTGGGTATCAGGGTGATGGTGGGCTCATAGAATGAGTTTGAAAGTTTTCCTTCCTCTGCCATTTTTTGAAACAGTTTCAGAAGGGTAGGTGTTAGCTCTTCTCTAAATGTTTGATAGAATTCACCTGTGAAGCCATCATGTCCTGGACTTTTGTTTGTTGGAAGATTTTTAATCATAGTTTCAATTTCAGTGCTTGTGATTGGTTTGTTCATATTTTCTATTTCTTCCTGGTTCAGTCTTGGGAGATTGTACCTTTCTAAGGATTTGTCCATTTCTTCCAGATTGCCCATTTTATTGGCATATAGTTGTTTGTAGTAGTCTCTTATGATCCTTTGTATTTCTGTGGTGTCAGTTGTCACTTCTGCTTTTTCATTTCTAATTTTATTGATTTGGGTCTTCTCCCTTTTTTTCCTGATGAGTCAGGCTAAAAGTTTATCAATGTTGTTTATCTTTTCAAAGAACCAGCTTTTAGTTTCATTGATCTTTGCTCTTGTTTTCTTTGTCTCTATTTCATTTATTTCTGCTCTGATCTTTATGAGTTCTTTCCTTCTACTAACTTTAGGTTTTGTTTGTTCTTCTTTCTCTAGTTGCTTTAGGTGTAAGTTTAGGTTGTTTGAGATTTTTCTTATTTCCTGAGGTAAGACTGTATCGCTATAAAATTTCCCATTAGAACTGCTTTTGCTGCATCCTGTAGGTTTTGGATTGTTGGGCTTTCATTTTCATTTGTCTCTAGGTTTTTTTTTTTTAATATTTATTTATTTATTTGCACCAGGTCTTAGTTGCGGCAGACTGACTCCTTAGTTACGGCTTGCTGGTTCCTTAGTTGTGGCTCGCTGGCTTCTTAGTTGCAGCATATAGGCTCCTTATTTGTGGCATGCAAATTCTTAGTTGCAGCGTGCATGTGGGATCTAGTTCCCTGACAAGGGATCAAACCCAGGCCCCCTGCATGGGGAGCGTGGAGTCTTATCCACTGCACCACCAGGGAAGTCCCTGTCTCTAGGTAGTTTTTGATTCCCTCTTTGATTTCTTAAGTAATCCATTGGTTGTTTAGTAGCATATTGTTTAGCCTCCATGTGTTTGTGTTTTTTACTGGTTTTTTTTGTAGTTTATTTCTAATCTTATAGTGTTGTGGTTGGAAAAGATTCTTAATATGATTTCAATTTTCTTAAATATACAGAGGCTCACTTTGTGGCCCAGCATGTGGTCAGTCCTGGAGAATATTCCATGTGCATTTGAGAAGAATGTGTATTCTTCTGCTTTTGGATGAAATACTCTATAAATATCAATTAAGTCCATCTGCTTTAATGTGTCATTTCAGGCCTGTGTTTCCTTATTGATTTTCTATCTGGATGATCTGTCCATTCATGAAAGTGAGGTGTTAAAGTCCCCACTATTATTATGTTACTGTTGATTTCTCCCTTTATGGCTGTTAGTATTTGCCTTATATATTGAGGTGTTCCTACGTTGGGTACATAGATATTTACAATTGTTATATCTTCTTCTTGGATTGATCCCTTGATCATTATGTAGTTTCCTTTTTGTATAACAGTCTTTATTTTAAAGTCTATTTTGTCTGATACGAGTATTGCTACTCCAGCTTTCTTTTGATTTCCATTTGCATGGAATACCTTCTTCCATCCCCTCACTTCCAGTCTGTATGTGTCCCTAGGTCGGAACTGGGTCTCTTGTAGGCAGCATATATACAGGTCTTGTTTTTGTATCCATTCAGCCAGTCTGTGTCTTTTGATTGGAGCATTTAATCCATTTACATTTAAGGTAATTTTTGATATGAATGTTCCTACTGCCATTTTCTTAATTGGGGTTTGTTTTTGTAGGTCTTTTTCTTCTCTTCATCTTTTGTTGTCTTCTCTTGTGGTTTGATGACCATCTTTAGTGTTGAGGTTGGCTTGCTTTTTCTTTTTTGTGTGTGTATCTATTGTAGTTTTTTGGTTTGCTGTTCCCACGAGGTTTTGATATAGCAGTCTATATGTGTACAAGATTTTTTTAAGCTGCTGGTCTCTTCCCCATGTAGGGGAGTTCCTTTAGCATTTGTTGCAAAGCTGGTCTGGTGGTGCTGAATTCTCTTAGCTTTTGCTTGTCTGTAAAGCTTTCGATTTCTCCAGCAAATCTGAATGAGAGCCTTGCTGGGTAGAATATTCTTGGTTCTAGGTTCTTCCCTTTCATCACGTGAAATATATCATGCCACTTCCTTCTGGCCTGCAGAGTTTCTGCTGAGAAATCAGTTGATAACCTTATGGGAGTTCCCTTGTATATTATTTGTCATTTTTCCTTTGTTGCTTTTAATATTTTTTCTTTGTCTTTAGTTTTTGTCAATTTGATTACTATGTGTCTTGGTGCGTTCCTCCTTGGGTTTATCCTGCCTGGGACTCTTTGCACTTCCTGGACTTGAGTGACTGTTTCCTTTCCCATTTTAGGGAAGTTTTCAGCCATTATCTCTTCAAATGTTTTCTCAGGTTCTTTCTCTCTCTCTTCTCCTTCTGAGACCCCTATATTGCGAATATTGGTGTGTTTAATGTTGTCCCAGAGGTCTCTTAGGCTGTCTTCATTTCTTTTCATTCTTTTTTCTTTTCTTTCTTTTTTTTTTTTTTTTTTTTTTTTTGCTGTATGCGGGCCTCTCACTGTTGTGGCCTCTCCCGTCGTGGAGCACAGGCTCTGGACATGCAGGCTCAGTGGCCATGTCACACGGGCCCAGCTGCTCCGCAGCATGTGGGATCCTCCCGGACCGGGGCACGAACCCATGTCCCCTGCATTAGCAGGTGGACTCTCAACCACTGCACCACCAGAGAAGCCCCATTCTTTTTTCTTAATTCTGTTCTGTGGCAGTGATTTCCACCATTCTGTTTTCCAGGTCACTCATCCATTCTTCTGCCTCAGTTATTCTGCTATTGACTCCTTCTAGTGTAGTTTTCATTTCAGTTATTGTATTATTCATCTCTTTTTGTTCTTTAGTTCTTCTAGGTCTTTGTTGAATATTTCTTGCAACTTCACGACACCTGCCTCCATTCTTTCTCTGAGATCCTGGATCATCTTCACTGTCATTATTCTGAATTCTTTTTCTGGAAGATTGCCTATCTCCACTTCATTTAGTTGTTTTTCTGGGGTTTTATCTTGTTCCTTCATCTGGGACACAATCCTTTGTGGTTTCATTTTGTTTGACTCTCTGTGATTGTGGTTTTTGTTCCACAGCCTTCAGGATTTTAACTCTTCTTGCTTCTGCTGTGTGTACTGTGGTGGATGATGCTGTCAGCCCATCTTAAGGCTAATGTTTGATATTCAATATAGTGGGTTCCAGTGGTTTAGTGTACAACATTAAAAGGTTAATATTCACATTTAAAAGGCCATTCAGAAGTATGCTTTAAATTCTACTTATTGGGGACTTCCCTGGTGGCGCAGTGGTTAAGATTCTGAGCTCCCAATGCAGGGGGCCCGGGTTCAATCCCTGGTCAGGGAACTAGATCCCACATGCATTCTGCAACCAAGAGTTTGCATGCCACAACTAAGGAGCCCATGTGCCGCAACTAAGGAGCCCACAAGCCGCAACTAAGGAGCCCGCCTGCTACAACTAAGACCTGGTGCAACCAAATAAATAAATAAATACTAAAAAAAATAAATCCTACTTATTTAAGATCCAGTTCAAATATAATCTTATTTATTCAACAGTAATTTCTCTCGTGGTACCATGAGTCATGTATTGTGCTTAGGTGCTAGTGCATAATGAATAAGACTCAGTTGCTGCCCTCTGGAGCCTCACAGACATGAAATACAGACATAAACAAATACAAGTTGATGTCACATAAACACAGTCATGTAGGTATGAACAAAGGTTCTGAACTCAGTGAGGGACAGCTAGCAGGACCTGGGCAATGAAGAAAATAGACTTTTGTGATGGGTCTAAAAGAGAAATAGGGGTAAAACAGTCTGAGAATATGAAGAGAATCTCAGGCAAAGAAAACAAGATCAAAGGCACAGAGATAACTAACAATATTGATTGCTATTTACTATGTTTTTACTGTGCATCTAGCACAAAGCTAGGTGCTTTGCATACATGACATCAGTTGACTCTTACAAAAACCTTTTAAAATGAGTATTACTGTAATCTCCACTTTGCAGATCAGGAAACTGAGGGAAGTTCCAGCCTTGCCCAAGGTTGTATAATGTGTCAGAGCTGGGATTAGAACCAAGATCTATCTGATTCCAAAGCCTAAACTCTTAATCCTTAAATTACTGAAGAAAATTTATGTTCGGAATATGGTAGGGTAAGAACAAAGTAGTAGCTGGAGAGAAGGCAGAGAAGGTTTGTAAAGGCCAGACTGCAAAGTGTTTTGTGCTCTATATCTGTGAAATAATTCTTTATTCACTTATTGCCCCCAATCCCCTAACACCCAAACCAGAAGCAATCTTATTTTTCCCTCCTAACCCCTGAGTACTTAATATATATATCTCACATGCATTTGTAATTATGTTCTTTCCTTATTTCCCTCTGTTCACCACTAGGCAACAAAATCTCAGTCAAAGGGATTATAACAGTGCCCTACTCGTTTGGTGAATGTGCTCTGCTCACTTAGGGAATGACTGAATGAATGAACCAGAAGGAATGCCTACGGTGGGGGAAGGTTTAGGCACTGGGCTTTGTAATTCCATATCAGAGAAGTTATGGTTGCCTTGGAGTAATTGGACACTCAGATTAATTTTAGGCCATTCCTGTGTGCCAGTTGGTAAATCATGTAACCCCAGCCTTGCCCCTTGTGTTTCAGTGAGCATGACATCACTATGAGACAAGCCAATTGGGCTTCCCATGAAAACTTATAAGAAGATTTTGGCTGAGCCACAAATCTTATGAGCTCTAACCCAGGGACACCGCAGTGCTCCCAGTAGTTCTTGCTGATTTCTGGATGTTGTGGCTCCCTTGCCTGGGATCTATTTGGTGTTCAGCATCTAGCTATAAGTCTTGAGCCCCGATGTATAGGCTGGGGTTGGGGAGCAGAGGGAGGGAGGCCAGCTGGAGTGGCTAGAGATGTTAACCAAGAATGTGCAAACCAGGAAGGAAGGCAGGAATCCAGGCTTATTTGAATGTCTTTTTCTATAGACATGCAGCCTGACTGTAGCCTGTGGCCAGTTGTATCTGCACAAGAAATTGAGCTTTCCTTTTCCCAAGCTTCCCTCTCTCAAATTCCTAGGCCTAGAGCATACCTAAACCTGTTTCATCCCCACTCCTACATAGTAGTGAATGAACTGTCTCATTTAGAGTCAGGATGTGTGTTCAAGTCCTGACTGCCAATTACTGTGACGGTAGGTAAATCACATAGTCTGTTGGTAAAATGGCGTTATAACTCCTTCCTGCCACTCAACATAGTTGCTGGGAGAATGAAACGAGATCATAGGGTTGAAAGTGTTTTGTGAGTAATCAAGCTCTGTGTAATTGTTAAGGGAGAAAGAAGATGTAGTTTCTTGAAGGTATTTTAGACTGGGGGGCACCCAGATTGAGTAAACCCTTCCTTCTAAGCTGTCTGATGTGCCACAAGGTGGCAGCAGGAGCCTATCTTTGCTCTTGTCTTTAGCACAGGGAGAAATATATGAAAGGGATTTGATGCTGCTTTGCTCTTTTCTGCAAAGTTAAAGATTTATTCCTTTACCACTGCCTACATTCCTCCACCAAATCCTTCAAGTCCATGTTAAATAATTTCTCAAAGGACACACATTCTGTTTTTTTTGGCAGTGCCGTGCGGCTTACAGGTGACCAGGGATAGAACCTATGCCTCCCCTGTAGTGGAAGCGCAGAGTCCTAACCACTGAACCACCGGGTAATTCCCAGGACTTGCTTTTTTTTTTTTTTAAGAGCATGCATTATTATTTTATTGTACACTTTATAAAAAGTCCAAGTACACACATACCGCCGCCCCCCCATTAGGGAGGAGGCCACATCTTTCTTAATGTAGATCTGGCCACCTTCTAAATTAGGGCTTGTGACTTGTTCTTATACCCTTAAGATGCTTCTCTCCCCTACTACAAAAATGGGGCTGCAAAGGGTGTATATAAAGATATGAGATTTTTCTTGCTCTTGTTATAGTACAAACAACTCAAGGTGACTAAAGAACCAGGAGAGTAAGAAAGGGAAAATTACCTAATGAAGAGATAGAATGTCTCTTACCTGTAACAAGCGGCTGACTTATCTGTTATAATCAGCACCTACCCTAAAGTAACCGGTTTGTAGGGGCATGGGTACATGGAACAGTGAGGCAGCATTTGCCAGGCCACTCCTTACACAGACTCCAGAATGCATGAGAATCCCTCACCCTTTCTTAATTACGGAAGACAAATTAGAGGAGAACCCAGTACTTAGATTCTACCCACTCTGAGGTATTAAACGCACAAAGATTAGTTGTGTCCAAGTAGCATGCAATAGAAATATTTTTAAACCAACATGGGTAAGTGTTAAGATCTTTAGAAATCAAAATATTTATTCACATAATTTTAAATTAAAGTCAAAGGTAATAAATCTTCCATGGTAATGATCTGAGTGCAAGTGATGCTGGCTTTCTTCACATTCACATCCTTTGTTCAGTTGTTCTTGAACAAGTCGATGCAGCCCTGCAGGAGGGAGACGGTGTTCCTGGAATGCTTTATTTACAGTTCAGACATTTCAATCAGATTCTTCCTAAATGCTGCCACTCTCTTTTGTTTGAAATTGATTAGCTCTTCTTTTGCAGATTCAGAAAGCTGTTCAAATTTCTGGCAGTATTCCTGCTGGTGTGCCTCAGCCAGCTTGACGTCTTTGCTTTCTAACCAGGCCTTATCCAGCGCCTTGTTTGAATTCTCATAGTCAATGAGGGCTTCGGTGCGTCTGTATAAGAGATCCTTAGCAGCCTCTATGTGGAGCATGTAGTATCGGAGGAGCTCTGTCAGCTTTAAGTCCTCATCTGAGGAGACTCGACTCTCTACTTTCCTAAGTTTTTCAGATAGCTCAGCCGACTTCAGTAGGTACTTTTTGATGACCGTGGGCTCTTCTAAAGCCAGGCTATGCAAGCAGGCTGCTGTGTGGATGTAATCATCTGCTACATTTTTATGAGCGCTGGTCATTCTGTCAGCCTTTGCCAAGGAACCCTTGATCCTATCATAATAGTTACTGAGCAAATGCTTCTCTTGTTCAAAGAAGTCATCTACCTCCATAACTCCTGAAAAAAGGACTTCATCAGTGCTTTCACCACACTTTTGAAAAAGCCACCAAACACCTCTTTGGTATTTTTCTGCCTAACACTTAGATCTTGATCATATTCCAGGAAAATGTGAAAGTTGTGATCTTTACTGAGAACAGGGTGAGAGGAGAACTGCTGAAGAGAGACTTCATGGGAAGACACAGTCTTCTTGAAGACCACGAGATACTCAGCTTCCAGCTCTTGCTTCATCTTGGCAAATTCTTCTTTGGTCATAAACCCTTCACCCTCTCCCAGTTTCTGCATCTTCTCTCAAGGGCCATTGAAGTCAGGCTTTGCAGGTACGGGCGGAATAATAAGCCCAGCGTAGTCTGTAGTTTCAATAAGACTGTCATGTAGCCACACAAAATCTTCATGTTGCCTTGTAACAGAAAACTCGGGGCTCTGAAACGTGGGCAGCGTGGTCTTGGTGTGCACTGTAAATTTGACTTTATCTCGCTCACTGAGTGCGTAAGGTATGTCAGTCTGAAGCAAGGGATCAACATTCAGGTCCACCGATACAGATCTCAGCTTGCTGTGGTCCTCCTCCTGCTGCTGCAGCAACTTGGGAACTGTGGCCATGGCGACGCGGGCCTCAAGCGTGGCCGCCTGGCCTGGCTCCGAGCTACGCTGAAGCCGCCGACTGCAGGCTGCCACGGGGACGCGGTGCCCCTGACACTCTCCCAGCGAGGCGCGTCTCAAGAAAGCAGGACTTGCATTCTTTTTTTTGTGTGTGGTACGCGGGCCTCTCACTGTTGTGGCCTCTCCCGTTGCGGAGCACAGGCTCCGGACGCGCAGGCTCAGCAGCCATGGCTCACAGGCCCAGCTGCTCCGCGGCATGTGGGATCTTCCCGGACCGGGGCATGAACCCACGTCCCCTGCATCGGCAGGTGGACTCTCAACCACTGCGCCACCAGGGAAGCCCAGGACTTGCATTCTTAAATCAGAATCCCAGGGCACTTTCCTTCCCTGTTGAAGTTAAACCAGCCCTGGTGGGTTTCAGTTAATGGTTGCAAATCTGTTTCTGTTAATGGTTGCAAATCTGGGCTTTGGACTTTAATACAACTGTTCCCCCCTGGAATTGCACTGCTATAGACTCCAAACTCACTTTAATTTTCATCCTTGAATCAGAGCTCTGGTGGACCTGGAAAACCATCTAATCCAATGCCTCATCTTGCAGAAGAGGAAAACTGAGGCGCAGAGAAGGGAAATAGTTTGTCCAAGATGAAGCAATCAGTTTATTCAAGAGTTAAGACTTCAATCCCAGTTTCTTCCTGTGGGTTCAGTTTCTTTATAAATGTGAGTATTTTCCAGGTGTTTTGGGAGGCTTGAAGCAGCTTTTGTTTCTCCAAGTGGTGAGAATTTTGAGGACTTTCTGAGGCAGAGAGAAATAGGAGACCTTTCTGTAGCAACCATTTGAAAAACCTTTTGGAGAAGGGTTGCCATAAGCACCTGTTTAGGAATCCCCAGGTATCTGAAAGGTAGACCTTAGAAACTCTCAGGTATGCATTCTCAAAAGACTACAACACATAATGCCTCGGGAGAAAGAAAGAATAATTTTAAAGGACACATTTCAGTCTATGAGCTTTCATGTTGGGCTTGCCTTCCCAATTATATTCTTCTCAGAGGCACATGCTAAAATGAGACCGTCCTCAGTATCCCATGGCTTATGGAAAAAGAAGGCAAGAAAGAGGGAAGCCAGCCGTAAACATTTGTTATCTATATAGGGCATTCTCTGTACACAGAAAATCCACATAAAGTTGGCAAAGTGGTAAAACAAAAGCATGTGGATTGAGAATCTAACAGATACTGGTTCAAAGCCTGCCCCAGTTACTTACCTTTATAGACAATTTTCTTTACATCTCTGTTTTCTTTTCTTTTCATTTTTAAAAAATATTTATTTGACTATGCTGGGTCTTAGTTGCAGCACTCAGGATCTTTGTTGCCATGTGTGGGATCTTCCTTGTGGCATGTGGGGTCTTTAGTTGCAGCATGCGGGATCTTCATTGTGGCATGTGAGATCTTTTAGTTGTGGCATGGGGGATCTTTAGTTGTGGCATGCAGTATCTTTAGTTGCAGCATGCAAACTCTTAGTTGCAGCATTTGGGATCTATTTCTCTGACCAGGGATGGAACCCAGGCCCCCTGCATTGGGAGTGCAGAGTCTTAGCCACTGTACCACCAGGGAAGTCCCTAAGTCTCAGTTTTCTTAACTATAAAGTGGATAGAATAATATCTACCTTATTAGCTATGTAACCTTGGACAAGTTCTTTAACCTCTGTGTACATCAATTATATTGTCTGTAAAATGAGGATAATAGTAAAATGAAAAGCCCTACTTCATAGGTTTTATAATGATTAATAAATTATTATCTACAGCCATGCATGGCACATAATCAGCAGTTGAAAATTATTAGCTATCATTGTTATTGTTATTAATACTACCACCATACAGGGTTGTTGTGGTGATTAAATTAAATGAGACAGTGTATGTAAAGTTTTTTAAAGAGAACAGGCACTCAGTAAAATGGTATTTATTTTTATTTATATGTAATTAATAACCACAGTAGTGTAAATAGTATTCACAGTAAATGAACCTACTTACTTATGTTCTAGGTACAGGAGTATTGTTTTGTCATTTGTTTAATGTTTATTTACTCTATTATTTGAGGATAATTCTTGGCTTTTGAATTATAGATTCATCTTCTTTTTGGTAATCTAAAAGCAATGATAATGATGAACATTTATTGAGCCCTTACTACGTGCCAGACCCTGTTCTTTATGTACATAGTCTCAGAAGGATTCAGTAACTTGTTTATGTCTATATAGATAGCAAGTGATAGAACTGGGATTTGAACTCCGGCAATCTGATTTCAGAGTCTTGCTTTTTTGACTTTTACTATTCTGCCTGCCTTAAAAAATGTTTACCATTGGGGGCTTCCATTTCTTAGCAGTAGAATTATAATATCCTAGTGCCAAAAGGTATTTAAGAATTTGTCATGGGTTTATAGTATACATCAGGCATAATAAAAATGTTTGTAACTTTTGACCTGACAGATCCACTTTTAGGAATCTATCCTAAAGAAATAATCCAAAACACAGTCAAAGTTTTATCACAGTGTCATTTGATCACAGTGTCATTTCTTATATAATGTAATGTAATATCATATCATATCATATAATACTTTCAAGCGATCTAAACATCTAGCCACAGAAATGATCAGTAAAATATTGTATATCTACTTGATGAATGCAGCTCTTAGTAATTGTAAACAGTGATGCTGTTTGGAACTTTGTAAGAAAACAGATGCTGAATATGAACTCATGAGAAGGTAAATAACAAGTATTTTCTTTTTCCTTCTTGTATACTAATTTTTAATTTCCTTGCTCTGGAAAGGTTAATAGGACAAAGGGATTCTCAATTCTGTTATATATTAGGATTTGAGAAATTTGGGTAATTTCTAAAGGTTGAATCTTCTCTAGCTGATAGAAATTCTCTAGGTTATCTTTTCTTTACTTAGCAAGCAGATCTGGCCCCATGCTAGACACTCAGGGAGAGTCAAGGGATGAAAAGGCCTGAATCTGCTGGTGAGGTGCTCACAGTTTTGATAGGGACAGGCTGGCAGCCTGGAAGCAGAGTACTATGTGTAGAAATAGAGAAGGGTGGGCAGCAGGAATAGATGACTTTGTGTACAGGCACTGAGGGGGCCCAAGGACTGGAGGCACAATGTGAGTCAGGTCTGCTGAGAAAAGGCTTTTTAGGGAAGGTGAACCTTGGACAAGACCTTGAAGGAAATTATGGATCAAAACTGGTTGCTTGGGCTTCTCTGGTGGCGCAGTGGTTGAGAGTCTGCCTGCCGATGCAGGGGACGCGGGTTCGTGCCCCGGTCTGGGAAGATCCCACATGCCGTGGAGCGGCTAGGCCCGTGAGCCATGGCCGCTGAGCCTGCACGTCCGGAGCCTGTGCTCCGCAACGGGAGAGGCCACAGCAGTGAGAGGCCCGCGTACTGCAAAAAAAACAAAAAAACAAAAAAAACAAAAAAAAAAACTGGTTGCTTTTCATGTGGTTCATATATACAGGGGAATATTACTCAGCCATAAAAAGGAATGAAATTGGGTCATTTGTAGAGACATGGATGGACCTAGAGACTGTCATATAGAGTGAAGTAAGTCAGAAAGCAAAAAACAATATTGTATATTAACACATATATGTGGAATCTAGAAAAATGGTATAGATGATCTTATTTGCAAAACAGAAATAGAGACACAGATGTAGAGAACAAACGTATGGACACCAAGAGGGGGAGGGGGGGTGGGATGAATTGGGAGATTGTGATTGACATATATACACTACTGATACTATGTATAAAATAGATAACTAATGAGAACCTACTGTATAGCTCAGGGAACTCTACGCAGTGCTCTGTGGTGACCTAAATGGGAAGGAAATCCAAAAGAGAGGGGATATATAGCTGATTCACTTTGCTGTACAGTAGAAACTAATACAACATTGTAAAGCAACTATACTCCAATAAAAATTAAAAAAAACAATAAAAACTAATTATAATAAAAAACTGGTTGCTTTTCAGAATAGAAGAAGAGTACCATGGGGCAAAGGCCCAGAGACTGCAGTGACCATATGTTGTGGACAAAATAAATGTCTATTTTAATTGGAACGGAAGGGCCACCTTGGGAAGATCAAGGGGTGAGTTTAGCCTTCCTTTTTAAAAATACAAGATCATTTAAGCACAGATAGTGGCTGATCATCTTGTTCTGGGCTTTCAATATCCCAGACTCAAGGATATTGAATTTTATTTTCAGTTATCTTTTTAAAAATAATTAATTAATTAATTAATTAATTTCTGGCTGCATTGGGTCTTTGTTGCTGTGCACGGGCTTTCTCTAGTTGCGGTGTGCAGGCTTCTCATTGCGGTGGCTTCTCTTGTTGCAGAGCATGGGCTCTAGGCATGAGGGCTTCAGTAGTTGTGGCGCATGGGCTCAGTAGTTGTGGCTCGCAGGCTCTAGAGCGCAGGCTCGGTAGTTGTGGCGAACGGACTTCAATGCTCCGCAGCATGTGGTATCTTCCCGGACCAGGGCTCAAACCCATGTCCCCTGCATTGACAGGCGGATTCTTAGCCACTGCGCCACCAGGGAAGTCCCTCAGTTATGTTTTTCTTGACCATTTTTAGGAGTACGTGTTTGAGATGGGTACTGTGTCAAGAAGGTAAGAATCAGGACAAAAAGAAATAACGTAGGATGGAAAGAAGCCTTTTTATTGTACTGAGAAGAAGCTATAGGGGAATGCTTTTTGTAAATTAATTAGTGCTTCTGTGAGCACCAAAGTGAGGTCACCTAGAGCAAGTAGATATTCGTGAGAAGAGTCAAAGCTTAAGGGCCAACTGACAAACTGGTCATCCCCAGAATTTCAGAAAATGAAAAATGGTAGAATGATAGATAATGATAGAATGATAATCATTTTCATTTAGAAAATGAAGAATGATAATCAGGAGGTATTGTAAAGCCCTTCAAGATCCTTTGTAAAGTCTATTGGCTGACCCGTTTGAATCAAGATACCAATAACCTTGGCTCCATTGTGGTAGAGACTTATGGTGTCCACCCATATCTGGTTTTCTTCTTCTGGGCACACTGGAGAATTATATTTCTTCATCCCTTGCATTTAGGTAGGGACATATGAATAGTTCTGGCCAATGGGCTTTGAGTGGAAGTGATGTGCATATCACTTTTAGGCCAGAGCATTTAACTGCTGGTATGAGACTCCATCATCTTTACCTCTCTTTGCCTGAGTAACTGAAAAGGTCATGTATTTCAGATAGTATAACTACAAGATGGTGGAACCTTAATATCTTGGGTCCGTGAGTGATTATGTGGAGCAGAAGTCATCCCCAGTCTCAGGCCATGGCCTGAGAGATTTGGTGTTGTTTGTTACCGTAGCATATACAAGCTTGTCCTGACAAATATATTCATCCTGCACATTTCTCTCCCTATTCTTTTTTTTTTTAGCATCCTTATTGGAGTAAAGTTGCTTTATATTGCTGTGTTTGTTGCTGCTGTATAACAAAGTGAATCAGCTATATGTATACATATATCCCCATATCCCCTCCCTCTTGCATCTCCCTCCCACCCTCCCTATCCCACCCCTCTAGGTGGTCATAAAGCACCAAGCTGATCGCCCTGTGCTATGTGGCTGCTTTCCACTAGCTATCTGTTTTACTTTGGGTAGTGTATACGTGTCAATGCCGCTCTCTCACTTCGTCCCAGCATACCCTTTCCCCTCCCCGTGTCCTCAAGGCCATTCTCTACGTCTGTGTCTTTATCTTGTCCTGCCCCTAGGTTCTTCAGAACCATTTTTTTTATTCCATAAATATGTGTTAGCATAAGGTATTCGTTTTTCTCTTTCTGACTTACTTCACTCTGTATGACAGACTCTAGGTCCATCCACCTCACTACACATAACTCAATTTTGTTTCTTTTTATGGCTGAGTAATATTCCATTGTATATATGTGCCACATCTTCTTTATGCATTCATCTTGTTGATGGACACTTAGGTTGCTTTCATGTCCTGGCTATTGTAAATAGGGCTGCAATGAACATTGCAGTACATGACTCTTTTTGAATTATGGTTTTCTCAGGATATATGCTCAGTAGTGGGATTGCTGGGTCATATGGTAGTTCTATTTTTTGTTTTTTAAGGAACTTCCATACTCTTCTCCATAGTGGCTGTATTTACATTCCCACCAACAGTACAAGAGGGTTCCCTTTTCTCCACACCCTCTCCAGCATTTACTGTTTGTAGATTTTTTGATGATGGCCATTCTGACTGGTGTGAGGTAATACCTCATTGTAGTTTTGACTTGCATTTCTCTAATAATTAGTGATGTTGAGCATCTTTTGATGTGTCTCTTGGCCATCTGTATGTCTTCTTTGGAGAAATGTCTATTTAGGTCTTCTGCCCATTTTTGGATTGAGTTGTTTGTATTTTTGATATTGAACTTCATGAGCTGTTTTTATATTTTGGAGTTTAATCCTTTGTCCGTTGCTTCATTTGCAAATATTTTCTCCCATTCTGAGGGTTGTCTTTTTGTCTTGTTTATAGTTTCCTTTGCTGTTTAAAAGCTTTTAAGTTTCATTAGGTCCCATTTGTTTATTATTTTTTTTATTTCCATTTCTCTAGGAGATGGGTCAGAAAGGATCTTTCTGTGATTTATGTCATAGAGTGTTCTGCCTATGTTTTCCTCTAAGAGTTTTATAGTGTCTGGACTTAAATTTAGGGCTTTAATCCATTTTGAGTTTATTTTTATGTATGGTGTTAGGGAGTGTTCTAATTTAATTCTTTCACATGTAGCTGTCCAGTTTTCCCAGCACCACTTATTGAAGAGGCTGTCTTTTCTCCATTGTATATTCTTGCCTCCTTTATCAAAGATAAGGTGACCATATGTGCATGGGCTTATCTCTGTGCTTTCTATCCTGTTCCATTGATCTATATTTCTGTTTTTGTGCCAGTACCATACTGTCTTGATTACTGTAGTTTTGTAGTATTGTCTGAAATCAGGGAGCCTGATTCCTCCAGCTCCCTTTTTCCTTCTCATGATTGCTTTACCTATTCGGGGTCTTTTGTGTTTCCATACAAATTGTGAAATTTTTTGTTCTAGTTCTGTGAAAATGCCATTGGTAGTTTGATAGGGATTGCATTGAATCTGTAGATTGCTTTGGGTAGTAGAGTCATTTTCACAATGTTGATTCTTCCAATCCAAGAACATGGTATATCTCTCCATCTATTTGTATCATCTTTAATTTCTTTCATCAGTGTCTTATAGTTTTCTGCTTACAAGTCTTTTGTCTCCTTAGGTAGGTTTATTCCTAGATATTTTATTCTTTTTGTTGCAATGGTAAATGAGAGTGTTTTCTTTATTTCACTTTCAGATTTTTCATCATTAGTGCATAGGAATGCAAGAGATTTCTGTGCATTAATTGTGTATCCTTCTACTTTACCAAATTCATTGATTAGCTCTAGTAGTTTTCTGGTAGCATCTTTAGGATTCTCTATGTATAGTATCATGTCATCTGCAAACAGTGACAGCTTTACTTCTTCTTTTCCGATTTGGATTCCTTTTATTTCTTTTTCTTCTCTGACTGCTGTGGCTAAAACTTCCAAAACTGTGTTGAATAATAGCGTTGAGAGTGGGCAACCTTGTCTTGTTCCTGATCTTAGTGGAAATGGTTTCAGTTTTTCACCATTGAGAATGATGTTGGCTGTGGGTTTGTTATATATGGCCTTTATTATCTTGAGGTAAGTTCCTTCTATGCCTACTTTCTGGAGAGTTTTTATCATAAAGGGGTGTTGAATTTTCTCGAAAGCTTTTTCTGCATCTATTGAGATTATCATGTGGTTTTTATCCTTCAGTTTGTTAATATGGTGTATCCATTGATTGATTTGCATATATGGAAGAATCTTTGCATTCCTGGGATAAACCCCACTTAATCATGGTGTATGATCCTTTAATGTGTTGTTGGATTCTGTTTGATAGTATTTTGTTGAGGATTTTTGCATCTATGTTCATCAGTGATATTGGCCTGTAGTTTTCTTTTTTTGTGACATCTTTGTCTGGTTTTGGTATCAGGATGATGGTGGCCTCATAGAATGAGTTTGGGAGTGTTTCTCCCTCTGCTATATTTTGGGAGAATTTGAGAAGGGTAGGTGTTAGGTCTTCTCTAAATGTTTGATAGAATTTGCCTGTGAATCCATCTGGTCCTGGGCTTTGGTTTGTTGGAAGATTTTTAATCACAGTCTCAATTTCAGTGCTTGTGATTGGTCTATTTATATCTTTTATTTCTTCCTGGTTCAGTCTTGGAAGGTTGTGCTTTGCTAAGAATTTGTCCATTTCTTCCAGGTTGTCCATTTTATTGGCATATAGTTGCTTGTAGTAATCTCTCATGACTCTTTATATTTCTGCAGTGTCAGTTGTTACTTTTCCTTTTTCATTTCTAATTCTGTTGATTTGAGTCTTCTCCCGTTTTTTCTGGATGAGCCTGGCTAGTGGTTTATCAATTTTGTTTATCTTCTCCAAGAACCAGCTTTTAGTTTTATTGATCCTTGCTTTCGTTTCCTTCATTTCTTTTTCATTTATTTCTGATCTGATCTTTATGATTTCTTTCCTTCTGCTAACTTTGTGTTTTCTTCTGTTCTTCTTTCTCTAATGCATTAGGTGTAAGGCTAGGTTGTTTGAGATTTTTCTTGTTTCCTGAGGTAGGATTGTAATGCTATAAACTTCCCTCTTAGAACTGCTTTTGCTTCATTCCATAGGTTTTGGGCCATTGCATTTTCATTGATATTTATTTCTAGGTATTTTTTGATTTCCTCTTTGATTTCTTCAGTGATTTCTTGGTTATTTAGTAGCGTATTGTTTAGCCTCCATGTGTTTATATTTTTTACAGTTTTTTTTCCTGTAATTGATATCTAGTCTCATAGCATTGTGGTTTGAAAAGATACTTGATACAATTTCAGCTTTCTTAAATTTACCAAGGCTTGATTTGTGACCCAAGATATGATCTATCCTGGAGCATCTTCCATGAGCACTTGAGAAGAAAGTGTATTCTGTTGTTTTTGGATGGAATGTCCTATAAATATCAATTAAGTCCATCTTGTTTAATGTGTCATTTAAAGCTTGTGTTTCCTTATTTATTGTCATTTTGGTTGATCTGTCCATTGGTGAAAGTGGGATGTTAAAGTCCCCTACTATTATTGTATTACTGTCGATTTCCCCTTTTATGGCTGTTAGCATTTGTGTTATGTATTGACGTGCTCCTATGTTGGGTGCATAAAGATTTACAATTGTTACATCTTCTTCTTGGATTGATCCGTTGACCATTATGTAGTGTCCTTCTTTGTCTCTTGTAATAGTCTTTATTTTAAAGTCTATTTTGTCTGATATGAGAATTGCTACTTCAGCTTTCTTTTGATTTCCATTTTCATGGAATATCTTTTTCCATCCCCTCACTTTCAGTCTGTATGTGTCTCTAGGTCTGAAGTGGGTCTCTTGTAGACAGCATATATACAGGTCTTGTTTTTGTATCCATTCCGCCAGTCTGTGTCTTTTGGTTGGAGCATTTAATCCATTTACATTTAAGGTAGTTATCAATATGTATGTTCCTATTACCATTTTCTTAATTGTTTTAGGTTTGTTATTGTAGGTCTTTTCTTTCTCTTGTGTTTCCTCCCTAGAGAAGTTCCTTTAGCATTTGTTGTAAACCTAGTTTGGTGGTGCTGAATTCTCTTAGTTTTTGCTTATCTGTAAAGGTTTTAATTTCTCTGTTAAATCTGAATGAGATCCTTGCTGGGTGGAGCAATCTTGTTTGTAGGTTTTTCCCTTTCATCACTTTAAATATGTCCTGACACTCCCTTCTGGCTTACAGAGTTTCTGCTGAAAGATCAGCTGTGAACCTTATGGGGATTCTCTTATATGTTATTTGTTGTTTTTCCCTTGCTGCTTGTAATATTTTTTCTTTATATTTAATTTTTGATAGTTTGATTAATATATGTCTTGGCGTGTTTCTCCTTGGTTTCTCCTGTATGGGAGTCTCTGCGCTTCCTGGACTTGATTGACTATTTCCTTTCCCATATTAGGGAAGTTTTCAACTATAATCTCTTCAAATATTTTCTCAGTCCCTTTCTTTTTCTCTTCTTCTGGGACCCCTATAATTCGAATGTTGGTGTGTTTAATGTTGTCCCCGAGGTCTCTGAGACTGTCCTCAATTCTTTTCATTCTTTTTTTTTTTTTTGCGGTATGCGGGCCTCTCACTGTTGTGGCCTCTCCCGTTGCGGAGCACAGGCTCCGGACGCGCAGGCTCAGCGGCCATGGCTCACGGGCCCAGCCGCTCCGCGGCATATGGGATCCCCCCAGACCGGGGCACGAACCCGTATCCCCTGCATCGGCAGGCGGACTCTCAACCACTTGCGCCACCAGGGAGGCCCAATTCTTTTCATTCTTTTTTCTTTATTCTGCTCTGCGGTAGTTGTTTCCCCTTTTTTATCTTCCAGGTCACTTATCCGTTCTTCTGCCTCAGTTATTCTGCTATTGATCCCTTCTAGAGAATTTTTAATTTCATTTATTGTGTTGTTCATCATTGTTTGCTTGCTTTTTAGTTCTTTTAGGTCCTTGTTAAACGTTTCTTGTATTTTCTTCATTCTATTTCCAAGATTTTGGATCATCTTTACTATCATTACTCTGAATTATTTTTCAGGTAGATTGCCTATTTCCTCTTCATTTGTTTGGTGTGGTGGGTTTTTACCTTCCTCCTTCATCTACTGCGTATTTCTCTGTCTTCTCATTTTGCTGAACTTACTGTGTTTGGGGTCTCCTTTTCATAGGCTGCAGGTTCGTAGTTCCTGTTGTTTTTGGTGTCTGCCCCCAGTGGCTATGGTTGTTTCAGTGGGTTATATAGGCTTTCTGGTGGAGGGGACTGGTGCCTGTATTCTGGTGGATGAGGCTGGATTGTGTCTTTCTGGAGGGCAGGACTGAGTCTGGTGGTGTTTTTTGGGGTGTTTGTGAACTTATCATGATTTTAGGCAGCCTGTCTGCTAATGGGTGGGGTTATGCTCCTGTCTTGCTAGTTGTTTGGCATGGGGTGTCCAGCACTGTAGTTTGCTTGTCATTGAGTGGAGCTGGGTCTTAGTGTTGAGATGGAGATCTCTGGGAGGGCTCTCACCGATTGATTTTACGTCAGGCTGGGAGGTGTCTGGTGATCCAGTGTCCTGAACTTGGCTCTCCCACCTCTGAGGCTCAGGCTTGATACCCAGCTGGGGCACCAAGACCCTGTCAGCCACATGGCTCAGAAGAAAAGGGAGAGAAAAAAGGAAAGAAATAAAATAAAATAATTATATTTTTATTTTAAAGAAAATTATAAAGAATTATAGAATTATAAAAATTATAAAGAAATTATAATATAAAGAAATTATAAAGAAATAAGAATAGAGCAACCAAACCAAGAAACAAATCCATTAATGATAACAAGTGCCAGAAACTAAACTAAGATAACCATATAAATCAGAAACTAGTCAGTTGCATACAGCAAACCCCAAGTCTACAGTTGCTCCCAAAGTCCACCACCTCAATTTTGAGATGACTTGTTGTCTATTCAGGTACTCCACAGATGCAGGGTACATCAAGTTGATTGTGGAGATTTAATCCGCTGCTCCGAAGGCTGCACAGAGAAATTTCCCTTTCTCTTCTTTGTTAGCACAGCTCTCAGGGTCCAGCTTTGGATTTGGCCCTGCCTCTGCGTGTAAGTAGCCTTCTGGCTTCTTTTGTTCACCCAGACAGGAGAGGGTTAAAGGAGCGGCTGATTAGGGGACTCTGGCTCACTCAGGCCAGGGGGAGGGAGGGGTATGGAATGCGGGGCGAGCCTGTGGTGGCAGAGGCCAATGTGACGTTGCACCAGCCTGAGGTGCACCATGTGTTCTCCTGGGGAAGCTGTCCCTGGATCATGGGACCCTGGCAGTGGCGGACTGCACAGGCTCCCAGGAGGAGAGGTGTGGAAGTGACCTGTGCTTACACACAGGCTTCTTGGTGACTGTAGCAGCAGCATTAGCATTCCATGCCCGTCTCTGGGGTCTGTGCTGATAGCTGCAGCTCATGCCCGTTTCTGAAGCTTGTTCAGGCGGTGCTCTGAATCCCCTCTCCTTCTGCACCCCTAAACAATGGTCTCTTGCCTCTTCGGCAGGTCCAGACCTTTTCCTGGACTCCCTCCCGGATAGCTGTGGCGCAATAGCCCCCTTCAGGCTGTGTTCACACCGCCAACCCCAGTGCTCTCCCTGGGATCCGACCTCCGATGCCCGAGCCTCAGCTCCCAGCCCCCGCCCGTCCTGGCGGGTGAGCAGACAAGCCTCTCAGGCTGGTGAGTGCTGGTTGGCACCGATCCTCTGTGCGGGAATCTCTCCGCTTTGCCCTCTGCACCCCTGTTGCTGTGCTCTCCTCTGTGGCTCCAAAGCTTCCCACCCCCCCGTCACCCCCCGTCTCCGCCCGCGAAGGGGCTTCCTAGTGTGTGGAAACCTTACCTCCTTCAGAGCTCCCTCTCAGAGGTGCAGGTCCCATCCCTATTCTTTTGTCTCTGTTTTTTCTTTTGCCCTTCAGGTCCGTGGGGATTTTCTTGCCTTTGGGGAAGTCTGAGGTCTTCTGCCAGCATTCAGTAGGTGTTCTGTAGGAGTTGTTCCACACGTAGATGTATTTTTGATACATTTGTGGGAAGGAACGTGATCTCCACGTCTTACGCCTCTGCCATCTTGAAGGTCCCCCCTCTTCTTATTCTTTTCTTCTTTCTTGGGACTTAGAAGAAATTTGGATTCACCCTTAGGGTGTAGGGTGAAAGAGTTGTAGAAGTATGTTTCAGAAGGAGAAGGAGGAAGAAGGGATAAACTGAGAGATCTGTACAATCTGTTCATCATCTCTGTGGGTATTATGCTATCTGCACAGGTTTTCCCACATCCACCTCTTGGCCTAGCTGCAGAGTCCTTCCCCTGAGAAGGCTGTGAGTGGTGACTGAGCAGAAGAAAACTGATCTGGAAGCTTTGACACTTAAATTCATGGTCAGCTGAATTTCCAGTGACTCTGACCCTGGTGTTCACAGAATTGCTTTGAAGGCTCACTATGGAGGAATAAAGCAGCTCATCCAGCTCCATTTCATGTGAAGTTTCTGGGTGAATTTGAGAATCCTCAATCATTAATCACTAAAGTCAGCTCAGGTAGAGAATAAATATTGTCATAATGCAATTTATCCAAAAATAAAACAGAAGTCAGGGGTCAACCTGCTCAGTTTAGTTCTGCCACTGACAAGCTTTGTGGGAGATAACAAGTCACTTTCCTTCTCTGAGCTTCATTCCTCCCTATAAGCAGTTCCAGCCCTGATGTTCTAAAGTTCTGAGATGAGGGAGTATAGAAGAATGTTCCCAATTTGGGAGTTGAGGATTCTAGGAGGAGAGAGGGAAGAGAGTTAATTCTGATCCATGCTTTACCTTTTGGTTCCTCGCACTGTCAGAGGTTGCCCTTGTTTTCTCCCCTTCTGCAGAGGATGGTGACAGTGCAGTAGGTTCATGAAATTGCTTTAAAGCTTCCTTCCTGGAGGCTGTAAGTACCTTGAGAACCTGGTTTCATTTGTCTCTGCCTCTCTTGTGCCTGGCATGGTTCTTGCCGCAAAGTAGATGCTTAATAAATGTTTGCTGACAAAAAATGGAATGAATACTTTGCGTTCTTTAAAAATTTTTTTTACAACTTTATTGAGGTATATTAACATACAATAAACTGCACATATTTAAAGTGTGCAATTTGATAAGTTTTGACGTGCTCTATGCCCATGAAAGCATTACCACATTCAAGATAATTAACATATCCGTCACCCCCCAAAGTTTTCTCATGTCTCTACATGTAGAACCTCCCTTTTACCTCTATCTTCAAACAACCACTGATTTGCTCTCTGTCGGTTTAGTTTACTTTGCGTTCTCTAGAATTTTATATAAATGGCATGCAGTATGTACTTTTTGGGGGGGAAGGTGTAGCTTCTTTCACTCATTGTAATTATTTTGAGATCCATCCATATCGTAGCCTGTATCAGTTGTTCATTCTTCTTTATTGCCACATAGTATCCATTATATAAATATACTGTGTATGTTTGTTCATTCATCTGTTGATGGACATTGGATTGTTTCTGATTTTTGGCTATTACACATAAAACTGCTATGAACATTCACATATAAATCTTTGCATCGGTGTATGCTTTTATTTCTATTAGGTGAACATCTAGGAGTGGAATGGCTGCATCAAATGGTAGTTGTCTGTTTAACTTTTAAGTGGTTGTACCATTTTAGATCCCACCAGCAGCTTATGAGGGGTTCAATTCCTCTGTATCCTTGCCATCTCTTTGTGTGTGTCACTCTTTTCAATTTTAGCCATTCTGACAGATGTGTAGTGTTAGTATCATGTGGTTTTCATTTTAATTTCCCTAATGACTAATGAGCATGAGCATCTTTTCATGTGCTTATTTGCCATCTATATGTCTTCTCTGGTGAAATGTCTCTTCAGTTTTTTTGCCCATTTAAAAAAATTGGGTTGTTTGTTCTCGTTATTGAATTTTGAGAGTTCTTTATATATTTTGGACAGAAAGTCTTATATCAGATATGTGCTTTGTAAATATTTTCTCCCAGTTTGGCTTGTCTTTTCATTCTCTTACCAGTGCCTTTCAAGAACAGAAGTTTTAAATTTTGATGAAGTCTAACTTATCAACTTATTCTTTTTTTTTTTTTTTTTTTTTGCGGAACGTGGGCCTCTCACTCTTGTGGCCTCTTCCGTTGTAGAGCACAGGCTCCGGACATGCAGGCTCAGCGGCCATGGCTCACGGGCCCAGCCGCTCCGCGGCATGTGGGATCTTCCCGGACCAGGGCATGAACCCGCGTCCCCTGCATCAGCAGGTGGACTCTCAACCACTGCGCCACCAGGGAAGCCCTATAACTTTAAGTTTTATATTTAGGTCTGTGATCAATTTGACTTTTTATATGGAATGAGGTATTGAATAACAGTTCTTTTTTTGCATATGAATATCCAGTTGTTCCAGCCATTTGTTGAAAAATACTTTATGCACAGTATAACTTTTCAGATTAAAAAATTCTCTGTCAACCAAGATCGTTCCATTTTACAGATAAGAAAACAGGCTTAGAGAAGTGACTTGCCCAAGGCCACATAGCCAACTAGAGTACATATAGGCCTAAAACCTAAGTCTTCTGATTCCTAGTCCATTAGATTGTTCACTATGTTGTCTTTTTACTTTACCCTTTCAAGTATGCTATTCTTGAGTATTACCATTATGCCTACTTTTTAGAAGAGAGAACTGAGGCCTAAGGGAAGACTATCACTTCAGAGACCACATGTGAAGGCCCACCCTTCCCAGATCCCATCCTCTTATTATTCTCCCCTCACTCACTCTGCTTCAGTCTTCCTGCTGTTCCTTGAATCCACCAGACATACTCCCGCCTTAGGGCCCTTGCAGCTTGTTCTACCCTCTCTCTAGACTCTCTTCCCTCAGCTGTCTGCACGTCTTACTTCCTTACTTCTTTCAGGTCTTTTCTCAAATGTCACCTCAGTGAAACCTTCCCAAACCACATGTTTAGAATTGCAAGCCCTTCCTGCAACATCCTGCGTCTCCCTTCCCTGCAGTATTCCATAGTCAGGTTATGAAGCCAGGTCCCATGGGGTGACAAGAGATTTCTTGTCAGAGTGATACCAAGGCCATGGCTGAGTGAAGGTGGAAAGTTTCCTTCTATATGATGAGGGTTGAGGAAGGATGCTGAGAGCAGTGTGAAATTGTCTGCTTTTTCTCTCCTATCATCTTTAGGAAGTTAGATTCCTCCATAGATTTTTTTTTCCTCCATAGATTTTTAACCCAACTCTCTGATCTGTGGGCTGGTTCTGACCCAGGTAAATTTATAGAAGAGTGACTTCCTCCGGGCTTAGGTAGGTGTCAGAAATTTTAATATTTCTACTATTTTCAGTCCCTACTTGTGCCAGGCACCATGCATACATTATCTTGAATCCTCATAGCAGTCCTATAAGACAGGAATTATTCTCTGTCTTATGTATTATATTAAACTCTAGGGTCAGATATGTTAAAGAAGCTTGCCTCATTTCACACAGCTGGTAAGTGGTAGGGTCAGGATTCGAACCCAGGGCTGGATGGCTCAAAACTTGAGCTTTTTCCACTATACTTTGATAATGTATTTCCACTTTCCTTTCCATCCCTCCTGCCCTGGGAGCAGTATCATCAGTTAACTTCTGAAGCATGGGGGTGAATATTCCAATGTCATCTCTACATCTCTTCCAGAAAGGAAGGCAGCAGGAGTCTCTTTCCATGGATGGCAGAACTGAGGCACAGAGGGGTTAACTAACATGCTTAGGGCTACAAAATAAGTCCTTGGAGGAGCTGGGTTGAGAGTTCCAGGACTCCTAGCTTCCAGGGGCATTATTTGACAGTCCATGTTCCACCAACATCAGAGACAATTTTATTGTAGGTCTGAATGAATGAGCAAGTAGCTGCTCCTTGTGGCTTCTCAGGAGGATGAGTGAACATCTGAGATCTGTGAGCTGTTTCCCACCAGTTGCTCTGTGGAGGAATTGAAGCCCCTCCACACAATACTGTAGGTTTAGGTTCCACTGAATCATTGACTTATGAGCCATATCCCAGACTCATTCTAACAAGCTAGATATCCAACATTTTTATTAGGCTCCAAAATTAGATTTAACATCTGTTTCTGAGAGCTCCTGGCTCTTCCAGAAGCAGCTGAAATCCTGGTTTTGTAATTTCTTTCTCAATTCCCTGGAATCAGAGAGAGAGAGAGAGAGTATTTTTTAGAAGACATATGAGTATGGAGGGGCTTTGCCTGAAAACTTTCATGAAATGTTCCATGGTTATGGCAGACATGATTAGCTTGTACCTGTCTCTCTCTAGGAGCCTGTGATGCTACTGCTGAAGTTCCTCATCAGTTTGATATGCTGAGAGCATGCTTATTCTGTGTAGTAAGGTGCATGGGCACCATTCGGACACCATTCCCCTGGAAATTTTTCATCTGAACACTGGCAGGGCCCAGTGGTTTAGGAGACAGAGCTGCTGGTCAGCGCCAGTCAGGGATGTCAGGCTTCAGCTACAGCTTTGCAAAATTTCCAATCTGTATAGTCTTTTTGTCAGTGATCATGTACCCTCTCTCCCTCTCAGTTTCTTGGGGGAGCTGGGGAATTAGATTCTGATGAAAAGGCATAGTCCCACTCTGCCTCTTTCGAAACTCTTAACCATGTTGTAATTGTCTGGCTTACAGTGCATTCCTCAAGAATAGGGACCCAGGGCTTCCCTGATGGCTCAGTGGTTAAGAATCCACTTGCCAATGCAGGGGACACGGGTTCGAGCCCTGACCTGGGAAGATCCTACATGCCATGGAGCAGTTAAGCCCGTGCACCACAACTACTGAGCCTGTGCTCTAGAGCCCATGAGCCACAACTGCTGAGCCCTCGTGCCACAACTACTGAAGCCCGTGTGCCTAGAGCCCATGCTCTGCAACAAGAGAAGCCACCGCAATGAGAAGCCTGCGCACCACAACGAAGAGTAGCCCCGGCCCGCTGCAACTAGAGAAAGCCCGCATGCAGCAATGAAGACCCAATGCAGCCAAAAATAAATAAATAAATAAATTTATAATAAAAAAAAAAGTTTTTACCTTTTCTCACCCATTTGAAAAAATTATACAAATAATGTATGTTCCTAGTAGAATATTAGAAAATACAGATAAGCAAATAGGCCAAAAGAAAGAGAGGGGGGACTTACCCTGGTGGCACAGTGGTTAAGAATCCGCCTGCCAATGCAGGGGACACGGGTTCCAGCCCTGGTCTGGGAAGATCCCACATGCCACGGAGCAACTAAGCCCGTGCGCCACAACTACTGAGCCCACGTGCCTAGAGCCCACGAGCCACAACAAGAGAAGCCACCACAATGAGAAGCCCGTGCACCGCACTGCAGTGAAGAGTAGCCCCCACTTGCCACAACTAGAGAAAGCCCACGCACAGCAACGAAGACCCAACACAGCCTAAATAAATAAATAAATAAATAAATTTATTTTAAAAAAAAGAAAAGAAAGAAAGAGGAAGGGAGGTTAGAAGGCAAGATGGAACAAGGAAGAAAGAAGTAAAGATAGGTCACCCAAAAGTCCTATCAGCCGGGGATAAACACGCACACACATATACACGTTAAAATATTTGTCTTTGTTTTTAAATTGAGAAACTTTGCAGGGAATAGAAAGATGTAAAACTTGAATCCTCAGGGTACAATTGTCTGGTGACAGTGTCCAGAAGTCAGGGACTCCTACTGCTGTAAAAAAGCAGAGGGCATCTTCTGGGATCCTGGGATGAGGAACACTGCCTTCAAATCAGTAACACAGTAACTGTTGCTTTTGGGTGGAGAAGAAGAATTTGGCTCACTGAAAAAGACAAAGTTCTGCCCTGCCTTGGCCTTTTGTAGAGAGTCCGGTTTTTCTTCTAGTAGAGTCATAATGAGTCCCACTCTCCTAGAGGCTGGTTGCCCTGGAAGACTGGCCTTTCATTTCTAAAATCTGTTTGCTCTAAGAACTTTGCCAACTTCGTTAACTGGAAGTTAGTAGGGCATTTTCTTCCACTCTCAGGACCTGCCCAGTTAGCTGACTTTTACTGGCACAACTTGTATCTGTAAATAACATGTGAGCCATAAAAATCCACCTTACCCTTGAGGTTCCCCTAGAACCAAGGTGTTTCTGTTTGTTCTCCACCTCATGCAGATTTCCTGAGCCTTGGCTCTTATATTTCAGATAGAAGTTTGACATTCTGTTTCTTTAAGTACTGAGTTCAGGGAGTACAGGTCCCACTTACTATTCAGATCCACACACCACTTCCAAGCAAAGATTTGTTATCGCTAGATTTATTCTACATCTACAGTTTGAAAATATTGATTGAACTCCTACTTTGTGCCAGATGCTATGCTTGGCACTGGAAGCACTGTAGTGAATAAGACCCAGTCTCTGCCTTCAAGGAGTTCATGTCTTGTGGATGTAAACAAGCCTTCATCGTTATGCATGGTAGTTATCTATACACGGGGTACTACGAGAGCAGGGGGATCGTAACAGCCCTGGGAGATTAGAGAAGATTTTTGAGAAACGTTTAAGCCGAGTCCCAAAGCACTCGGGTTTTGGTAGTTTATTGTCATTACTATAATCTGTGTAATTAGGCTTATGTCTTTATATTCTCATTGGATAATTAATAAAACATAGGTTTGAGAACACTCAGGCATTCAGTAATTTGTGAGTAATGACTGCCTAGCTTGTATTTTACGAAATAACTTTTAAAATCTGTATTAAATGCTTTTCCTTGCCTGGTCCTATCTTAAATACTCTGAGTGGGTAGTGTGGGGCTGGTATAGAAGGAATAAAAGATGTAGGTTAATGTCTCTGAAAGTCCACAGTCTAGTTGAGAAGAACAGATTTCGCTACCTAAAATAGAGGATCACAGGAAACAGTTGGTGACCAGATGGAAGATGGATGTGTTCCTGTCACTGGCATCACACATCCTTTCACTTCTTCCGCAGGGCAAATACTATCCCAGCACCGACAAGGAGTTTGATTTGGACACAGTAACAGGGGAAACAGACCTGCCTTGCCTTCCTTAACGCACTGGAAACACTCGTCGTCTCATTTCTCCAGTTTATTGCATGAGCACATTTATTGCATAGGTGACTTCAGGGAGGATTTTAGGAATTCCTGGGCTTATCAATGTTAAATACTCCTCCTTGACCCCTCTTCTAGAATACTTCCTCTTTTCTTCCCCAGTATATTCTCACTTATGGGTATAAAGAAAAAGTGAGTCCTCCTTTGATACCAACTCTGCCATCATTTACTCTTAATTTTCCTTTTGGCAGCTTTCAACCTAGCCAGAAGGAAAGCCTTCAAAACCAAGACATTGAATTACACCTCTGGTATATTGTAAACTCTTTAAAGCCTCAGCTAGACTGTAAACTCTTAAAGCTGTGTCATACTTATTCTGTACCTAATACACTGCTAAAGACATAGTGAGGACTTAATATATTTATCTTGATTTATTATTCTACTAAAAACAAAGTTTACAGGAAGAGAGGTTGACTTTTTTACTGGGCTGACGAATTATATACTCTTCCTCCATAGCACAGAGTGGGGAACAGTTTCTTTAAATTGAAGCCTCTGTAAATCAGCTATACTCCAATATAAAATAAAAGTTAAATTAAAAAAATAAAATAAGAGACTTCCCTGGTGGTCCAGTGGTTAAGACTCCACCTTCCAATGCAGGGGGCGTGGGTTCGATCCCTGGTCGGGGAACTGAGATCCCACGTGCCCTGTGGTGCGGCCAAAAATTAAAAATAAATAAACAAATAAATAAATAAAGTAATGACTGTTTATTTTTTTATTATTTTGAAGCTAAAGTGGTCTTTATTGTTGCTTTTAAAGAATTTTTTATTGGCGTATATAGTTGCTTTACAATGTTGTGTTGGTTTCTACTGTACAGTAAAGTGAATCAGCTGTATGCATACATGTATCCCTCCTTTTTTGGGATGGGATTTTCTTCCTATTTAGGTCACAAAAAAAGCATTGATTAGAGTTCTCTGTGCTATAGGTAGGTTCTCATTAGTTATCTATTTTATACATAGTATCAATAGTGTATATATGTCAGTTCCAATTTCCCAATTCAAGTAATGACAATTTTTAAAAAAAGAAATACTAAACGCAACAAAATGAAAAGGCAACCTACAGAATGGGAGAAAATATTCACACACACAAAAAAATGAAGCCTCATGCTTATTGCTCTGTCAAGTTATGTACACCTTTTTCAGGATATTACATTTCCATTGTAGAAAAATATGCACCATACGTATTTAAACCACATTTGGGTATTTGTTATGTTGGATCATTTATGTTGTTGATTCTCTGTTACAAATTATCTGGGGGATCTTTAGAAACGGGCAGAGAGAAAACTTAGGGAACTCATTGCAGGATGTATTAGCATTTTCTCATTGAGCTCTGGTTCAGTAGGCAGACACGTACATCCCACTAATAGTCATCTTTTCTGGAAACTTTTAAAGATAAGAGAAATTACTCTCAATCCAAAATGATTTGAGGTCAGGAGACAGAGGAACAGATATTTGGAGCGGTGGCTAGAGGGAACTGTGTTTGCATGGCTATCAGGCAAACATCGTCAAGTTCCAGTCTCAGATAGATCCCTAGCAGGGAGAATACAGGCCCACCTGGCAACTTGGGGAGAGGCAAGTGAGAAAATGAGGCCTTATTTCACTCACCAAGTGGTTCAACGGTAGACCAATTGGTGTGCACCATCCACAAATACTGCAGAAACAGTATGGTAGACCTTCCTGAAATCTTTCCTTGTTTACTCTCAAAAATGCATTTTACCTCCACTGGGTCCGCATGACACTTGGTTTATATTCTCATTATACCTTCCTAAGTAGCTACTTATAGACCTGTGCTCTCCCAACTGTCAGAATGAAAATCCCTTACAGGTAAAAGCATGCATTAAAACTACAGTTAATTCACTACTTTTTTGAGGAAAAAATAAACTGAAGAAAGACTACTATTTTTTTTAATTAAAAAAATTATTTCATATTGGAGTATAGTTGATTAACAATGATGTGTTAGTTACAGGTGTATAGCAAAGTGATTCAGTTATACCCAAACAAGTATTCATTCTTTTTCAAATTCTTCTCCCACTTAGGTTATTACAGAATATTGTGCCAAGTTCCCTGTGCTATACAGTAGGCCCTTGTTGGCTATCTAATTTAAATATAGTAGTGTGTACACGTCAATCCCAAACTCCCAATTTATCCCTCCCCCCCCATTTCCCCCAGTAATCATAAATTCGTTCTCTAAGCCTGTGAGTGTTTCTGTTTTGTAAATAAGTTCATTTGTATCATTTTTTTAAAGATTCTGCATGTAAGTGATATCATATGATATTTGTCTTTCTCTTTCTGACTTACTTCACTTAGTATGATAATATCCAGGTCCATCCATGTTGCTGCAAATGGCAATGCAAAAGACTATAATTGATAGTTATGTCATTAGTGACTTTTATTTCATTAAAGCTCAAGAAAAGTTCAGAAGAAAAGACAGAACAGTTTTATTGGAGAAGGAAATAGTTCTTATCATGGAGCCAGAAAGAGCACTATAATATTTAGGAACAGATTGGAGATCTCTTGTGGATGCTCAGGGTGGGGTGCCAGGGTTAGAGGAGCCCAGGTGTTTGTGTTTGGGTGCGGGGAGAGGGTGGTATCAGATTTTGATGAAAGCCCTTTCCTGCTTTCAGTGGCTTGGTCTAAATCTGTTTAGTAATGGAAACTAGAATCATTATATCTTTACCAAGTAAGTAAAATATCACATTGGATCTTAATTATAGTATATATTAACCACTGTCTGTCAGAAGAGACAGAAATAGTATCCAGGGAGAGCTGTTTTCTGGGCTAAGGGGATGCAGCTGTACCTTTAGGATTCTAAACTGCAACCATTTGAAGTTGGTTTTTAGATAAAAGCTTTTATTTGCAGCTAATACTGTGATACTGTTATGTTTTATTTCTGTTGGGTATCCTGCAGTGCTTTTTTTGTTCATTTTCCCAAAAATGATATATCAGAGAGAATAGAAATCCTGAAGAGAAGGAAAAGCTAGATGGAGGAAAGGAGAGAGGAAGGAGAAACAGAGACAGAGCAGGGAAGGGGAGAGAGAGAGAAAAGATTTTTCAGGAGGGGAAAATATGGAGATTAAATGTGGAAAAAAACCACACACAATTGAAAAACCACAGGTATTCAGAGAAACATTACCTTTTATTCAAAAGAAAGAAGAAAATACGGTTACATTTTTAACATACAAATAAGCTGCAGCCCCAGTTTAATAGGGAGACGTATCCGAGGAAGAGATAGAGCTGGTCATCATTTAGTAAAAGTCATTGAGCTAATTTGAATGGTAGCTTAGTATCCTTTTTGAAGACAATCTAGCTGATTCTCTATTTAAGTGACTCTGTAGGGATGAGGGATATTTTTAAAATGTTTAAGTCATAAGGTATGCAAGAGGTTTTAAAAAATCTGGAGCTAACTGTAAGTGTTACTAATGAAGTTCATCAGACCCAGTGATAGAGTCATAATAACCCCTACTTAATGTACATAAAGAATTAGAGAGGGGCTTCCCTGGTGGCGCAGTGGTTGAGAGTCCGCCTGCCGATGCAGGGGACACGGGTTCGTGCCCCGGTCCGGGAAGATCCCACATGCCACGGAGCGGCTTGGCCTGTGAGCCATGGCCTCTGAGCCTGCACGACCGGAGCCTGTGCTCCACAATGGGTGAGGCCGCAACAGCGAGAGGCCCGCGTACCGCAAAAAAAAAAAAAAAAGAATTAGAGATAAAAAGTCATTTTGTATTGAAAGCTCTATCTACATTTGCCATTAATAAGTTAGTTTATGTGATTTGAGCATAATTGGAGTGCTAAAGAGTTTGTGACCAGTTCTAGTGGTACTAATAGCATTGTTAGTGAAGAAAATGTACTGTTGTTATAAACTGGAGAATCTGACTCAGGCATGTGAATTAATTATAATTATAATACTTAGTTTAAATGTTAACTTAAAACCATTCCTTCAACTTCCAATCCAAACTCAGTTAGCTAATTAGTAAATTATAATAGGGGTCTTTCTGACATTGCTAATTAGTTGAATAGTTACATGGTTGAAAGTTACAATTTCCATATCAGAAAGTGGAATTGCTTCAGCACTAAGGAGATATATATAGCATTGTTTTTAGTGGGCACATCATTAGTAATAACTCTTGTGGATATTCCATTGAATAACAATATCTGGGAATTTTGTTCCCCAGTCATCAGTGTTCCTTGCCTCTCTTGCTTTCTCATTGTCATTCTTTGCCACAAATGATGGCAGCTAGGTGTGTAAGTTATTATCCTTCTAAGAGAAAAGGGTGATGTGCATGCACACGTGTGTGTGTGTGTGTGTGTGTGTGTGTGTGTGTGTGTTTGTATTGGGTGGATATATGAGACAGATAGGTCTGGCCTAAAGCAAAACTGGTTAGCATAAAGTTGCTTTTTTAAAAATTTTTTTAGTTCTGGCTTCTTTTGCATCTTGCCTTATCCCCAGCCATTACCTCTCCATCTCTCACATAAGAAGGGCTTTAGCACTAAGTGTTACCAGTTTTTATATACTTCTTGATGTATGAGCTAATCTTAATGATCCCTTGGATTCATCTGTGTGCATACTGGAGATGGCAATATTTTGATATCTTTCCCGAGGTGCAAAGCACCAGCAGTGGTGAATAAGCAACACCAGGTCCTTCTGGAAATTTTTGTTGAGAAAGCCTTAAAACAGAGGATGTATACATGTAGAAACCATAGCAATCAAGTGGCAAAATACAAATACCAGGTCATGGTGGCAGCTCATCAGGACCTCATGATACCAGTCAAAGGTGACCTTGAAGATGTTCAAGGGAAGTCAGCAGACCCCAAAGGTTACCACAGTAGAAATCAACATCGTGTTGATCCTCTTGTTCTCCCTGACCCAGCTCTCACTTTCCCTCCTCTTGTCTACTTTCCCATTTCTCCTGCGGAGGCAGATAACAGTCTTCAGGTAGCAGATGAGGGTGAAGCTCAGAGGGAGACAATATTGCAGCATAAACAGGGAGGTTGTAAAGAGGAGCCAGTTCATTTTGGAGGGCCAGTTCTCTACACAGGCCACCTGCTGGGTGTAGAGGTCAGTGAGAAGAGAGAGGTTTTGGAAGGGCTCATGGGTGAGGTGGTAGGACAGGAAGAAGGGAATAGACAACAGAAGGGAAAACAGCCAAATCAATGTGATACCCCAGTAGGCGTGAGCTACACTGCGTTTCCAGCCCCGAGGGTTCACAATCAGCTGATATCTTTCAACAGCAGTTAACACAAGTGAGTATATGGACACAGAGGTGGAGACACTATGCACATAGGAGGTGCGTTTACACATGATATCCCCAAATATCCAGTGATCCATCAGAGTGTAGATGATAGAAAAGGGAGGTACATGACACATACCAAGATGCCAGAGAGGAAGAGATTGGCGTACAGTATGTTGGTGACATTCTGAGCTTCTCTCTGCTTCTTAAAGATGATAATAATGAGAGAGAGGTTTCCAGAAATGTCCATGATTAAGATCACAGTATAGACTATGAGTAATAGGAGCATGGCTAGGGAAGTGGGGTCTACAGGACTCAAAGTAGAAAAATGCAGAGTTGTTGCTCTTTATACTGGTTTTATTAGATGCTGGATGGTTTAGGAAAAGTTCCATCATGTCAGGGTTTAAGAAGAGCTTTTCCTAGGTTTTTTTGTTTTGTTTTGTTTTGTTTTGCGTTACGTGGGCCTCTCACTGCTATGGCCTCTCCGGTTGTGGACCACAGGCTCTGGGCGCACAGGCTCAGCGGCCATGGCTCACGGGCCCAGCCGCTCCACAGCATGTGGGATCTTCCTGGACCAGGGCACGAACCCGTGTCCCCTGCATCGGCAGGCGGACTTTCAACCACTGCACCTCCAGGGAAGCCCCAAGAAGAGCTTTTCTAAGCTTACTTGTATTATGGCTGGATATTTTGTCCATCAGTTCTCAGAAAGAACTTTGCTCTGAGTCTTCCAATGAGTGATGAGTAGGGTTTAGTCTTCCTCTTTGTCTGCTTGATGGAAATACATGAATGACTTGAGTAAGCTCTTGAGATCCTAAAAAATTAAACAGAACCTAGAAAATTAATGCAAGTTCTTAACAACCTGGACTATGCTATAGGTGGAACAATGTCCCTGAGAGTACATAGAGGTATATCCAGAGAGTCTCTGTATCCTTGCCTTCCTTTCATCTCAGGGTGTTTTATTTGTCCCAACAGTATAATCTTTAGAGATAATGAGAAAGGGAATGAATGCCACAGCATTCTGTTAACTATATAAGGTAGCTCAAAGGTATCTTTCCATCCCTATCACCTTCTGTCTTTTTTGTATATGTGTGCTGTGGAGGCCAGAGTACTATATTTGGAGTTGGGCTCCACATGGAGCATTACTGTTTGGTGTCTGTATGACTTTGACATAAGTTAATTACCCTTATGGCTCAGTTTTTTAAAGCTGTAAAATGGGGATAAATAATGTCTTTCTGCATTGTTGTGAGGACTAAATGAGATCACGCAACTGAATTTGTTGCTAACGCCCAATGTAGAGCGTATAGTATGTGTTCAGTATATGTTTGCTGAATAAAATTTGTCAGTTCCACTCCCCAGAGCTAGTCTATAGCCTTAAGTCTGGGGTCTAGACTCCCAGATCATGCCCGCTATGGAACAGCATATGGCTTCCCCTCTTTTTCTTTCTTCCATTCTCTGGGGTTGAAGCCAGACTTGGCACAAGCAGTTTCTGGGTACATTGCTCAGATTCTAGAGATCAAGCAAAGGTAGCTAGTGCCTAGTGAGCTATTACTCAGAATTAACTTTATTTGGAAAGCATTCCCTCAGTTTTCTTTTCCTTTGGGTCTCTTCTTTTTCTGACTTCTAGAGGAAAGGGGGTCCTTGATCCTGTGGCTCAGCATGGCTTACGGTGGTCAAATTCAGTGGAGTTATTCATACCAGGATGCACAACAGACATGGTGAATGCCCTGCCATTCCAGGTGGTGACATTTCTGGCCCAAAGAGGGTATGTTGAAAGAGAGCACAGGAAAAAAAATACCCCTTATCTTGGTTTATTATTTAGGAATTTGAAGAAAACAACATAAATGGCATTGATAAAAGATAAAGAAGGACAAAAGGAACTGATCTATGGTTCAGACGTGCTGTGGTGATGAGTAGAAATAGCAAAATTTGTAAACAGAAGTATTTGAGATGCAGTTTAGGGCTTGGATGATTCAGGGGTTCAACAAAATTAGAGTTCACAGATATTGGCTGAAGGGAAATGTCAAGATAGATGTAAGCCCTTTATGACAGTCTGTGGACTAGAAGTATAAAAGAGAAATAGCAAATTGTTTACTTGCCACCAAACAAGCTTCACTTGGAGGAGGAAAAGAATGAAAAGGAAATAGGCAGTGTACAGATGTACAGATACATATGGGTATGCTAGCATGAGCACTATACTTCCTGTCAGGAGACATGTCCTGCTGCTAACTAGCTTTTTATAAAAAATTTATTTATTTTATTTAGTTTTGGCTGCGTTGGGTCTTCGTTGCTGCACGCGGGCTTTCTCTAGTTGTGGCAAGCGGGGGGCTACTCTTTGTTGCGGTGTGCGGGCTTCTCATTGTGGCGGCTTCTCTCATTGCGGAGCACGGGCTCTAGGCATGTGGCCTTCAGTAGTTGTGGCACTCAGGCTCAGTAGTTGTGGCGCAAGGGCTTAGTTACTCTGAGGCATGTGGGATCTTCCCGGACCAGGGCTCGAACCCATGTCCCCTGCATTTACAGGCAGATTCTTAACCACTGTGCCACCAGGCCAGGGAAGCCCTAACTAGCTTTTTGATCTTGGGCAAGTCACTCCCCTTCTCTGGGCCTCAATTTCTTGATCTGTCAAATGAAATTTTAAAAATGGCCTATTTTACAAAACCAGCAAAGTCTTGTGCTTCCCAGCTCTTACTGTCTACAATAAAGAAAAGCTTCCTGTGAACCTTGCAAAGTTAGGTCTGAATAACAGTTTTCTGTTTACAGATTTGGAAATTCATACAGTTTTGCAGATTTTCTTAGCAGTTTGGTAATAGAGATGGGAATAAACATTGGAAACCCTTGTGTTGCCCATTCTTGTTGATCTGGGTTGTCTGGGCCGAGTGAATGAGTATCACTCACCACCCTGCAACAGCAGGTCTAAAACTTAGTAGAAACCCCTCTACTATCTTCTATAATGATTAGTAGCAAAGTACAAATTAGTTCCCCAGTCTATAAATTCCTTCAGAGGCTTGAAGCTCAGAAGGTCAGATAGGCCTCATCTGGGAGGGAATCAAAGGGGAGTGCTGGAGTTACATTATCCAGTGCTCTCTTTACAATTCAAGAAGATTAACAAGTAAATCCCCAATATGGACTTTGAATGGCAGTGTGGGATTTACACTTTACATAATTGGTAACTATTAAGTTAAAATATTTAAATCTTGCCTATCTGGAAGCAAAGTAATGCTAAGCCTTGATTCGTAAAAAAATTCTTGGGATACATTTCTATTTTAGGAGAGTTCATCTTTGGCTTGTTTGGTTGCAAGTGACCCCCAAAGATGTGAGATCTCAAATTACCAAGTGATATTTTGCCCCAAAATATGAGTAGCGTATGGCAGAGGTAGGTAGTCTTCAGTCTTTCCACTCGATTGTATCTAGATATGCTCATGAGGCACATGCCTTGAACTGGCTCTGTTTATACCTTTTAATGCAAAAGTACAGCATTACATTACACATTTTCTGGTAGTTTTGTGTTTAAAAGTTTCAAGATGAATAAAATAAAAGCTTTACTCTGCCAAAGTCTGCATATGCATATTTATTTCTGTATCTGAATGTCTTTTTTTGTGTGTGTCTTTATTTCTGTCTCTATTCATACAATTCTTTTTTTGGGCTGGGGGGAGGTGTTGGGGGTAGAGTTTGTGTGTCTGCCCCTTGGTCTATGTGTGTTTTCTCCTTACCTCTCATTATCTTCCTTCCTTTCTGCCTATCTGCCTTGTTCTCTTCTCTGTTTCCTCCTTTCCCTTAATTATCCATAACACAGAAAAACTAAAGCATATTTTAGATTATCTCTTATATTTCATTTGGTGCTATGGTGTTTTGACCTGGAAGAAACTCTATAGGTATTTTAATATACCCCTCCCATTTGACAGATGTTGTGGCTTTGTAGTTAATTACTGACAGAACAGGGACCAGAGCCTTAGTCTCCTGCTTCTTGGAGAGTTCCATGCTCTTTCCACTATTTTCTGCTACCTCCTGTTTTATATTTCTTGAAGAAACTTCTGTATTTGTTGTTCTTAATTTTAAAAGCAGGTGAGCAGAACATTTTCTTTTGTATTAAAAAATTTCCTTATGTAATTTCAAAGAGCCTGTGGCCTTGGGCAAAGTGAAGTTTTGCATCCCCACCCTCCAAGTACATATGTGAGGGTCCCAAAATAGTGCAGGATCACACTGCAAGAACTCTCTCTCCTTTTCCTTAAGCCTCTAGGAATATAGATTCTATGGCTGTGTTGGTGCAAATAACATCTCACACTTGTTTAGAGCTTAATTTGTCTAAAGTACTACCCCATTTATTTATTCACTCAAGAATTTAAGTGCTATGAAAAGATGCTCAACATCACTAATTATTAGAGAAATGCAACTCAAAACCACAATGAGGTATCACCTCACACTGGTCAGAATGGCCATCATCAAAATATCTACAAATGATAAATGCAGGAGAGGGTGTGGAGAAAAGGAAACCCTCTTGCACTGTTGGTGGGAATGTAAATTGATACAGCCACTATGGAAAACAGTATGGAGGTTCCTTAAAGAATGAACAATAGAGCTACCATATTATCCAGTAATCCCATTCCTGGGCATATATCCAGAAAAGATGAAAACTCTATTTGAAAAGACACATGCACCCCAGTGTTTATAGCAGCACTATTAATGGTAGCCAAGGAATGGAAACAAGCCAAGTGCCCATCAACAGACGATTGGTTTAAGAAGATGTGATATATATATATACAATGGAATATTACTCAGCCATAAGAAAGAATGAAATAGTGTCATTTGCAGCAACATGGATGAACCTAGAGAATATCATACGAAGTGTAGCAAGTCAGAGAAAGATAAATATTATATGATATCACTTACATGTGAAATCTAAAAAATAATACAAATGAATCTATATACAAAACAAAAACAGACTCACAGACGTAGAAAACAAACTTAGGGTTAACAAAGGGAAAGGGAGAGGGGGGACAGATAAATTAGGAGTGTAGAATTAACAAATTAACTAGTATAGGAGTATAATATAAACTACTATACATAAAATAGGTAAGCAACAAGGATTTACTGTATAGCACAGGGAACTCTATTCAATATCTTGTAATAACCTATAATGGAAAAGAATCTGAAAAAAATGTATATATGACTGAATCACTTTGCTGTACAGCTGAAACTAACACAATATTGTAAATCAACTCTACTTCAATTACAATTTTTAAAAACGAATTTAAGTACTGACAAGATGGGTTCTCTTATTTGATCGCAACAGCAGTCCTGTACTCTACTTTAATTCTGACTTCACAAACATGGCAACTAAGACCCAGTGGCTTGCTCATGGTTGCATAGTTAATAGCAAAGCCAGGAATAGGACTTCTACTTTCTAAACCATGCACAAAGTAATATTTCTAGTTTATTTGGGTCATTTCTTAAAATCAATCAAATTAATCATTTGTGTTCCATGAAAACAAGTAGAACTTGAATCTCTGTAAAGACACGTCTTATAGTTTTCCCTAAGAACAAACTACTATGTTAAGTAACCATAAGAAGCATCAAGAAACAAATGCTTACTCCTTCACAGCCTTATAAAAGTATAATTGGCCTGGTTATTCTATACTGTGCAAACTCCTTATCCTACTCAACTATTCACCCATTCCCCCCAAATCAGATTTTACATCTATCTATTGCAGAAATGTGTGCTTTTAAGATTTGGGGGTAACATTAGAGTTTTATTACATGTACTTTGATTTTCTCTGCTGGAGATTGTTTTTCCTTGAATTTGACAGTTGCCTGAGTCCATATAAAATGTCAGTAGAAAATGTACACATTTCATTTTCCAGATCCTAACAGTTACTTTTAAAATCAAGCCAATGCAGATTGTTTGAATTGTTTGAATCTTTAATTTTCCGTGGAGGTTAATGACTGAACTTTTCATTATTGGGAATGTTGAGGCTTTTAATTCTTAAAATAACAACACATTAAATTTATCAAGAAAGGAGAGCTAAACTCTGCCAATGAATATAAGTATACCAGGTTTTTAAGTTTATTTACAAACAGGTAAACAAAAAGTAATGAAAACTCCATTTTGCCAATACTAGCATTTGGTGATTTGTTTTGATAATTTCTTTACAATGGTGCATTTTAAAGCTGTGGGGTTGTTTTTCAGATCACATAAGCAAAAGACATCTGGTATAATTAGGCCTGAACATACAACAGTTCTACAACAGTTCTAATTTTTAATGATCTTCACATATTTAAAAACAGGATTTTTTTTTTTGCGGTACGTGGGCCTCTCACCGTCGCAGCATCTCCCGCCGCGGAGCACAAGCTCCGGACGCGCAGGCCCAGCGACCATGGCTCACGGGCCCAGCCGCTCCGTGGCATGCGGGATCCTCTCGGACCGGGGCACAAACCCCCGTCCCCTGCATTGGCAGGCGGACTCTCAACCACTGCGCCACCAGGGAAGCCCTAAAAACAGGATTATTTTAACATGAAAAGAATATTTGAAAAACATAATTGCAAGATTTTTATTTAGCATTTTAGAGCTTTGCTTCCCAGTTTCTTACCTGTTGGAAATTTCTGGCTCTGTTGCTATTCTTTTCATCTTCTACATGTTTTCTTTCTTCATTTCCACGATTATTTTTCTAAGTTTATTTTTATGTCAAAAGATGACATGTCAGCCACCTATCCAAGCCATAACACGCCCCTCTCCCTTCTTGGCTTATTTATCTACTAAACAATCCATAGCTTCAGAAGCTGCTTCCAGAGTTGAAATCATTGCACAGAAGATCAAGCTCAGGAATCCATTAGGATCTGAAGGCCACTGAAGCCAGAAGGGAGGAGTTAGGAGTCACAGCAGCAGTGATATTTGATGGAACTATTTACAAGATGTGTTCAAAATGTTACTTTCAGTCATAGAGATGATAATAAGAGTGCATGTGAAAATCTGTTGCATTTTCTGGCATGTATACATATGTTTTGTACTTTAAAAAATAGCTTTGCCAAAATCATACATTTAATTTAAATATTCCTGGAAAATTATTCATAAGCATTAGTGGTGGTTCTTAGAGAATTTACTATCAGGTAAAAGATGGGTTTTATTCCTGATTTTGCTATAATTTATGAGACTAATAAAAATGCTTTTAAAATTAAAGTTAACCTAAGTTCCCCAGGAAAGTTGTGTATTATTAAATAAGATTTTCATCAAGCACTTTGAAACTGACAACAACTAAGCTTCTTAAATAAAAGTGGGGACTGAAAATCCCTCTTCTGTATTTGAAAGATTATTACAAGAGGGGGCTGTTCCTCACTGTTACAGAAGACTGAAAAGTGAGATTTAAATGAAATATAAGAAGTATTTCCTTACAGTGAGTGTGTTCAAAGACTTTGAGAAGCAGGGCTATGGAATATCAAGTGTGGTTGAAGATCTTTCTGACATGTTCTAGTGGATAGACTAGCAACATTTTGAAATATTTCCTAACTCAAGGATTCATTGATAGAGCCCAAATTTTAGAACTAAGCCATGCAAATCAGTTCTATTTCCCTACCCAATACACCAAACTAACTAATTAGAAACTCAAAATTACCAGGCAGTCAACAACACTGAAATTATGTATCTGTGTTTTATAGAACCCTGCCAGGTCACTGGCGGGGTGGAGTATGTGGCAAGGGGTTGGGATGTGCGCTACAGGAGTGGAAGCCAGTCTCCTCCTCTGTGGAAACTTGAAGAGTCAAAGTAGTTCAGGGCCCATACCTCGTCTTCCCCCAGTCATCTTTTACTGGTATCCCACTACTTAGTTATCTGTTTGTACTTGAAATATAGAGAGTAGCAAACTTTGGAGGGCTTATTAAAAAACAAATATCTTTTCTGTACATTGAACAGTGACAATAACTAGCAGTGAGGTATTAGCATACTAAGAAATCATCTTAGTTGTCTGTGATGTTGGTGAAGATTTTGAGAGGCAGCTTGAGTGAGACAGAGCTGGCTTTGAACCCAGATTGTCCCATGTTACCTAACCTGGGTCACCTTGAGCTTCTCTGTGAGCTTTTGATTTCTTTTCCGTAAGGTGAATACTGCCATCTGTCTGGCAGAATTATTTTGAAGGTAAATGGTAGCACATAGTAGATATTCAGTAAGTGGCAGTTATTGTTGTCCTTTAGAGTTTGGCTTAGTAGAAGTATATAATCCAGGTTAAGAGCAAAGTTAATTGTTTTCTGTTTTTGCATCCCTTCCCAAAGAAAGCCTAGAATGAGCGTGAGATATTGGGAAATGGTGAAAACAGTTGTTTTTTAATTTGTTGTTGTTGTTGTTGTTGTTTTTTTGTGGTATGTGGGCCTCTCACCGCTGCGGCCTCTCCTGTTGCGGAGCACAGGCTCCGGGCGCACAGGCTCAGCGGCCATGGCTCACGGGCCCAGCCACTCCGCAGCATGTGGGATCTTCCCGGACCGGGGCACGAACCCGTGTCCCCTGCATCGGCAGGCGGACTCTCAACCACTGCGCCACCAGGGAAGCCCCTGTTTTTTAATTTTTAAGGGGATGTTTGATATAATCCTTTGCTGTCTTTATTGGTGATAAAATTTAGCAAGCGTTTGAGTTTTGTTTGCCTCAGTTAAAATTCACTGTTTTAATTGCAAAAGGTAGTTTTTAGGCTAACAGCCTTGGACAACAAGCAGAGTATCCAAAGAAAGAACGTAAGCCCCTGATTATTTCTCCCATCTTTCTGAAGCTCTTGCCGCTTTGTTACTTTCTCTCTCATTATATTATAAGCTTTATATTTAGTTATAAAACACATTTTATTGTCTTTAATCTGCTGTGCCTTGATAAATGTAAACTAAACCATTAGGTGATTCTCTGAGCCCATACTTTTTTTTTTTTTTTTTTTTCCTTTTTTTTTTATTAGTTTCTGCTTTATAGCAAAGTGAATCAGTCATACATATACATCTGTTCCCATACTTTTACATATTAGGGAAAGTCAAGATTGAGGAGCATCTTGAAAAATATAAGTAGTGTCTAAAGTAAAAGTCTCAGTCATCTGTGTTATAATTGATTATACTAGAAGCTTGGTAAAGAAAGCCTTTCTTTTTTTTTCCTCATCCTGCTGAAGTTGTCTTCACCTCTGTTTTTCTTAAGAGCCATCTCATTATAAGCATTTTTAAAAAGAACAGCTGTTAGGATTAACCTGCTTGAATTGATTGTTTTTTCCTTAGATTTCAGTAGATCCTAGAGGACCTATTTACTTACTAAAGCTTTAGAGTACTACCTTAAGACTTGGGGCAGAGGACAACCTGCCCTGGGTCTTGTACTTAGAGGACCCACATATCACACATGTTTAAAAAAAAAAAAAGTGTCATCTTGGTTCCAGCACTCAGCACTGGCAGAGCACAACTTGTAATTCTAAACATTTGAAAGACTAAGACCATTCAGGCCCAAGGTACACTTCTCTCCATCACTTGCCCCATGCCCTCAAAAAATAAAGGTGATTATGTCCAAATATCGTGAAGGTTATGGGCTGTTGATGTTGGTTATGGATACTGCTTTGTAGTATGGGGATGCTTTGAGTGACAGAAGTTCTTAGGTGAGAGGAAAGACTAATTAACTTCGCATAAATGAAATAGATTCTTGTGTAATGAATTACTGTTTTCCAGTACTACTAACTATCAATTTTCTTGTTTTTCATTGTATTCCAATTTGTGGTTCTACTCACAAATTAAGGTGATATTTGTAACAGTGGTCCATGGCAGCTGAGGAATATTTTACGATAATAAGCAATTCATATTACTCTTAAATGTTGTACATGGAAGTCCAAGCATAATATATGTGATGCCAGTTGTTGACAGTGGCAATGGATGAGCGTTGAATCCTAGAATTGAGAGTAGTTCTATTTTTGTAAAAATATATAATAGGATTTAGTTAGTTTTTAAAGAAATTACATGAGTTTCCATTTTATTATAATTTACTTAAAATTTGGTATTTGTTAATTAACAATTTGTATACTGCTTTTTAATTTTACAGATAATTTTGAGCAGTTTGGAAAAAAGATAATATTTGAAAACAAATGGGAAAATAATTTTTAATTTTTGATTTTTCACATTTAGTATGTATTGTTTATGACCATATCTTCAAATTTTATACATTTTGAATAAACCACATTTTTCCCCCTCCAAGTGCTTTATTTATTTATTTATTTATTTTTATACAGCAGGTTCTTATTAGTTATCCATTTTATACATATTAGTATATATATGTCAATCTCAATCTCTCAATTCATCCCACCCCCCGCCGCTTTCCCCCCTTGGTGTCCATATGTTTGTTCTCTACATCTGTGTCTCTATTTCTGCCCTGCAAGCAGGTTCATCTGTACCATTTTTCTAGGTTCCACATATATGCGTTAATATACGATATTTGTTTTTCTCTTTCTGACTACTTCACTCTGTATGCCAGTCTCCAGATTCATCCACGTCTCAACAAATGACCCAATTTTGTTCCTTTTTATGGCTGAGTAATATTCCATTGTATATATGTACCACATCTTCTTTATCCGTTTGTCTGTCGATGGGCATTTAGGTTGCTTCCATGACCTGGCTGTTGTAAATTGTGCTGCAATGAACATTGAGGTGCATGTGTCATTTTGAATTATGGTTTTCTTTGGGTATATGCCCAGTAGTGGGATGTCTGGGTCATATGGTAATTCTATTTTTAGTTTTTTAAGGAACCTCCCTACTCTTCTCCATGGTGGCTGTATCAATTCACATTCCCACCAACAGTGCAAGAGGGTTCCCTTTTCTCCACACCCTCTCCAGCATTGTTGTTTGTAGATTTTCTGATGATGCCCATTCTAACTGGTGTGAGGTGATACTTCATTGTAGTTTTGATTTGCATTTCTCTAATAACTAGTGATGTTGAGCAGCTTTTCATGTGCTTCTTGGCCATCTGTATGTCTTCTTTGGAGAAATGGCTATTTAGGTCTTCTGCCCATTTTTTGATTGGGTTGTTTGTTTTTTTTAATATTGAGCTGCATGAGCTGTTTATATATTTTGGAGATTAATCCTTTGTCTGTTGCTTCATTTGCAAACATTTTCTCCCATTCTGAGGGTTGTCTTTTCATCTTGTTTGTAGTTTCCTTTGCTTTGCAAAGGTAAGTTTCATTAGGTCCCATTTATTTATTTTTGTTTTTATTTCCATTACTCTAGGAGGTGGATCAAAAAAGATCTTGCTGTGATTTATATCAAAGAGTGTTCTTCCTATGTTTTCATATAAGAGTTGTATAGTGTGCAGTCTTAACATTTATGTCTTTAATCCATTTTGAGTTTATTTTTCTGTATGGTGCTAGGGAGTGTTCTATTTTCATTCTTTTACATGTCGCTGTCCAGTTTTCCCAGTACCACTTATTGAAGGGGCTGTCTTTTCTCCATTGTATATCCTTGCCTCCTTTGTCATAGATTAATTGACCATAGGTGCGTGGATTTATCTCCAGGCTTTATATCCTGTTCCATTGATCTATATTTCTGTTTTTGTGCCAGTACCATATTGTCTTGATTACTGTAGCTTTGTAGTATAGTCTGAAGTCAGGGCATATGATTCCTCCAGCTCCATTTTTTCCCCTCATGACTGCTTTGGCTATTCGGGGTCTTTTGTGTCTCCATACAAATTTTAAGATTTTTTGTTCTAGTTCTGTAAAAAATGCCAGTGGTAATTTGATAGGGATTGCATTGAATCTGTAGATTGCTTTGGGTAGTATCGTCATTTTCACAGTATTGATTCTTCCAATCCAAGAACATGGTATACTCTCCATCTGTTTGTATTATCTTTAATTTTTTTCATCAGTGTCTTATAGTTTTCTGAATACAGGTCTTTTGTCTCCCTAGGTAGGTTTATTCCTAGGTATTTTATTCTTTTTGTTGCAATGGTAAATGGGAGTGTTTTCTTAATTTCTCTTTCAGATTTTTCATCATTAGTGTATAGGAATGCCAGAGACTTCTGTGCATTAATTTTGTATCCTGCAACTTGACCAAACTCATTGATGAGCTCTTGTAGTTTTCTGGTGACATCTTTAGGATTCTCTATGTATAGAATCATGTCATCTGCAAGCAGTGACAGCTTTACTTCTTCTTTTACAATTTGTATTCCTTTTATTTCTTTTTCTTCTCTGCTTGCCATGGCTAGGACTTCCAAAACTATGTTGAATAATCGTGGTGAGATTGGACATCCTTGTCTTGTTCTGGGTCTTAGAGGAAATGCTTTCAGTTTTTCACCATTGAGAATGATGTTTGCTGTGGGTTTGTCATATGTGGCCTTTATTATGTTGAGGTAGATTCCCTCTATGCCCACTTTCTGGAGAGTGTTTATCATAAGTGAGTGTTGAATTTTGTCAAAAGCTTTTTCTGCATTTATTGAGATGATCATATGGTTTTTATTCTTCTATTTGTTAATATGGTGTATCACATTGATTGATTTGTGTATATTGAAGAATCCTTGCATCCCTGGGATAAATCCCACTTGATCATGGTGTATGATCTTTTAATGTGTTGTTGGATTCTGTTTGCTAGTATTTTGTTGAGGATTTTTGCATCTATATGCATCAGTGATATTGGTCTGTAATTTAACTTGGGAAATAACTTGAGGGGAAAAATAATCTTAATATCACCACTGTAGTGCAATCAATTTTAGCATTTTAGAGGATTATTTTCTCCAGAATGTGTCTTAAATCCATCCTCTTCTCTTCATTACTATTGTGCTCATCCTATCCAAGCCATCCTCATTTCTCACCAAGACTAAAGCAATAGTATAGTTACTTGTTGCTCAACATTTTCTTTTGCTTCCTCCAATCCTTTCTCCACAATGTATCAGAGTGAATTTTGATAAAATATAAATTAGGTCATGTCACTTCTTTAACTAAAGCCATCAGTGTTTAATTGCTACTGTAAGAAAATCCAAATTCTTTACTATTCCTGACAAAGTCTTACATAAGGTAGTTCCTGTCTACCTCTTCAACTTTATCTCATATCTCTCTCCTTCCCCACAATCCATCAAGTCCTTCCCAACTCCAATTTTAAGAAGTTTTAATGGGGGACACGGTATCTTCTTCACTCTATAGGAAGAACTCTGTGAGCTGGTGGGTAGCTTGATTGTTGAATGACAGCTAAAATAATCCTTTATTTTAATTTTTTTGACAATGCCTACTTTTATACCTATCTTGTTATAGAATCCCACCTTCTCCTCTCTTTTTTTTTTTTTTTGCGGTATGCAGGCCTCTCACTGTTGTGGCCTCTCCCGTTGTGGAGCACAGGCTCAGATGCGCAGGCTCAGTGGCCATGGCTCACGGGCCTAGCCGCTCTGCAGCATGTGGGATCCTCCCGGACCCGGGCACGAACCCGTGTCCCCTGCATCGGCAGGCGGACTGTCAACCACTGTGCCACCAGGGAAGCCCTCCTATTTCTCTTTGATGATGGTTGATCAGGTTTGGAGGGGGAGAGTAGAAGTAAGGGTGGGAATTGGTAACATAAATCAGGACATACTCCTGATAATACCCTTTTAACAGTAATAATCCATTTTATGGGTAGACCGTAATTTAACAAGTTTCCTATTGATGGTCCCCCCCAGTTACAAACAACACCAAGTTATAAACAGCAACTTTATTTGTGGCTAAATATTAGCCCACATTCATTTTTAGAGATTATCCCAAGAAAGTAACAGTCTGGGATACAGTAATATTTGAACATGTTGAATATACCCATATATCCAGGCCTAATCAGTGTCCTGTGATGCTGTGGCAGACAAATATGTCAAAGCAGAATAAAAACCTCCCAAAGAACTTTTTTTTTTTTTTTTTTTCCCTGTACGCGGGCCTCTCACTGTTGTGGCCTCTCCCGTTGCGGAGCACAGGCTCCAACGCGCAGGCTCAGCGGCCATGTCTCACGGGCCTAGCCGCTCCGCGGCATGTGGGATCTTCCCAGACCGGGGCACGAACCCATGTCCCCTGCATCGGCAGGCTGACTCTCAACCACTGTGCCACCAGGGAAGCCCCTCCAAAGAACTTTTTATTAGAGTTTCATTTGAAATTTTGGGGTCTGTTAATTCCAAATACTTCCTTCATCTCTATCATCCTTAGCTATTCTCTAAATATAAGCCCCTCCAAGCAGTGTGCCCCTCCTGCACCCTCTTGCCCATTTAATTCAGAGCTTCACATGGTGCTTCTCAGAGAATATATATATTCAGTTGATCCTCAGTCAAGGATTACATATTTACAAATTCACCTACTCACTAAAATTTATTCGTAACCCCCAAATCAATACTCACAGTGCTTTCAAGGTCATTTGTAGACATGTGCAGAGTGGTGAAAGTTTTCATCACATAAGGAGCACATTGAGTTTGAATAAGGCAGCTGTTCTCCCTTCTTGTTTTAGCTCTCATACTGTAAACAGATGTCCTTTTTTTAGTTTATTTAGTGCCATATTTTTCACACTTTTATGCTTTTTGATAGTGATTTTCACTGTTTAAAATGGTCCCCCAAGTGTAGTGCTGAAGTGCTATCTACTGTCCTTAAGTGCAAGAAGGCTATGATGGGCCTTACAGAGAAAATGTATGTGTTAGATGAGTTTTGTTCAAACATGAGTTATATGGCTGTTGCCATGAGTATATTAAATAAAGTATCTTTAAACAGAAACATTCAAAACAAGGTTATGTGTTGATCAGTTGATGAAAACGTGACTAGAGGCTCACAGAAACCTAACCCCATATTTCCCCTAGGAACAATGTTTTAGTATTCACTAACTTAACATTCATGGCAACTTTATAGACCATAAGTACCACATATAATAAGAATCAGCTTTATTGATTTATCTCTTTATTTATTTCTAGCTCCCCATTGCCATTTTAAATGACTTCTTTTCGAACTTTGTGGAATTTCAGTCAATTTGGGTGTACCTCTCTAACCTTTTACTTTGCTATCATTTTCTGATCCAGTTTATTATCTTTCTCACCCCAGAGTTCAACAAAGATTAATGGAGTTGAATTTATAAATCTTTTTTTTTTTTTTGCGGTACGCGGGCCTCTCACTGTTGCGGCCTTTCCCATTGCGGAGCACAGGCTCCGGACGCACAGGCTCAGCGGCCATAGCTCACGGGCCCAGCCGCTCCGCGGCATGTGGGATTTTCCCAGACCGGGGCACGAACCCGTGCCCCCTGCATCGGCAGGCGGACTCCCAACCACTGCGCCACCAGGGAAGCCCGAATTTATAAATCTTCAGTGTTTTTTGCATCTTACTTAAGAAATTCTTCCCTATCTTGAGGTCATGAAGATATTCTCCTATATAATCTTTTAAAAGCTTTTCAGTTTGACTTTCACATTTAGGTTTATAATCTACTTGGAACTGATCTTTGATGGTATAAAGTAGAAGTACAGTTTAATTTTGTTCTCATAGATACTTGATTATTCCAGAACCATTTATTGAAAAGACAGTCTTTCCCCCTAGTACTTTACAGTGCCATTTCTGTCATTTATCAAGGGACTAAATAGGTATAGGTCTATTTCTGGCTATTTTGTTCTGTTTGTCTTTTTAACCACTCATGTCAGTATAACATTATATTAATTACTGTATGTTATTAGACTTGATATCATAGAATAAGTCCTCCCAGCTTGTTTTGCTTTTCAAAAGCATCATGACTATTTTATTTTTATTTATTTATTTATTATTTTTTTAAGAATCTGAAAAATTATTTTTCAATTTCAGTATTCCCATTAATCACATTTTTTTTTAAACATCATTATTGGAGTATAATTGCTTTACAATGCTGTGTTAGTTTCTGGTTTATAACAAAGTGAATCAGTTATACATATACATATGTTTCCTTATCTCTTCCCTCTTGCGTCTCCCTCTCTCCCACCTTCCCTATCCCACCCCTCTAGGTGGGCACAAAACACCGAGCTGATATCCCTGTGCCATGCGGCTGCTTCCCACTAGCTATCTATTTTACGTTTGGTAGTGTATATATGTCCATGCCACTCTCTCACTTGGTCACAGCTTACCCTTCCCCCTCCCCATATCCTCACGTCCATTCTCTAGTAGGTCTGTGTCTTTATTCCCATCTTGCCCCTAGGTTCTTCATGACCTTTTTTTTTTCTTTCTTAGATTCCATATATGTGTGCTAGCATACAGTATTTGTTTTCTGCTTTCTGACTAACTTCACTCTGTATGACAGACTCTAGGTCCATCATGGCTCTTTTGGATCCTCTGTGTTTCCTTATAAATTTTAGCATCAGCTTTTAAATCCTACGAAGAAACTGCTAGTGACTTTTATAGGGATTGCATTGAATCTGTACTTCATTTTGGAAGAGTTGAAATGTTTCCAGTGTTGAGTCTTCCAAATTCCATAGATGTGGTATATCTTTCTATGTATTCAGGTCTTTAAATTCTCTCAATAAAGTTTATAATTTCCATATAGAGGTTGGCATGTCTTTAAAGATTTATTTGTAGATATTTCATATATGTTATGCTAGCGTAGTTGGTATTTAAAATTTTTTTCATTTTTTAAATTGTTGCTGATATATAGGAATAAAGTGGATTTTGCAAATTCATTTTATATTCAGTCATCTTACTAAAATGTTTTAATAATTTGTCTTTAGATAGTCTTAAATTTTCCACATTTGTGATCCTATCATCTACAAATAATGATAGTTTTGTTTCTCTCTTTCCAAACCCAGTTTTAATTTCATATACTTGCTTTACTGGACTGGATCTTCAATACAGTGTTGAATAAAAAGTGGTTTCAACAGGCATCCTTTAAAGGCAAAACTTTGAACATTTCACCATTAAGTGTGTTGTTTATTGTAAGTTTTTTTGTAAATGCTGCTTTCAGGATAAGAAAATTCTTTTCTCAGTACACTAAGATTTATTTTTAAAAAATCTTGACTAGGTACTAACTTCTATCAAATACATTTTCTGTCATTATTAAGATAATCATAGTTTCTCCTCTATTCTGTTGTTTGGTTAATAAGATTGATATTCTATTGCTTAATCGACTTTGTGTAATTTCTGTAAACACAAATTAATCATGATGCCTTATCCTCTTTATACATTGCAGTTTTCTGTGTGATATTTTGTTTAGGAAGTTTGCATTTATGTTCTTCAGTGCACTTACCTGTAAGTTCTCCTTTTTCTTACTGTTCTTAGTGGAGTTATGTTAGAGCATCAGAGTTATGTTAGCTTCATAAAATAAATTGGAAGAATACACTCTATTTTTGTGTCTAAAAGAATTTGGATGTTATTAGACTTATTTCTCCCTTGAATATTTATAGGCACTGATGGTGAAGTCATCTGAGCCTATAGTTTTCTTTATGGGAAGATTCTTGGGAAAAATAGAATGTTTGTAGTGTGAGTTAGTTAATATTGGTTGCATTTGATAAGCTATGACAGGAAAGAGATGGGCTTGAAAAAGAATTGGCTGATTTGCAAGTCAAAAAAGAATTTATTTCCTTAATTTGAGAGGAAATTAAGAGAGCACAGTTCAGAACTTGCAGGTTTGGAAGATGTAAGTGATTCTCATTTCCATCTAGTAAAAGATAAAACTAAGACCTTTGAATGATAAAGTTTGATTAAAAATGCTTAGCCTCTAAAGCAAGGATCACATCAAGGATGTGAACATACACTCATTGTTAAAACTTATGAATGGGGACTTCCCTCGTGGTCTGTGGATAAGACTCTGCGCTCCCAATGCAGGGGCCCCGGGTTCGAACCCTGGTCAGGGAGCTAGATCCCACACGCTTCAATTAAAGATCCCGCATCCTGCATACCTCAATGAAGATCCCACGTGCTTCAACTGAAAAAAAAAAGTATGAGTGGATCAAAGTGATGTTTATTAAGTTCTTTTTAGTTTGACAAAATGATCAAGGAAAAGAGACTAGAGGTGTGTCTGTCCCAACAGAAGCTTGATAGGCTCAAGTATCTGAATGGATTCTAATGAGGGGGGATTGTCTTACAAAGAACTGTGGGTGTGGCTATTAGTATAGGGAGCTGATTAAAATAAAATAAATAAAAAATCAAACTTTTTTTTTTTGCGGTACGTGGGCCTCTCACTGTTGTGGCCTCTCCCATTGCGGAGCACAGGCTCCGGACATGCAGGCTCAGCGGCCATGGCCCACGGGCCCAGCCGCTCTGCGGCATGTGGGATCCTCCTGGACCAGGGCACGAACCCGTGTCCCCTGCATCGGCAGGCAGACCCTCAACCACTGTGCCACCAGGGAAGCCCTCAAACATATTTTTGAGAAAGAATTGTACATCAAAAATACCACCAGACTGGATTAAAAGAGTCTGCTACTGTTTGCCCCAATGTTCTATAGGAAGGAAACATGCAAAGAAAGCTGCTAAGTCCCCAAGGAGGGCATATTTTCCAATGCCCTCTTTACAGTGACTAAGAATAACTGAAAAGGAATGTTCTGCCAAAGGGCAGAACCAAGGGCCATGTGAACAGTGGATTAGGGAGTGGAACAACGGATTATGGAAATCAGGACCTATTCAAGAAATAACCCCCCCCCGCCCCCGCCTCGGAGTAGGACCCCTTATAATCATCTGCCCAGTGGGATTTTAGAATTGTTTCTTTTATCTTTCTTCTTTCCAAGTGGAAGTATTTATTGCAATTATCCTGACCCTGTTCCACTATTGTATATATATCGGGGTGGAGTGGAACAGATAATGTGTATTATTAATTCCAATGAACCTCATCTAGACCTTATATAGTGATGAACACATATCACTCAGAGATCTTGGACTTTAGGCTCAAAGTAGTGACTGTGTGGAATTTTAGGGTTTTCTCCCTTGGGGAGGAGATAAGTTTATTAGTATGTGACAGATGGTGAGAAATGAATATTTAATGATAAGGTGTGCTGTGATAGACTTTTTATTACTCATGATATTTGGTGCCCTTTCTTACAAGAGGATTGTACTTGAAATGTGAGCAGAAGTGACATATGTCACTTTCTAGCAGAAGATTTAAGAGTCAGCATGTGCTTGGCCATAATCTCTTTCACTTCTTCCATGACAAGCATTAATATTTCAGATAATGGCTTATCTGTCAGTTTTGGTCCCACAGCAGAGAAGATGTGGGTCAGCACTGCAGCTGACCTACACTGAACATAGGGAGAAAGCAAAAAATATGTGTTTGTGGTCGTAAGCCATTGTGATTTTGGAACCACTTATTACTGTCACATAACTTAGCCTTCTATGACTAATACAAGTATGTTTACAGTGTTAAAAGAGATAAAATACAAGCCTAAACTGCCTGCAGGGAATAGAAAATTATAAAAAGGAGAAGAAAATATTTGAAAAAGAACCAAATAGAACTTCCAGAAATGATGAATAAATCATCCAATAAAAACTCATTTGAAGGGTCTGACAGAAGATTGAGCAAAGCTAAAGAGAGAATTAATGAACTAGAGGATACATCAGAAGATACTATCAATGCTTTGAAGAGAGACAAAAAGACCGAAAATGTGGAAGAGAAATTAAGATGTGTTGTGGATAGAGTAAGAGGGTTTATCATTCATTTAGTTGGGGGTTCATAAGGAAAGGAGAGAAAGAATGAGGCAGAGGCAATATTTGAAGATGTAAGGACTGAAAGTATTTTAGAATGAATTGAAGAAGCTCTACAATCTCAAGTAGGATAAATAAAAAGAAATCCACCCAAGACACATCATAGAAATTACAGCAGACAATAGGCAAACAGTATTAGCAGCACCAGAGGAAAATAGTAGATGATTTTCAAAGGAGCAACAGTTGGATTAACAGTTGGCTTCTTAACTGCAACAGTGGAAACCAGGTGATAGTGGAATGGCATCTTTATTTTATTTATCTATTTTTTAAATTTATTTTTTATTGAGGTAAATTAAAAAAATTGGTTTATAACGTTATATGTTTCATGTATACAGCATTAGATTTCTACTTCTATATACCTTATAACGTGCTCACCACCAAAAATCTAGTTTTCATCTGTCACCAAACAGTTGATTACCTTTACCCATTTTGCCCTCTCCCCACCCCTCTTCTTGTCCCCTGTTAACCACTGTTCTGTTCTCTGTATCTACGTGTTTTTGTTTGGTTTGGTTTGTTCATTTATTTTGTGTGTGTGTGTATGTGTGTTTTATATTCTGCATATGAGTGAAGTCATATGGTATTTGTCTTTCTCCATCTGACTTTCAACTAGCATAAACCCTCACGGTCCATCCATGTTGTTGCAAATGGTAAGTTTTACCTTTTTTTTATGGCTGAGTAGTATACCATTTTGTGTGTGTGTTTCTGCATGTGTATGTGTATCACATCTTCTTTATCCAGAATGATTATCTTTAAAGGGCTGACAAAATATTTGCCAATCTAGAACTTATACTAGACAAAAATATCTTTCAATAAAGAGGGCAAAGGAAAGACATTTTTGGGCTTCCCTGGTGGCGCAGTGGTTGAGAGTCCACCTGCCGATGAAGGGGACATGGGTTCGTGCCCCGGTCTGGGAGGATCCCACATGCCGTGGAGCGGCTGGGCCCGTGAGCCATGGCCGCTGAGCCTGCACGTCCGGAGCCTGTGCTCCGCAATGGGAGAGGCCACAACAGTGAGAGGCCCTCATACCGCAAAAAAAAAAAAAAAAAAAAAAAGAAAGAAAGACATTTTTGCAAACAAACAAAAGGTAAGAGAGTTCATCTGTAGCAGATGCTCACTATAGGAAATTGCAAAAGGTGCCCTTCAGAGAGAAGGAAAGTGATGCCAAGGGAAGAAGGTCTGAGATGAAGAAGGGAAGAAGAACGAAGAAAGAAGGTAGCAAACATAGGGGTAAATCTAACAAACGCTAATTATATAAAACAGTAATAATAATGTCGCAGTAGGGTTAAAAAATTAAAAGATGTTGGGCTTCCCTGGTGGCGCAGTGGTTGGGAGTCCACCTGCCGATGCAGCGGACGCGGGTTCGTGCCCCAGTCCGGGAAGATCCCACATGCTGCGGAGCGGCTGGGCCCGTGAGCCATGGCCGCTGAGCCTGCGCGTCCGGAGCCTGTGCTCCGCAACGGGAGAGGCCACAACAGTGAGAGGCCCGCGAACCGCAAAAAAAAAAAAAAAGAAAGAGAAAAAAAATTAAAAGATGCAACAGTAACAACAATAATATCATCCAGGAGGGGGGTAATGCATTTTAAATGATAATCATATCACCTAAGCATAGGATAAAGAGATTCATTAATTTTAGTTTTGATAAGTTAAGTATGCATGCAATAATTTCTGGGATAACTGCTAAAAAGATAAAAGCAGTGCATTATTTCCAAACCAGTAGATGAAGGAAAAGGGATAATAAAATATTCATTCTTTACAGTGTGAGGGTTATGGAAGTAATAAGGATGACCTGAGGATTTCTGGCTCTGGCAACCAGGTGGATGATAGTATTCTTAACTGAAACAGGGACTAGGAGGATGAGAGAGTATGGAAGGAAGAGGGTGAGTTCAGTGTAGGACAAGTTGAATTTGAGGGTCAGCCACATGGGATTGATCAGGAGGCAACCATTAAGTTTCCTCAAGGAGGTTAGGGCCAAGGCAGTGGGTTTCGGTTTTTTGAAAAACATTTTTTTTTGATAGCTTCTTTTTAAGCTACTGTGATTCTTAGTTTTTTTCTGAACTTAGAACTTGCCTACTATTCTGAGGTCATCTTGGCTATATTGTCTTGATACACATTTTTAACAGGTTGTCCAAATATCAATTAGAGGAAAATTGTGAAATTCCTGTCTCTTCAAGCCTTTAAAAATAAGGTGCTTTTCCAGCAGAAGAAACCATAAACAAAATGAAAAGACAACCCACAGAATGGGAGAAAATATTTGCAAATGATGTGACCAACAAGGGATTAGTCTCCAAAATTTACAAACAGCTCATGCAGCTTAATATCATCAAAAACAAACAACCCAATCAAAAAATGGGCAGAAGACCTAAATAGATATTTCTCCAAAGAAGACATCCAGATGGCCAACAAGCACATGAAAATATGTTCAGCATCACTAATTATCAGAGAAATGCAAATCAAAACTACAATGAGATATCACCTCACACCACTCAAAATGGCCATCATCAAAAAATCTACAAACAATAAATGCTGGAGAGGGTGTGGAGAGAAGGGAACCCTCCTACACTGTTGGTGGGAATGTAAATTGGTACAGCCACTATGGAGAACAGTATGAGTGTTCCTTAAAAAACTAAATACAGAGCTGCTATATGATCCTGCAATCCCACTCTGGCATACATCCAGAGAAAAAACATGGTCTGAAAGGATACATGCACCCCAATGTTCATTGCAGCACTGTTTACAGTAGCCAAGACATGAAAGCACCCTAAATGTCCATTGACAGAGGAATGGATAAAGAAGTTGTGGTGCATATATACAGTGGAATATTACTCAGCCATTAAAAAGAATGAAATAATGCCATTTGCAGCAACATGGATGGACCTAGAGATTGTCATACTGAGTGAAGTAAGTCAGACAGAGAAAGAGAAATATTGTATGATATTGCTTATATGCAGAATCTAAAAAAATTATACAAATGAACTTATTTACAAAACAGAAACAGACTCACAGACTCCTTGGAGGGGAGGGATAGTTAGGGAGTTTGGGATTGACATGTACACACTGCTATATTAAAATAAATAACCAACAAGGACCTACTGTATAAGAAAAATGGAGAGAGGACAAGAGAATGATATAGATGAGATGAGATTGGCCATGTGTTGATAATTCTTAAAGCTAATTTATGGATTCATGGGGATTTATTACACTACTCCTTCCACTTTTGTGTATGTTTGAAATAATAAAAAAGTTTAAAAAAATAAGGTGTTTTTCTATTCTAAGATGTTTGGGTTTGCCACCTAACCAGAGGGCTGGGCTTCTTCAAGTATAAGAAAATGGTTTTTTGTTTTTTGTTTTGGGTTTTGGGTTTGTCTGTCTGTTTGGTATTTTGGAATTTATTCTTTGCTCTTCTCTGCCATCTGGTGGTATGTGAATGGAACATTGCACTTGGAGGGAAAATAAGGAATTTCAACTATTTTGAAATATATACTGAATATATATTATACTGAAAACATATATAATATATACTAAAAATATATATAACATATAATATATTATACTGAAAATTGTAATATAACATACTGAAGAGAAGCAATAAATGGTTGTGTGTGTTTGTGATTCCAAACATTGAAACCACCAAATCACAGCAATAGTTTGAGGGCATGGAGATTTGTCTGCCTGTGGTATTTTATGGCTTCTCTACCTACTTTTTTCTTACCTTCCTTGCCCTGCTTCAGCATCTGGCATTTTCAGCCTCATATGTGGTGCTAAGTAAACTGTAATCAAAACTAAAATTTTCCTTCAGCGCTTCTCTTAATTAAATCAGTGTTGGCTTTATGACCTGTACCGATGCGTGGCCTCCTTTATTCCTCCCTGTGCTGCTTCTCCTCTTCTGTGTCTGTAACCCTGTGGTAGGCAGGATAACGACCCTTCACAGGTGTCCACATCCTAATCCCCAGACCTACAGATGTGTTACCTTACATGGCAAAAAGTACTTTATAGATGTGATAAGGTTAAGGACCTTGAGATAGGGAGACTATTTTGTATTATCTGGGTGGGTACAGTCTAATCATGTGAGCCCCTTTGCTGGTTGTAGTCAGAGAGCCCGAGGGAGAGAGAGAAAGAGATAGATAGATAGGATAGATAGGACAATGAAAGAAGGAGCAAGAAGAATTTGAAGTGTGAAAGCAAATAGACTCACTGATGCTGGCTTTGAAGATGGAGGGGGATGGGGAGCATGAGCCAAGGAATGTGAACAAAGGAAACAGTTTCTCCTCTTGAGCCTCCAGAAGGGAATGCAGCCCTGCTAACACTTTAATTTTAGCCCAGTGTCATCAGACTTCTGACATACAGGACAGTAAGATAATAAGTTGTGTTATTTTAAACCACTAGATTTGAGGTAATTTGTTATGGCAAGGATAGAAAACTAATATAAGCCTCCACCCCATGTTTTGATTAGAATTGGGTCTGGAAGCTCAGATTGGGAGGAGTGTAGAGCTAGCTTGAATTTGGGCTAGTGGCAAACCTAAAGAACTGGAGGTAAGGTGGTAATAAACTAGTTTCTTTGGCAAATTAAATGTTCCTCTCTTTCCAGGTTATGTTATGACCCTTCAAGTGCTCATTACCCTGTTATTTTCACGCTTCTCTTCGAGGTTATGTTGTGGCTTCCTTTTCCTCTATTCTTGCCTAAAGGCAAGTGTTTGGAACAGATTAAATTACATTACCAATAGTCATTGCATACCTATCATGTGAGGACTATTTCACAGTCCTTGACCTTGAAAGATTAATCATTTAGTTGGGGAAAACAGATAAGTAAACAGACACTGCAGATCTTCCTGATAAAAGATATAATACAGGTAAGCATAGGATGGTGGAGGAGCATGGGAAAGAGACACCTAACCCAGCCAATGAATTCAGGGGGCTGACTATTTATTTGGCCGCACTGCACGGCATGTGGGAATTCCCTGACCAGGGATGGAATCCGTGCCCCCTGAGGTGGAAGCTCGGAGTCTTAACCACTGGACCACCAGGGAAGTCCCCTGACTAGTTATTTAAATTCATTATCACAGATCTTAAATGGGAACTCAAAATTTTCTGGAAATCTGTTCAATTTTCCAGTAATCTTATATTCATTTTCTTACTCTCAGAAACAGGTATTTCTCACCTTCTCTCTTTGCATGCTTTCTCCATTCCTCCTTAAGGTAGTTTAACATATGTCCACAAATTCTTTGGTTATCTTCTTTTCAAGTCATGGAGCTTCATTACCCTCCCCTTGAGTATGGACTGGACCTAGTGACTCATTTCAAACAAACTAATATGGCAGAAGTGACTGGGTATATGTACGCATATCAAAACAGCACATTGCACACTTTATATTACAATTTTATTTGTCAGTTATACCCCAGTGAAGCTGAAAATAGAGAAAGTGACTATATATGACTTCTGAGACTAGGTCATAAAAAGCATGTGGCTTCCGTTGCTCTCCCTGTCTCTCGAATTGCTCACTCCAGGGGAAGCCAACCGCCATGTCAAAGCATCTCTATGGAGAGGGCCACATGGCAAGGAACTGAGGCCAGCTGCCAAAAGCTATGTGAGTGAGCTCTCTTGGAAGCAGATCCTCCCGTCCTGGCTGACATCTTGATGACAACCTCTCGTGAGACCCTGAACCAAAATCACCCAGCTCAGTACCTCACAAATTCCTGACTCAAAGAAACTGAGATAATAGATATTTGTCGTTTTAAGCTGTGGAGTTTGGGTAATTTGTCATAGGGAGCTAATACAGACTTGGCACTTGGAAGTAGAATTCCTCTATAACAAAAACCTAAAAGTGTGGGAGTAGTTTAGGAACTAAGCAGTAGGCAGAAGCTGAACAGACTTTGAAGAGAATGTTAGAGAAAAGTTTAAGTGGCTTAAATAGTTTGTTAGGAGATGCATTATGGCCTTTCAGGAGACTGTGGGTGAAGTGAGGAAAATATTAGTGGAAACTGAAGGAAAGGGGATCACATATATGTAGAGGCAGAAAGTTTAGCAACACTGTCACCTGTGTTAATGTGGAAGGTAGCAAATATACATAAAGAACTTGTTGATTTAGCTAAGGAAATTTCCAGGCAGACTGTTGAAGATATTTCCTGGTTTCTTCTTGCTGCTTATAGTGAAATGTTAAGAGATATGCTAAAGAAAAGCTGGTTAAACACAAAGAAGCCAGGACTTACTTACTGGTCTTAAAATTATTTCTAGTATCTCCAAAAAGCAATGATTCTAAGTTTAAGAACTGGCTTCTAGGCAGAGATCAAATCTAGTAAACTGTGGAGAAAACATGACCTCATGAGCTGCTAAGTTTGGGGGAGTAATTTTGTTATACAGCAATATAATCAATACACTTTTACATCCTTACCCTAAGTTGGTTACCTTGCTTCAGGCCTCATGTAGAAAATAGCAGCACCTTTCTCGTCTTGCTAACACTATCTACAGTCTACTGACATGTATGTCTTGGCTCTCTGCCTTCTCCCTGTTGAAGTGAAGGCATGTCAGCCTTTTCATTTGTACTTTTTAATCATCCCTTTTTCAAGGACTTTGATTCAACAGCAAACATTTTCTCTCTTTCACTGTCAAGTTCTGCCTCCACATCGATTCATTCTCATCAACAACCATGCTGTATTATCTCCCATCTTATGAAACATCTTATGAAAACAAACCCTCCCTTTATTCCATATCCCTCTGTTTCATTACCCTGTTTCTCTGCAACCCTTAACAGCAAAACTTCTTTGACTCTACTTCCTCACTTATTCCCTCTCAGTCCACCCTATTTGCCTTCTGTCTCCATCACTCCACTAAACATTTGTTTGTCAAGGTTACACATGACTTTGATGCTAACTGATAGAGTGGTCTCTATTCTAATCTTAACTGATCTCTCAGCAGTATTTGCTTTAGGTGACCTTTCCCTAATTTACATACCATGCTATTCACCTATTTAAATTGTACAGCTCAATGTTTGTAGTATATTCAGAGGGTTGTGCAACCATCACCCACTCTAATGTTAGAACATTTTTGTCTCCTCTAAAAGAAACCCTGTACCCATTAGCATTCAATCCTTATTTCCCCCTCCTTCCCTGTTCCAGCCATAGGCAGCCATTAATCTACTCTGTTTCTGCAGACTTGCTTATTCTGAACATGTCATATAAATGGAATCATATAATATGTGGCCTTGTGTCTGACTTCTTTCACTTAGCAAAATGTTTTCAAGGTTCATCCATGTTGTACCATGTATAAGTACTACTTCATTCTTTTTTATTGCCAAATAATATTCAATTGTAAGAATATGCCACAGATTGATAATCCGTTCATCAGTTGGTAGATATTTAGACTGCTTTCATTTTGGGGTTCTTATGAATAATGCTGCTCTGAATAATTTGTGTTCAAGTTTTCATGTGGACATATGTTTTCATTTCTCTTGGATTTATACCTAGGAGTGGGGTTTCTGGGTCATATGGTAACTGTATGTTTAACCTTTTAAAGAACCACCAGACTTTTCCACAGTGGTTGTACCACTTTATTTTACATTTCCATCAGCAATGCATGAAGATTCCAATTTTTCCACATCTTCACCAATACTCGTTATTGTCTATCTTTTAGATTATAGCAATCTTGTATAGACTGAATGTTTGTGTCCTCCCCCAAATTCGTATGTGGAAACCCTAATTCCCAATGTGATGGTATTTAGAAGTAGGGCCTTTGGGAGATAGTTAGGGTTATATAGGTCATGAGGGTGGAGACCCCATGATGTGATTGGTGCCCTTGTAAGGGGGTGAAGAGATCAGAGTACATGCTGTCTCTCTCTGTCTGTCTCTCTTCTCTTTCGCTCTCTCATTCAACCATGTGAGGAAACAGTTAAAGGCTATACCAGAGTGCTCTAACCAGAAGTCAACCATGCTGGCACTCTGATCTCAGACTTCCGGCCTCCAGAACTGTGAGAAATAAATTTCTGTTATTTAAGCCACCTAGTCTATGGTGTTCTGTTACAGCAGACCTTATTCTTGAAACACTTTCTTGTTTTGGCTTCCAGGACATCATACTATCCTGGGTTTTCTCCTATCTCACTTGCTGCTCTTTCTCATACGCATTTGTGTGTTTACCTCTTCTTCTTCCTCTTTATTCTCCTTTACTTCCGCTAACCTTCTAAATGTTGGGGTAGCCTAGGTCTGTGTCTTGAGATATCTTCTCTGTCTACACACTCTTGCTGTGTCATCTTGTCTCATGTCTTTAAATACCAAGTGTAGATTGCTTCCAAATTTATATCTTTAGCCCTGACCCTTCCCTCATCTCCAGAGCCCTATATCCATTTGCTTACTTAACAACTCTTCTTAGATGTCTAATAGGAATTTCAGATAACATGTCCAAAACAGAACTCATGATTTCATCCACAGACCTGCATCCTCTCCCAGTCTTCCAAATTTCAGTAGGTGGGATTCTGTCCACCTGCTTGCTCAAGCCAGAAGCCTATGAGCCATTCTTTTTTTAAAAAATTAATTTATTGTATTTATTTATTTTTGGCTGTGTTGGGTCTTTGTTGCTGTGCGTGGGCTTTCTCTAGCTGCAGTGAGTGGGGGCTACTCTTCATTGCAGCGTGCAGGCTTCTCATTGAGGTGGCTTCTCTTGTTGTGGAGCACGGGCTCTAGGCGCACGGGCTTCAGTAATTGTGGCTCACAGGCTCTGGAGTGCAGGCTCAGTAGTTGTGGCACACTGACTTAGTTGCTCCGCGGCATGTGGGATCTTCCCGGACCAGGGCTCCAACCCGTGTCCCCTGCATTGGCAGGTGGATTCTTAACCACTGCGCCACCAGGGAAGCCCCTATGAGCCATTCTTGATGACTCTTATTCTCTTATACCCTATATCATGTCCATCAGCAAGTTTCTTTTGACTGTTATCATAGTATATTTGAATTCAACTCTTTCTTTTTATGTCTCCTAGCCTAGTCCCAGACTAGCCTAGTCCCAGACACAGTTGTCTCTTCCTTGGATTACTATAGTAGACCCTTACTAGTTTCCCTGCTTCTATTCTGCAGTTCATAATTCATATAGCCACCAGTCATCTTTTACATTTTAAGACATCACATCATGTAACTTCCTTGTTTAAAATCCTTCAGTGGGCTTCCCTGGTGGCGCAGTGGTTGAGAGTCTGCCTGCCGATGCAGGGGACACGGGTTCATGCCCCGGTCCGGGAAGATCCCACATGCCACGGAGCGGCTGGGCCCGTGAGCCATGGCCGCTGAGCCTGCGTGTCCGGAGCCTGTGCTCCGCAGCGGGAGAGGCCACAACAGTGAGAGGCCTACGTACTGCCAAAACGAAAAAAAAAAAATCCTTCAGTGGTTTCTATTGCTCTTAAAATCTAAACTTGTTTGCCTGCCTTAAGACCCTGCATGATCTAGCCCTTGCTAGATCTCTGTCCTCATTTCCTACCACTCTTCTGTCAGTAATATCCAGCCCACTGGCCTTCTTTCTTCCTTGGGACCTTTACACTAGCTGTTTCCTCTGTCTGGAAGGTTCTTTCCTTGTTCTTCACATGACTGGTTTCTTCTTGTCATTTGTGTTTCAGCACGTATCGTTTCTAATTTTTTGTGTGTGTTTGTTTATTGTCTGCCTACTCTCCCAACACCTGCTTTACCAGCTGTAAAATCCTTGCAATCAGGGCTTTGTCTATCTTGTTCAGGGCTGCATTCCCAGAATTTAACAGGGTGCCTGGTAGACACTTTTAAAATATCTTCTTTTTTAAAAAAATTTTTATTGAGATATAATTGACATAAAACATTATATTAGTTTTAGGTGTACAATATGTATTTATATATTGTGAAATGATTACCACAGTAAGTTTAGTTAATATCCATCACCACCCATAGTTACAACTTTCTTTCTTGTGATGAGAACTTTTAAGATCTACTCTCTTATAACTTTCAAATATACAATACAGTATTGTTAACTGTAGTCACCATGCTGTACTTTATACCCCCAGCACCTATTTATCTTATAACTGGAAGCTTGTACCTTTTGACCACTTTTACCTATTCCACTCTCTCCCTACCCCCTGCTTCTTTTTTTCTTTTCTTTTAAAAAAATTAATTAATTAATTAATTTTTGGCTGCATTGGGTCTTTGTTGCTGCTTGTGGGCTTTCTTTAGTTGCAGTGAGCGGGGGCTACTCTTCGTTGCAGTGTGCAGGCTTCTCATTGCAGTTGTGGAGCATGGTCTTCTCTTGTTGTGGAGCATGGTCTCTAGGTGCACGGGCTTCAGTAGTTGTGGCACGTGGACTCAGTAGTTGTGGCCCATGGACTTAGTTCCTCCGCAGCATGTGGGATCTTCCTGGACCAGGGCTCAAACCTATGTCCTCTGCATTGGCAGGCAGATTCTTAACCACTGTGCCACCCTACCCCCTGCTTCTGGCAACCACTAATCTGTTCTTTGTATCTATAAGTTTGTTTTTTTCTGTTAAATTCCATATATAGATGAGATCATACAGTATTTGTTTTTCTCTGACTTATTTCACGTAGCATATATTCCCTCAAGGTCCATCTGTGTTGTCTCAAATGACACAATGTAATTCTTTTTTATGGCTAAAAAATATTCCACTGTGTGTATATATATATATCACATTTTTTTAATCCATTCATCTACTGACTGACACTTAGTTGTTTCCATGTCTTGGCTATTGTGAATAATGCTGCAGTGAATATGGGAGTACACATATATTTATTTCCTTTTTTTTTAAACATCTTTATTGGAGTATAATTGCTTTATAATGTTTTGTTAGTTTCTGCTGTATAGCAAAGTGAATCAGCTATATGTATCCATATATCCCCATATTCCCTTCCTCTTGGGCCTCCCTTCCACCCTCCCTATCCCACCCCTCTAGGTGGTCACAAAGCAGGAGTGCACATATCTTTCTGAGAGAGTGATTTTGTTTCTTGCAGAAGTGGAATTGCTGGATCATATGGTAGTTCTATTTTTAATTTTTAAAGGAATTGCCATACTGTTTTCTATATTGGTTGCACCAATTTACATTCCTACCAACAGTGCACATGAGTTCCTTTTTCTGTACCTACTTGCCAACACTTATTTTTTTCTTTGTGGTAATAGCCATTCTAACAGGTATGAGATGATAGCTCATTGTGGTTTTGATTTGCATTTCCCTGATGATTAGTGATGTTGAGCATCTTTTAATGTACCTGTTGGCTATTTGTGTGTCTTCTATGGAAAAATGTCTATTCAGATCCTATGCCCTTTTAAAAATTGAATAGTTTGGTTTATTTCTGTTGAGTTGTATAAGTTCTTTATATATTTCAGACCTTAACTCCTTATCAGATATATGATTTTGCAAATATTTTCTCCCATACTGTAGGTTGCCTCTTCATTTTGTTGATGGTTTTCTTTGCTGTGCAGAAGCTTTTTAGTTTGATATAGTTCCACTTGTTTACTTTTGCTTTTTGGTGTCAAATCCAAAAAATTATTACCAAGACTGATGTCAAGGAGCTTACTCCATGTGCTTTTTTTTTTATAGTTTCAGGTCTTATTTTCAAGTCTTTAATCCATTTTGAGTTGATTTTTGTGTATAACATTAGATAGTGGTCCAGTTTCATTCTTTCGCATATGGCTACCCAGTTTTCCCAGTACCATTTATTGAAGAGACTGTACTTTCTTCATTCTATATTCTTGGCTCCTTTATTGTAAGTCAACTAACCATATATGCTTGGGTTTATTTCTGAACTCTATTCTGCTCCATTCATCTGTGTGTCTTTTTTTTTTTTTTTGCATTACGCGGGCCTCTCACTGTTGTGACCTCTCCCGCCACGGAGCACAGACTCCGGACGTGCAGGCCCAGTGGCCACGGCTCATGGGCCCAGCCGCTCCGTGGCATGCGGGATCCTCCCAGACCGGGGCATGAACCCGCGTCCCCTGCATCGGCAGGTGGACTGTCAACCACTGCGTCACCAGGGAAGCCCTGTGTGTCTGTTTTTATGACACCACCTTACCCTTTTGATTACTATAGCTTTGTAATATAGTTTGAAGCCATGAATTGTGATGCCTCCAGCTTTGTTCTTCTTTCTCCAGATTGCTTTGGTTATTCAGGACCTTTTGTGGTTTCATTGAAATTTTAGGATTATGTATTCTATTTCTGTGAAAAATGCCATTGGAATTTTGATAGGGATTGCATTGAATATGTAGATTGCTTTGGGGAGTGTAGACGTTTTAACAATATCAATTCTTCCAATCCATGAGCACAGAATATATTTCCATTTATTTGTGTCTTCAATTTCTTTCATCAATAGCTTATAGTTTTCAGTGTACAGGTCTTTTACCTCCTTGGTTATATTTATTCCTAGGTATTTTATTCTTTTTGATGCAATTGAAAATAGGATTGTTTTCTTAATTTCTCTTTCTAAATATTTGTTAATGGAATGAATGAATGATTTTGAACTTCTAAACTGAGTTCTGAATCAGAATAAGACTTATCTAGGCACAGAAGGGAAGAAAAAGGAGCCAGAAATATCCAATCAGAAAGAAGTCCAGTGGGCTGGAGATTACTGACAGAGCAGGAGAGTGATAGGATGGATTATAAGCACGCAGTAGCTGTTACTCCCCTCTGTCTTTGATATACTCAGGTACAACCTGGGAACAATGTCAAGAGCATCCCTGTGCTGAACTCCTTAGAGGGCATTTATGATATAGCAGTGTTTGACCATAAGACCCATCATCCCTGCAACTAGCAAATATTTTTAAGGATATCTGGCATTTGCTATCACAATGCAAGGTACTGAGTGCAGCCCAAGGATGTCATCTACCAGTTGGACATCTGTTTAGGAGCCAGCTGCTGCTTGTTAAGGACAAGAGACAATGGAGTCAATGGAACACATAGTGATCCAAGAGTCCAATGAGTATAGTGTATAGCTGGTCTGGAATATGAAGCAGAGGGGCTGAGCAGAGGATCCTGGTGGGCACAGCTTGGGATGGTGGCCCTGAATTATTGTGTTCATATATAAATCAGATACTTTTGTCTCTACACTTGGGATACACTTTTGGTGGGATCTGAGGGTAACTACAAGGTAACTATACTATAGTTTATAGTATAGACTGCAAATAAGAGCTTCTTCATTACTTTAAAAGCCTTGATAAAAGTTTGATTGAATTTGAAATCCTTTTGCATTAGCACAAGAAATCTCCCCTATCACTCTCCTGCTCTGTCAATAATCTCCAGCCCACTTGACTTCTTTCTTCCTTGGGATCTTTACACTAGTTGTTCCCTCTGCCTGGAATGCTTTCATTTGCCAGTGAAGGGAAATGCAGAAGTACTAGATTTTTTAAAGTATAATTTCAGTTGTGGTTCATTTTAGAATGGTTATAAAAACTGTTTTATATTTTCAACTACCTACCCATGAATAAAGTTTCTTGTCGATGGTGATTGTCAAAAATTGGAGAGATTATCATTAAATAAATTATCAGGAATTACACCTGGCCATTTCAATTATAAAACCAGTTTTCTCCCCTCCCCTCCCCTCCCCTCCCTTCCCCTTCCCTGTTTTTCTACCTTATGATTTTCCTACCTTCTTTTCATCCTTCCTAAGTAATCCAATTAAAAAACCATTAGGTAGGGTTAGCAAGGTAGGCATCTGCATTGGAGTGTGGTGGGCTGTTGGCTGCCTGGCATGGTGTATCAGAGTCCGAGTGAAGTGAGGAGGGTGCTTATGAGGAGGAGGGTGGTAGCAGCTTGTGTGGTGGTTGTGAGCTTGAGAGAGGTGAGGAGGTTGTCTGCACAGGATAGTGGTGACAGCGGCAGTCTGGCACAAGGTGTTGGAGCTTGATTGAAGTGAAGGGGGCATCTGGGTAGCATGGGCACTGGGGTATCATGTTGGTAATTTACTCTCAAGGGAAAAAAGTTATTTATAGTGTTATCATTGAAACTCTTTTGTAAGTTAGGAGTTATTTTAACATGAAAAGAATAAAGTTATGTTTAAATGAGCAAACTAAAGTTTCTCGTTAAAATGTTTTGATATTTTATTAAATATTTTCTCTGTTGAATTTTCTTCCAACAAGGCCCATATAGATAATTCAACATTCCTTCCAGTTTCTCTCTGTGTGTTGTATAAATATTATCCTTTTTTTGTTTGTAACAAATTATGGAAAAGGCTGTGAAACATTATTTTAGGCAGAGGGAGTCACATATGCAAAGGCCTGGAGCTCAGAGAACATGACTTTTATGAGAATTACAAGCAGTTCTGCACATCTGGAAAGTGTGAAATTGTGGTGGGGCAGCTGTCAAAAGGAAAAGACCTCTAACAACCTCAGCTGGACGGTGGTACCATTCACTGACATAGGGGATATATGACCCTAAAACTGACAACCAAGAGCATGATGTCAAAGAAGATGCTCCCCAACTGGTACAGATAATCATTTGTCTAAAAACTGCACACGATGCTTCTTGAGCTGAGAATTCAATCACAAATTGCCCTAAACTTGTGCCTGCAGGAGGCACTCCTCAGAAACATGAATAGGAATGGAGAATGTAGCCTCTGTCATATCATACCCGCTTTCAAATAATTTAGCAAAAAGGACACCTTACAATAGACACATGCGATAAGATAATTTATTGAAATATTAATTTGCTTTTTATTCTGTTTTCCTGCCCTATTCCAAGAATACTTTTCTACTTTCTTTGTTTGAGCTTTTGTTCAACTGGACCAATGCAGAATTACAATTGCCTTTTGTTCTTTAAAGCCTGCAGGGACCTACTGTGTAGCACAAGGAACTCTGCTCAATATTACGTGGCAACCTAGATGGGAGCAGAATTTGAAAAAGAATGGATGCATGTATGTGTATGGCTGAATCACTTTGCTGTACACCTGAGACTAGCAGAATATTGTTAATCAACTATACGCCAATGTAAAATAAAGAGTTAAAAAAAACTCATCCTCTAGTTCTGCCTTAAAAGAAAGAAAACAGTCAAGTTTTGATGTTTATTCTCAGACTTAGTGATATTATGATTTCATCTATTTTTATTTTTCATTTGCTGGAATGAAGAGAGGAAAATTAAAAAAAAGAAAACCTAAACTCATTGAAGGGCTTATGCCAGGCGTTCCCAGAGGAGAGGAGAGAGAGGCAAGAGCCTAAGAGGGAGAGTCTACTATGGAGACCTCAAAGAGCGATTTTTTCAGGGAGGGAGGGCTCCATGAGTATCAGCGACCAGCATCCAGTTCCTCTGAGCTGCTCTTTTGTAATCCCCTGGGGATGCGGCCTGTCCTCAGTGTGGAATGGCTTTGTGGTACAGTGGGAAGCTGAACCTTTGGTGTTGGGGTTCCTAGCCTTGGTAAAAAGGAGTCCCAGCTTGAGCTGGACGGCAAGTTTCAGGAAACAGCAGAGTCACTTTCCTGCAAGGGACCCTGTAGTCTTATCAGGAGGGACCAATCTGGACCAAAGATCAGGGGGCTGTCCCTAAGTATTCTGGACTGTGTATAACCTGAAGTCTTTATCCTAGGGGTGGGACTTGACCCTAGTATTGATTGAGGTTAAATTTCTATCAACTTGAGGAGTGGTGGCTTAAGATGAGATTTGATAATAGAAAAAGAGTATGATGTTTCCTTCTTCTAGACTGTGAAGTAACTTTCATACTCACCATACACATTTATAGCTCGCAAGGTCGGGGGAAATTACTTACACATGAAAAGACTTTTTTCCCCAGAAAAATTTGGCATAAGTCTAATTGTACCTTTTCTGTGAAACAGCTGAGATATTTCAGTTTGATATGTGCCTCCAGAAATTAACGCCAGATGGACTCAATATACCTCAACAAGCTTGGTTTTGTATTATTTTTTCTAACCCAAAAGCTGAAGTGGTGGGAAGGAAGGAACAAGCCAGCCCAACTTAGCTTTCCCAGTGCTCCTGCAGCTGACTTGGGGCTGGGAGCAGGTATGGGGTGAATACTGGTTTAATTCCAGTTTTCTTAAAGCTTTACCTTCCAGGTACAAGTTGTCATTCAAATACCCAAACCTCGTATTTCTTTTAATCTTAATTTGAGCCAGGAGAAATTGAGCTCTGAATTGAATCTACTTCAGTAGACTTCGGATAAATGATGGCTAGAAGGATAGAATGACAACCCAACTCCTTCTTTAATGATGTTTTTATTTTCTAAATAAGGAAGCCGATACAGAAACTATACGAGGAAGACTGTTATAGGCTTAGCCATGTGTGAAAAAGCCAGTTGACTGACTGCAGATTAGAAGTTGTGACTCTGCCGCTACCTGTCTGTGTGGCCCCGGGCGTGTCATTTTAACTCTCTGGGCCACATCTGCACATGAAAGTTTTGGAATGGATGACCAATAAAAGGTCTCTTCATGCTCTGTTCTTCTTGTGATTCTAGAATGTAGAGTAAGAAGATTCTTTTAAAATAGAAATACAGGGTAATAAAGGAGCCTTACTGACATTACATGCTTAGATATAATGGAACTTACTATTTTTGGTAGAACTTTTGAATGTGCCGCTAAGATCAGATCAGTTCAATGTTTTTACAAAACCATGATCAAAACCTTGTGATGAAACTTAGAAATTGTATTACTATATATTTTGGTTGTATGCAGTAGATAATCATATCAGAGCTTGGTGAAACATAAACTCCTCAAAACCAATGATGGGAATTAACAAATTATTAGAATTTGAACTGAATTATATACACTTTTAATCCTTGAAAGAAATCGCTTTATTTGATTCCTATGAATGAAAAGTGCTTTATATGTTATTTCAGAAGCTGGAAAATTGACCATATTTAGAAACCTGGGCAGCAAAGTAAAACAGATTTTAGGTAAATTATGCTGTAGAGATAGTCGAGCCCAAACAAACAAATCACTGCTAAATATATTGAGAGATCTCAGTCAGTGATTATCATATGGAATAGGTTCCTCAGGAAGCATTTGATTCTTGATTTCATAGCTGCTAATCATTAGTATACTATTGTTGCTTGTATAAATCTTGGCTAATTATTTTTATTTTTTCCACTGTTTTCCTAGTTTTATTTGAAAAAAAAGAAGCATGTAATTTCCTTTCTCTAATATTAATGTGCTGAAATTATGATAATAAATATCATTTGACTAAAAATGTTTAGATCCCTAATGATCCAGAAAGGCTCTGTACATAATCTGAACTCACTGAACAACTACAACTAAATACTACTCTTACAGCTTATTACTGAGTAGACTAACCTGTTCTTTGCACTGTTCAGTGTATATTTAGAAATTAGGAACGACCAGATTCCTGACGACTCAAAATGTATATGGTAGTATGAATATTACTTTATTCACAGGTTTGGGTATAGAATACTTCACAAATTAAATCTTACTCTGATTGCCACTCTTTAGGTTGATGGAAATTTGATCTCAATCAATGCACATTATTTCCCTTTTCTGTGTAAGTGAGGAAAAGAAGCTTTATTAAGCTGTTATACACATTTCGAACTATACTATAGGCTAAAACTAGAAGTTGAAATGGACTTAACAGGTAAGATTAAATACTTCATTTTCACATGGATCCAATACATGTCTCCTGGAGAGGAAAATATTCTGTATAAAATTTGCTGAAGAAAATAAATATTTAAAAAATTGAAGTTCTTAATGGACTAAGTAAAACAGTGCACTAAAAAAATAAACTTTAAGAGAAATATAAATGAAAGTCATAAAATTCAAAACCAAAAGATGGATAACTTATGTAATTTTTAAGGAATGTAATTTTGTGACCTTGTTATGGAACTCATAGGTAAAACACTAAATCTGGTGTAATCTTATCTAGGCAAGATGTGTACAGGAAGCTTTGCATGAACAGATGAGGGAGGTCTGACTCCCTAATAATGGACACTGAGAGCACTTCTTTTCTAGGTGGGTGTAGTAGTTTGCTAGGACTGCCATCACAGAGTACCACAGACTGGGTGGCTTCAACAACAGAATTTTATTTTCTCACAATTCTGGAGGCTAGAAGTCCAAGATCAAGGTGCCGTCAGGATTGGTTTCTTGTGAAACCTCTCTTTCTGGCTTGCAGACTGCTGCCTTCTCACTCCTAGAGCTTGCAGAAAGGAACACAGCCCTGCCAGCACCTTGATTTTAGCCTAGTGAGACGTCTGTCTGATTTCCTTACTACAGGATAATAAATTTGTGTTTTTTAAGGCACTGAGTTTGTGGTAATTTGTTACAGCAGCAACAAGCCAATATACCATACAGCGTCATACCCTTGATCATCTACTTGTGTGACTCCAAACACAGCATGTACACACACTGTTTCCTGTACTTGAAATGCCATTACCTTCTTGTAGGCCTAACTAACTCTTAAACCTACTTCTGAAGTTACCTTCTATTAGAAGAATTTACTGAACTTTGGCTTTCTGCGCATTTCTATCTCAACACACTATATTTGCAACATCTGTCTGTCTTCTCAATGTATTACCGTTGTTGATTTCCCCTCTTTTCCAAGACTGTTGAGCTCCTGGAGGCCAGGGACTCTTATTCACAGCATTTAGCCTATGAATGAATTAAGTGGAATGATGAATAAATGAAAATAGAATGTTCTAAATACTTTTAATTTAGAAGGCTCATATTCTGTGTGTGAGTCTGTGGATATGTTTTGTACTTTGGTGTGTGTTTTTTAGGTAAGAGGTAGTCTGAGAAATGTCAATTTGTTAAGTCCTCTGTTTTAGTCTGTTTGGGCCAAGATAACAAAAATACCATAGACTTGGTAACTTATAAACAACCAAAATTTATTTCTCATATTTCTCGAGGCTGGGAAATCTAAGATCAAGATGCTGGCAGATTGAGTATCTGGTGAGGGCCTGCTTCCCAGTTCATAAGTGGCTGTCTTCTTGCTGTGTCCTCACATGATGGAAGGAGAGCTAGAAAGCTCTTTGGTTCTCTTTATAAGGGCACTAATCCCATTCATGAGGGCTCCACTGTCATGACTTACCTTCCAAAGTCCCTACCTCCAAATACCAGCACCAACACCAGCACATTGGGAATTAGGCCTCAACATATCAATTTTGGGGGACACACTCAGTCCATAACATCCTTTAATTCTGGTAATCTTCTCCAATCTCCCACCCAAGTGGTTGGCAATTAAATATCCATTATTATTGGAGTTTTACATGTAAGAATTCCAGGTTTATTTGGGGCTACAGATGTGGATCTGGTCCCAAGACTAAGGTGATATCCCTTGCTTTCAAGATAGTGTTCAGCCTGCACTGTTACCTGTGTGTGTGTGTGTGTGTGTGTGTGTGTAGCGGGGGAGGGTAAAGTAGAATGATGGGCTGTACACTGGCTGGGCCACTGTTTCCTCCCATGGACAAAAACCCAGAAGCTTCTGGTCATGTCTTTTGTTTCAAAATTAATGTTAAAAACTGAGGTATAATTGACAGAAAATATTGTGTTAGTTTTAGCTGTACATCTTAATGATTTGAAATATGTATATACTGCAAAAATGATCACCACAATAAGTTTAGTTAACATCCTTCACTACATATAGTTATTTTCTTGAGATAAGAACTTTTCAGATCTACTCTCTTAGCAACTTTCAAATATACAATATAGTACTGTTAACTATAGTCACCATGCTGTACATGATATCCCCAGGACTTATAATTGGAAGTTTGTACCTTTTGTATGGTCATTTGTCCTACACTTGGGAAACTGTCTTTTTCCAAGCCCTCCTCCTTTGACATCCCCTCCCATGTGGAGGAAACAAATATAAGTCCCTTCTAAAAGCCTAGATTTTGCACCTGAGGCAAGAAAATATACAGGCACTGGAACAAGATACAGTTAATATATACACAGATTGAGTATGTCTGTGTATATTTTTGCCTTAGGAGAGTCTTTTAAGTTCAGTCCTCATTGTCCCCCCAACCTATTTTTTTTTAAACAAAAAGCATTTTATCAAGGGTATTGCTCTTAGATTGCCCAAGAGGGGACGGGGAGAGAGGCAAGTGCCTCTGAGTGGAAAAAGATGAGAGGAGCCCCAATAACGACATGTTGACATTATTGCCATTCTGTCAAGTATGTGGTTTAAAGTCAGACTTAATTTGATTTGGTAAAATAAGTAATGTGACCTTTCACACATCATCATAATGGTGTAAGATTCATACCCAAGTACCAGTCATTGTTTTTCCTATACAGTACCAATTTAACTGCTTCATAATATTCTTACTTGAACTATTTATTTAATTATTTCCTTATTTGTTTAATTAGTTAGCTATTTGGAGGCAATTGGATAGTTTCCTATTTTTTTTCTAGTTTAAACAGTATTGAGATGTTGTAGCTGAACTCTTACACAGATCCTCAATTATTTCCTTAGGATAAATTTCCAGAAGCATCATTACTGGTTCAGAAGAATGGGTCAGATTTTAAGGCTGTTGATGTGAGTTGCTAAAGAGTGCATTAGAAAGACTGTACCTCATCACAAATGGCAGACTGCCCCTTTGGAAAGTACCTTGAGTAAGTAAAAATGGAACAGGTATTGGTTTGCTAGGGCTGCCATAACAAAATACCAAAGAATATGTGGTTTAAACAACAGAAATTTTTTCTCCAACTTTTGGAGGCTGGAGGTCCAAGATCAAGGTGCCAGCAGGGTTGAGTTCTGAGATCTTTCTCCCTGGCTTGCAGATGACCACTCTCTCGCTGCCTCTTCACATGGTCATTGCTCTGTGCACATATGCCCCTGGTGTCTCTTCCTTTTCTTATAAGGACACTAACCATATGGGTTAGGGCTCCATCCTAAGAGCCTCATTTTAAGTTAATCACCTCTTTAAATACCATATCTTCAATTATAGTTACATTCAGAAGTACTGGGGGCTAGGGCTTCAAAATATGAATATAGAGGGGAGGGTGGGGACACAGTTCAGGCCACAACAGAACTCTTAACTGCAAAATGAAACTCTTGGATATAATAAAAAGTTGACTTAAAAAAAAAAAAAGCAGAGTTGCTGCTTTCTGGAAATATAGCTGGCTGTAGTTTCCCCCCTCTTCTTCAGCTCATTCTTTTTCCTTTTCTCTAGTTCTCGTTTTCTTTTTCTGGGTATATTTAGGTACAGTAAAATATGCCCTTTTATTGTGCATTTCTATGAGTTGTTTAAACACCATATTCAATTAGGTTTTTGTAATCACATTTGCAGGAGGGATGGAAAACAAAGGTTGTCTAAATTTCAGTTATATTTTTAAACTTTTTTGTTTTGGAAGGCTGACATACCTGTAAGCAAGGTAAAGCCAGAACCATACTCAGGCCATGATCTAAAAGGTAAAGTAGAAAAAAAAAATGTTTTTCTCCTGAATGATCTGAGGGGTAGGAAAGCGACAGCATCATTTAAGTGTTTATATAACACTGCTTATTCACTGTCCCTACCTTTACCAATCTAACCTCTGAATAGAATCTAACCTCCCAATTATCTTGCATTTATCCTGGCTTTCTAAATGTCTCTCAAACATGCTTGTGTTGTCTCCCATCATCCCTACCCTCCTTCTATATGTAAGGCTTATACTAGACATACACTTCTTTGAAGCTTTCCTAGTCAATAGAAATTAAACCAATAATGGGTCCTCAGTAAGGTGGTATGGAGGATTATTTCAAAACAATGTAAGAAAAAACTGTTACTTTAGAATTTACAGTTTAGATGGAAAAATAAGTTATGGTCTTATTCTCTTTCAGAAATTCACCTTTTACTGTTTTACATTTATTTGGATGACTCTAAACTAAATTTCTTCAGGTCTAATCTCTCATCTGAGCTATAGTCTTGGGCATCCCAGAAAACAGTGCCCCATGAATATCCCAGTATCACCTTAAACATTAACAACTATGTTCATCATCTCCCCCACTTCCTCCAAAATAGTTTCTTTTGTTAGATTTTTCTAGTTCTATTATGCTGCAGTTTTTGGCTTCCAGATTTCAAACACTGGAATTCTTTTATTTTCCTCATTCTTTATCAGTTGGTTAGCAAATCCTGACATACCTGAATTGTGTTTTGTAATGACAAGGTAGTAGTTTCCTATTGTCCTTCTCTTTTAATTTTTTTTTTTTTTTTTTGCGGTACGCGGGCCTCTCACTGTTGTGGCCTCTCCCATTGTGGAGCACAGGCTCCGGATGCGCAGGCTCAGCGGCCATGGCTCACGGGCCCAGCCGCTCCGCGGCATGTGGGATCTTCCCAGACAGGGGCACGAACCCGTGTCCCCTGCATCGGCAGGCGGACTCTCAACCACTGCGCCACCAGGGAAGCCCTCTTTTAATTTTTTCAATGACACTTATCACTATCTAACATGCTGTATGCCATTCTTATTTATTGTCTGCTTCTCCCCACAAGAATGTAAGTTCCATGAGGGCAGAGTTTTTTGTCTATTGTTTACTGCCCTGTTCCCAGCACTCGGTATAGTATTTATTGGATAAATTGAGCACTTACTATGTGCCAGGCACTGTGCTCTGCGTTTACATGCAAAATCTCATTTAATTTTTACCACAGTGGGTAGGTGTTTTATGTTCTGATTTTCAGATAATAAAACTTATAATTTAATTTTAAAAAGGTTATGTGACCTGTCTGAAGTCACACAACTCGATGGTCACATGGTTAGTAGGTGTTAGAAGCCAGACTATAGATTGTCCCCAAACTTTGAAGCCTATCTATATGCCTTTGAAATAATATTCATACTCCTTAATCTAAATTTCAAAACATTCCATAATACCAAGACCCTTATTTTACTTTTTTCTGTCAAAAACCTCATGATCCAGTCAAACTGGTCCACTCATTGTCCCTGGGAGCTTATAAATTTCCACCAGATTTTGTTCAGATAAACTCCCTATAGAAATCTTATCTAGCCTTTGACTCATGCGATGCAGTGCAACTTCTACCTCTTTAATCATTTCTGAATACATTCCATTCCAGGATACAGTGAGGAATTCCTTTTCTAATTTACCACATAGTTTTTGGGCTTTTGGTCACATGTCTTACACCGTGTTGCACTCCTTGTATCTTGCTTGGCACACAAAAGGTTCAATAAATGGAAGCCACTGTAACTTTCTTGCATTCCCATCTGGGTCCGTAAGGCAGTTTTCAGGGGTGCATATGACTTAAAATACAGTGTTCATGTGTTTAACTCCCTCGGCTCCCAGTCCGATTGGAAACGCCTTTAAAAACCTAACGTTTGGGCTTCCCTGGTGGTGCAGTGGTTGAGAGTCCGCCTGCCAATGCAGGGGACACGGGTTCTTGCCCCGGTCCGGGAAGATCCCATATGCGGCGGAGCGGCTAGGCCCGTGAGCCATGGCCGCTGAGCCTGCGCGTCCGGAGCCTGTGCTCCGCAGCGGGAGGGGCCGCAACAGTGAGAGGCTCGCGTACCGCGAAAAAAAAAATGTGTACACTGGGGTAATATGAAAATGTCCTCTGTCTGAATGCGCGAAGGGAGGCTGAGAGGAGTGTCGCGGGAGGGCTTCATGGACGGCCTACGGGTGGCGGGGGTTTCGCGCCACGCCTTGGTCGGAAAGTCTGGAGGCGCGCTGCTGTCCTTCACATGGCCTAGGGCTCTCTTGTGCGCAGGGCCACGTGCCGGCGTTTTAGTCTAATCGCCGCTCGGGCCCACTCTAAATGGTTAATAACCGCCTTCCCCGACTAGGCCTCTTCCCTCCATCTTTGTGCGGACGGCAGGGGCGAGGACGCCAGGTGTAGCGGCCCGGCCGAAACACGGCAAATAAATCCGGACCCCCAACCCCAACAGTCAAGTTTTCAAAAAGCCCGCGCGTGGCGCCCCAGGCCGCATCCGTTGGGAACGTCCCCCAGCGCGCCCCCGGCTCGACCCCACCCCCATTTCCCACCCCGTGGCCAGCCCAGGGCGGGAGGAGGCGTGGGGGTGGCAAGCGAGCTCCGCACTCTAGGGGCGCCGGTGCCAGCGCGCACCGGGGAGCGCGCCCGTCCAGCAGCTGCCGAAAACGGAAGTGGGTGCGAGCGGATCGCTGTGATTGGCTGAGCTGACACGTCTCTCAAGGGGCTGGCGCGAACGCCACTGCGGAGTTTGGCGAAGGGATATGGCTAGGGGAGGGGGAAAATCACCGGGAACAGCCGCGGGGCTGGGGGCAAATGAATCGCAAAGGTTAGCTAAGGGCAGGGAGAGTCCCTAGTCAGGGCGAACTGAGGATCCCGGGGGTGAAAGCGGGGCGGTAGAGGCGGTGGTGGGAGCAGCGCAGGCCGAAGGCTTGAATAGACCGCGGAGGGCGGGGAGTCCGTGACCTAGAGCGGCGCGGCAGCGCGGTAGGCGGGACTAATAATAGCGAGGCGGGGATTGGCGGGCAGCCCTGGGCCGTCGTACGTCCGCGGTGACGCACGCCTCGGCGAGGGTGCGCGCGCGTTCAGCGGCCTCTTTGTGTGGTGCCCAGATAAGGGAGCGGAGGTGGCGGTAGCGGCGGCCTTGCTTGCTTTCAAGTCTCCTCGGCTCGCCCTCTAGCCGGCACCTTTCCCCTTCCCTTCCCCTTCCTCTCTTCCTCTTTCCCTTCCCTTCCCTTCTTCCCTTCCCCGTCGGTGACCGGCGGGGGCGGCTCCAGCGACGGCTGGGCCCAAGCTGTGAAGAAGCCTTAGCCAACGACAACGGCGACGGCGAAACCTCGGAGCTCGCAGGGCGGGGGGAAGGCCCGGGCCGTGGAGATGGAGAATTCCCAGCTGTGTAAGCTGTTCATCGGCGGCCTCAACGTGCAGACGAGTGAGTCGGGCCTGCGCGGCCACTTTGAGGCCTTTGGGACCCTGACGGACTGCGTGGTGGTGGTGAACCCCCAGACCAAGCGCTCCCGTTGCTTTGGCTTCGTGACCTACTCCAATGTGGAGGAGGCCGATGCCGCCATGGCCGCCTCGCCCCATGCCGTGGACGGCAACACGGTGGAGCTGAAGCGGGCGGTGTCCCGGGAGGATTCGGCGCGGCCCGGTGCCCACGCCAAGGTGAAGAAGCTCTTTGTCGGAGGCCTTAAGGGAGACGTGGCCGAGGGCGACCTGATAGAGCACTTCTCGCAGTTTGGCACCGTGGAAAAGGCCGAGATTATTGCTGACAAGCAGTCCGGCAAGAAGCGTGGTTTCGGCTTCGTGTATTTTCAGAATCACGACGCGGCAGACAAGGCCGCGGTGGTCAAGTTCCATCCGATCCAGGGCCATCGCGTGGAGGTGAAGAAGGCTGTCCCCAAGGAGGATATCCACTCCGGTGGGGGCGGAGGCGGCTCCCGCTCCTCCCGGGGCGGCCGGGGCGGCCGGGGTCGGGGCGGTGGTCGTGACCAGAACGGCCTGTCTAAGGGCGGCGGCGGCTACAACAGCTACGGCGGTTACGGCGGCGGCGGTGGCTACAACGCCTACGGAGGCGGCGGAGGCGGTTCGTCCTACGGTGGAAGCGACTACGGTAACGGCTTCGGCGGCTTCGGTAGCTACAGCCAGCACCAGTCGTCCTATGGGCCCATGAAGAGCGGTGGCGGCGGCGGTGGCGGAGGCAGCAGCTGGGGAGGTCGCAGTAACAGTGGACCTTACAGAGGTGGCTATGGCGGTGGGGGTGGGTATGGAGGCAGCTCCTTCTAAAATTTTTTTAATGCCTGGGAGTGGCTATAGGGGTAGCTGTTTTCAACCACCCAACTAGGGTCGACTCCTAAGTCCTTTCCCCTCCCACCGCCTTCCCCATTTTGTCCTTGGGGAAGCCACTTCTAAGGCTGTTCACCCTTGGGGGTGTTGCCCTGTTTGCCTGCCACCTCCCTTGTCTCCCTCTGAAGATGGACTTGGCCCCACATACACATTTTTGTGTTACAGTCATTGATGGACTCTATTTTTTTATTATTACTTGGACCTTGGTCGTTTTTATACTAGCAAGATGTCTTGTTTTAATTTGTGTTTTTTTTGGGGGGGAGGGAGTGAACTTGCTGATTCTGTAGCAAAACCTGGGCGGGGGTTGGGCGGGTTAGTTTACTTTGTTGTAAGGACTTGATATCTGGCTACAGCGTTTTCTATGAAACCTCCTTGGATCCCATGCCCGAAATTTGGAAGCATATGTACAAAAATCATTTTTACGTTTTATTTTTAATAAATCATTGTGTTTGACCGTACATGTCTAACATTTTTTTCTAGGATCCATTCCGTACCGTTTTAAGGGATGTTAGTTGAAAATTTTTCTTGTTAATTCTTAATTCTTGATGTGTACTTCGAGAAACTTTTAAAAGGTCCTGTGGGTTTTTTTTTCCTTCTTCTTGCTGTTGCCCTGGTAGTGACGTGTTGAATTTTATCCCTTACAGGTAAAACTTTTGAAGTGGTGGATGTGGCTTTTAAAAATCTCTAGTTTCTTTGCATCCATCTCTTGTACTAAGTAATTTGCTTATCATTTTGACATGGTTGGTCACTTCTTTCTATGAGAATTTACCTCAAAGTATGTACCGTGTAGTTCTAAAGAAATAGTTTGTATTAAGCATGTGTTTTCATTCATATAAACTGTTTAAAAAATTTCAGATGGCCTAGTTTCATCCCTCTTACTGGTTTGTCTGTATGAATGGTTACAAATAAGGGTTATATTTTATCCTCAAAGTAAAAGCGTTTTTGTATTTTCAGAGCAGGTTTAGACGTTTTTTTTTCCCTCTAGCTGAACTGTTGTCCTTATGGAAATCCTTCCCCCAACCTTTGTGGCACCATCTACTGGCAGAATGGCAGTATATCTGCAAAACAATTCGTTTAAAAACTTGTTTAGGACAGTTGCGTCAGATTTAGAAATTTTGCCATCAAAAATCTGTGCAGACTTTGGTTATACATTTACTTGTAACTAAGATGGGTTTTACAGGAATGTAGTTAACAGTCAATATCACAATTGCCCTTTCTACGTGAGATTTGAAAATGTAAACTGCTATGCATAGCTTGGGCAGTGGCCCCATATTGCTATGACGACTAATGAACCAGCTTCGTGTACTGGTAACTTAGGTGCAAGTTGTAAAGCAAAATATCTGTGTTTTCTGCTTGGTTAACAAATGTATATTTGTAGTCCTTTCATGCAATAGAATTCAAGTTGTTGTTTATAAAAAGCAAAACAGAACAGTGATACCAGAGAAAATTGCCTTCCTGGATAGACATATAGAATAGCAACGTTTATGGATATCACAAATAAAGAATTCAATCCTTTACATGATTGAGTGAGAGTATGTATAACCTGGTGGGTGGGTTCAGAGTACCTATTAATCTAGTACCTACATTTTGATTTAATGTTATGGTAAAGTATTTGGAGTTTTGTGGTTGAAAGCCCAAAGCTAGCTGTATTAAGTTTTCTGAAGGGAGATTACTGGGCTTTAAAGTAAAAAAATATATTGACCCTTTTCCTCTTAATTCTTGTTGCTGTATATTAAAATTTAATTGTAGCCAAAAGTCTTTTTTTCTAATTGCTAGGATTCTGCTTTCAGGAGACAGGAAGAACGGTCAAGATTGCTAGGCTTCTTAAGGTTGCTTAGTAGTCACTTTGACAAAGGGTAGCTGATACTTGGTACAAGTACTTAAGTACCTCTACAACAAATGGGATAGATATTTTTGCCTATTGAATAAATAAGCAACATAGTCAAATTTTGCACTCACATGGTTTTACAATTTGCTTAAATTTCTGTTTTTTACTCTTAGTAAAATGCATCATACTGCCTTTTTTCATGTGGTAATTTGGTCCAGCTTTTGTGGGGGGGTCCTCTAAGATACAGAAAATGATATGCGTAAATTTTTTATCATAATTATTACTCTGCTTGTATTTTACTCAGTTTTAAGGGGAAGATCTGTTTCTTCTGGTTCAATTGGAATAGTCCACCTTTTGGAGGGTTTTCAAAGTGTAGTAAGGTTACTGTCATTTTGTATTTCCAGCGTAGTGACTTGTAAAAAAAAATTATGTTAAAGGATTTTCTCTATTAGAAAAATGACAGCGTTCTGTTCATGGTATATTACCACTTCATTGTCATGTATATACCTTTACAAATTTATAATCTAGATTGGTATTTAGTGAAGGTAAAAGTAGTGGTATTTAGTCTTCCCAGAATTCCTCTTGTCAATTTTATGCAAGCATTTTTGGCATGTGGGACTTATTTATTCTTATGTTTTGATTTCTTTCACCTGTAAGAACTATCTGAACATTACTACATCAAATTAAGACTTTATGGGAGGAGGTGGTACAGAACCTAATCAGTATTGAATATAATTTTTGTGCTATGCTTGAATTTAATTTGAAAGATTAGAAAAATAAAAATGAACCTTTTTTTTGTCTCCCTATCATGAAGAACTTTGCATTTACAGTGTTTTTAGTATAAAGTCAATGGTAATCATTAGTTGGAAGTGGTTTAAAAGATTGATAGTAATTTCAAATATTAAAAAGCTTGCAAATGGTTAACTTTCATAGTGATAACAAAACAGGATGATATACTGATTGTTTCCTCCTATAACTTAGTGATTTAGAACACAGATTTCATATTTAAACCTTCACAATGAATTTTTGTTTTTAAGCAAGGTTAAAGGATTGAGGATACTTAAGAATTTGCTATTTATGATTATTTCTCTCAAGACCAGAAATGGCAGTGTCAGTTACTTGATTTGTAGGCTTATGTATCTTTTAAGTGTGCTTAATTTTCTCAAATTTGAGAATTTGCATTTTAAACGTTGTATGTCTTTGCTAATTGAAAGTGGGCATTTGGATGTTGAATTGATTTAAGCAAAATTGCATCTGGATAATGTAAGGATTATTCCCCAAAAGATAGTATTTGCACTTAGAAGAGGTAAGTCTTTTTCTTAAATTTTAACCAACTTACTGAGTCAGTGTTAAGATTTTGGTCACTGGGAAAAATTATTTCTTTTCCCTGTTTTAGAAGGTTTTATTTTTTTTCTGAAACAGGGCAACAAAGGTTGCCTCTAAACCAGTGTAAGACAATGCCTTTTCCTTAGTGTCTTATTGCAGATCACATTACTGTGCCTTTGTGTAATGCTTTCTATTAAAAGTGAACATACATTGTAAATTTTTTTCCAATAAAAAGTCCCTTTCTTCTACTGTGTTATTTTAAAAAGTATAATACTGCATATTTGGCTTGTACTTCAAGTCACAGAAAATACCAGTATTACTAGGAAATAGAAGAAACAAATGTTACTGAATCTTCTTGAGGCTGGTGTATTTTCAAAAATTAGTAGAATTAAATACTTAAATAACTGCTTGTAAACCAAACTAAAGAATGAGTGAAAACCCTGCCAATATGAGCAAACTCTCTTCTGAAGGATAATCCTTGTTAATAGGCATATGTTCAGCTAGGTCTTTTTTGTATGTACCTACTTTAGTTTTTAAAAGTAGGATTATATAGTTTTGAAGTTTATATGTATATCATTGACATTATATCAGGGCAAATAGACTTTCCTCATCCTTTTTAATGCCTGTATAATGTTCCATAGCATGGCTGTACCATAGCTGTTGATGGACATGAGGCTTCTTCCTTCTCTTTCTGTTACAAATAATGCAGTGATTGTTCTTGTTGCACATCATGTTCTTGCTCATCACATGTACACTTAGTTGATGAGATGGCTACCTTAGAGTCAAATGCGCTAGATAATGAGAATGCATCAGTTCTCTGGTATCATGTATATTTTAGTTCTCAGTGTATATTCAGGGAAGGATACATGCTCATTGGCAGCATCGTTAAAGCCTTAGGGTATATTCAACTAAAACATTTTACTGAAAAACTTCAAAGCTAGATTATACATGATAAAACAGTTAATGGCCTATGAAGACCATTGTATTGTTCCTTCCTGTTTTCTCCCAGTACCTGTAGATAACCTGTGTTAACAGTTTGTCTACTTCTAGTTCTTTTTATTTGCAAGGAGGTACATTTACCTTTTTTTAGGAACAAGAATTGAGTCATTTATATATATACATACATAAATATATATATTAACTTCAAAGACACCCATGTCTGTACATACAGCTGTGTCTCATATAACTGGTATTCTATAGTAGAGAGGCACTATAATTTATTGATTAGCATGTTTCCATATTTCCTCTGATAATAATTTAAAACTACTTTTGCAGGGCTTGTGTTGCAATTTGCAATGTACCAAAGGATCAACCCATGCTCACAAGGTACCCATAGGTTTTGTTTGAGTAGGGGGAATTTAAATAATCATGATAGAGTGTGAACATTTTAGTCAGAGATAGGTATGAGCAGTAGTGATGACTTTTTGTGGGTCGAGAAAAATGTTAACATTTGGACTAGTCTTGACATTAGGACTAGGTAGGTGAGTTGGCAAAGGGTGTTCCACAACTTATGCCAAAACACAGTGCACGATCACAGTGCACGATGTATTGGGCTCCTTACAGTTTTTTCCTAGATTGCTGGACCACGAAGACTAGAAGCACATCGTCCATTTTTATTTTGCATTATTTTATGACGATTTTTGCTAAGCATTAATAGAATCAGCTTAAGGGAGATGGGACATATTCAGTGATAGAAATACAAATCAGTTGAGATCTTAAATGGGAAGTGATGATCACTATATATTAATGAATATTTCCGTAAGGAGTGTAATTCATAGTTCGGAGACCCCCTTTATTAAGCCATAGTTAACAGTATTCTCACTATTCTTCCATTTTCTTCCTTTAATATGTCTTCCCTATATTTTGACTTATTAGCTGATTTTAAAATATAGTTCTGTTAGAGAGTAACTTTTGCAGTAAACAATTTCTGATAAAACTTAATTTGCTATAATTGAAAGCTTAATATGTACTGTAAATTTTGTTTTAAAAATTAACAGTTGTATAATTCATGGGGAGGCAAGGTTAGTTTGAAGAATAATAAGTGGGCATGAATTATTAGCTTCAAATTGAATTTGAGGTTAGCACATCCTGAACGTTCTTGGTGCTTAAATATAGTCTCTTACTAAATATAATTTGTGGAAGTATCTCGTTGGGAAATATGACTTACTGCTCATTTTCAAGAGGAGCACGCAACTGGTTTGGGAAAATTAGTCTTTGACATTTGGAGCCTACTTGTGGGTGAGCTTCAGATTCTTCCTAAATGAGAAGTTAAATGCTACCAGATAAAACATTTATCATAAAAAAGATCAGAAAGCTGCTTTTGAGAAAGGAATCCCAAGGCTAAAAGGGGCAGTTGAGTCTCTTATGTACTGACCTATTCCACATACTTTTTAAACTTGCACCTGGAGCTGAATGATTTGAATCTTCAGAGAGGAAAAAAGGATTCAAGAAGATTCCTTTTTTTTTTTTTTTTTTTTTTCCTGTGCTCTGTTCTCTACTCAGGCAGATTTTCTTTGGCCCCTTTGATTCTTTTACCACTTTGTAAGGTTTGCTTTAAAAAAAAAAAAAAAAATTCTACCTGTGATGGGTTTGTGTCATTGTCACCTGCTCTAAAATTACCTGATGTGAACTTGTACCATTTGGACAGTATGCTTATTTCCCAGTGTTTACTGTCAATTTCATTAGGTATTGATTACCTTCTTTGTGCAAAACACATCTAGGATCTGGAGATAACAGCTGAGACTAACACTGTTCCTGTCTTCATGTAACTTGCATTCTGTTGGGAATTCTATTATTTTTGAAATCTTGCATCCTTTTCAGCATCGGCATCATCTCAGATTGTTCACACTATACAAACAAATTGGAGTTAGTCCCATTGTCATTTAGTATATATCCTCTGATTAAAATTGTCTCCTTCATTGGTTACTTGTTATTTGGATACCATATGAAAGGTACATTTTTTTCTTTGATGCTTATGTTGCAAATGTAATTTGCCTCAGTAGGCATCTGATTTAGTATTTCATAGTCCTTAAGGACATAAATTTTGGTATCAAGTAGAACAGGTTCTTTTCTTGACCCGGTCACCTTGTTCCATGACCTTGAGCTAATTGGCCTGAACCTCAGTTTCCTTGTCTTTAAAAAGGAGAGACTTCTATTAATACCTGTCTCACAGAGTTGTTGAAGGAATTCAGTGAAATAATACATGTAAAGGGCATACTGTCATCTCTGGTATATAGTAATTTTAATATTATACTTCTGATAAGGGATGTGACTGCCTAGTAAAAGGTGTACCTTTTTTCACCCCCACCTCAACCACAAGGTATTTGCACAGTTAACGAAGTGAATGAATAACTATCTTTAAAAAAAGAGACATGCATATGTAGTCCGTAGAGCGCTCAGTATCTGAGGTTTGGTTTTTAACCTAGGCCTTGCACTTGATTTGCTGGGTGAGCTTGGATGTGGGAACCCTCTATACCTCTGCTGCTTCAACTGTAGTAGGAGAGAGATGAACCGTGTTAGCTATGTGTGTTTATTTGTTATTATAAGAAAGATATAAATAATGTGTTGAGAGTGACTTCCAGGTAGAAAGATCAAGAAAAGCATTGTGGAAGATGCGGTATTTCACTTTAAAAATTGGCCACATAGAGAAGGTGAAGGGAGAAAGGTAATTTCAGGTAGAGGGACAAATAGAGATATGGGCATGCCTACTCTGTGCTAAACATTATACTAAGTACATTTGCAAATGTTCTCACTGGATCCATTCAGTAACCTGCTTCACAGGTAAGGTAGCTGAAGCTCATCTCAGAAAGGTTAAGAAACTTTCCCAAGGCCACCCAGCTGGTGAAATGATTGAGCTGGGAGTTGAATCCAAGTCTGATTCCAATGGCCATAATCTGCACAAAACTTCCTTTACAATTGAAGCTTCCAAATACAAGTGGCTAATTTGTATTAAGGGTAAAGGTGAGTTGTGGGAAATAAATTGGGAAAAGTTGGGACCATATTTCTGAGGTCTTTGAGTAGTCTATCTGGCGGTCGGTGGAAGTCACTAAAGGTTTTTGAGAAACAATAGTGGTAGTAGGACTGTAATTTAGAAAGATTAATAACAGTATAATAGATGTCATTTGAGTGATGTTTCAGGTGGTAAGACCTTTAAGACAGCTGATGTTAACCAGGTAAGAAAATGAGAGCATGAACAAAGAAGTAGTACTGGCAATAGACTGAAAGGGAATTTGATGGAAGTTGTGAAAGTATAATTGGCAAATGATCGGATATGGTGGGGAATAAGGAAGAGGGAGTAGTTGAATCAGAATTACTGTGTCAGTAGGAGGATGGTGATGTCACCGAAAATGGGAAGAGGAGATTTAGAAGGAAGGTTTGAACATAGCAAGTTGAAGATGCTGGTAAACACATTGAAGCATTGTGTCTTTTACAGATAGCCTTACAAAATGGTTATCTCTGCTGGATATTCTCTTTTTGCCCTTCCTGATTCACTCCATACCTTTCTATTCCTCGCTTTGTGTTCTTGGAAGGTTGATTCTTAACTGTATACTCTCTTCTTTGGCTTCATGTTGAGTTTGGACAGTGGGAGAAACCCACAGGAGGTCTGGAGAGTGACAGAAAGGTGAGGTCAAGATATTCCCCCTGTCCCCCAAGTACACATACTCAGCAAACAGGTTATGGGGGGCTACAGGTCTGCTCCAGTGGCCCTCCCTTACAGCTCTGGGTCTTTTCTGGCTTCTGGTAACCACTCCATCCTATTGCTACTTCAGGCTCCCTTTTTCTAGCCCCAAGATGGTTCCCCAAACCTTGTTGGTTTTCCTTAACTGTGCCCACATCCTTGTAAATAGTTCCTTTTATTAAAACTCTTTAATAACCCTGTTTGAATGTGCCATCTGTTGTCATCCTTTCAGTGAAAAAAATTTAATCCCTTCCACGTTTTCTAGTGACTTATCTCCCAGGCACCACCAAACTTGAAGATCTAGCTGTTTGCACTAAGTTACTCTCCCCACCGGTCATGAGTTTTCCCACATTGTTTGAAATTCAGTGTCTCCCTGTCTCCTACTATGTCAGGTTAAATGTATGACTTCTCTTCTTCGTGATTCAGCTGGAAATGCAGCAATGAACAAGAGACAAAAATCCTTGCCCTCAGTAGAGCTTATATTTTAGTGGGGGTGGGAGACAGATAATGAAGCATAATAAATTATATGGTATTTAGAAAATGTTGTGTGGTATAGAAAAATCAGGCTAAGGAGCTGGGAGTGCTGCAGGGCAGGATGTTTGTGAAGGTAGTGCAATTTAAAGTGGGGTGGTACGGGTAGTTCTCTCTGAGAAAGTGGCATTTGAACAGAGACTTGAAGGAAATGTGGGAGTGAGCTGTGTAGATATTTAGGGGAACAGCATTCCAGGGAGAGGCTTAGGAAGAGCAAAAGCCCTGAGGCAGGATTGTGCCTGGACTTTTTGAGGAAGAGCAAGTTGGTCAGGGTGGCTGGAGTTGAGGGAAGAGAAGCAAAGGAGTAGCTGATCACAAAAGAAAGGGCTTTGTAAACTGTTGTAAGGGTTTTGGCTTTTACCACATGATTGGTGAACCATTTCACGGTTTTGAGCAGAGGAGGATCGTGATCTGCCTTGAATTTTTATAAAGATTCTCTCTGATTTTCTTAGAACAAAATTTCTATTCCTTTAGTTGTTATGGTTGGTTTCGATGAGAGTTTATGAGAAAAGCAATCAGGACAACTAGGATTAAGATTTAAAAAGACCCACAATCTCTTTAATTCTATTATAGGCATCTGCTTTTTTGAGAGAGAGATTATTCTTTTTGGCTGAAATGAATCTTTAATTGTGATGTGCTGTCTTTAGAAGGAACTACTTGCAAGATTGGCCCTTGCCTGGGCACTTGGATTTATGGAGTGTTCCCACTGTTCCCTACTGATGAAGGTGGTTCACGGTGTCTAGACTGTGCAAGCAGTATGATTTATGCTAAATACCGCCGTCCTTCTGGGACTCTAGAGTTTTGATAGGTGCTAGGCAGCGGGTACCTATAAAACTTGGGAGTACTTAGTCCTTGGGCAGAAACATGACACACAAGTGTATTCTGTGTGACCCTTCATGGTCAGAGAGACCATAAAGAGGCCTGCACTTGGGTTCCTCCAGACTGTGTCTTTTCTCCAAATGATCCGACTGTGTATCTTCACTGTGTGTCTGTAATAAACTTTATCTGTGAGTGTAAGACTTAGCAGTACTGAGTTCTGTGAGTTCATTTTAGTTCATCTCTGAACCTGGTGTTGTACTTGGGAACCCCTGAAACAGCTAACTTTTTTTTTTTTTTTGGTGTGTGTGTGTGTGTGTGTGTGTGTGTGTGTAACCAAGTTAAGTGGAAAACATCAGGTTGTGGGTAGAAGTTGCAGTTTTGGAAAACCTATCACATAGGTCAGTCAGCTCTGTGTCTAGTGGAGAGCTCTTTTGAGCAGTTTCTGCTTTGTTAATTCCTTATGTTTTTCCAAAAGCTCTAGGTCTTTTCGTTATTGCAGCTTCTAGCAGTTTTGAGCATGTGGAGACTCACTGCCACCATGTAAATCCTTTGTAAGCAAGTTTATAAAAAGGACTGCCTTGTAAAGATCTTTAAAATAATCTTAGTGAAGGCAATTGTTGACATAGGCACCATAAATAATTCCTTAGGGAGGTAGGAAGTACAACTACTAGAAGCAACAGCATCTGACAACAGGTGTAGGTATGTCAGTATGTTAGAAGGATCACACTTTGTCTGCCTGTATACACTGCAGTGAAATGTGTAACAAGATGGTCTGATTTAACTGCTTTGTATTACTCCCCTTGGAAGGAAGTTATTCTGTTCTCATCATGAAGTAAGATTTTGGTATGGAGAATATGAAACGTGGGTCACAGAAGGGAGATTGTGGCAAAAATGCCCATTTGACCTACCTCTTCTGAATTTCTATTTATTGCTGACTTCAGAGTCACAACCAGTTCCCTTCAAATCTCTGGATCCATATATTCATGAGCTTGAAAGCTTTTATTTTCATTTGGTGGAACTATTTGTTTGCTTGTCTTCAGTTGAGTCTAATCACAGTTTTGTACTTTTATAACTGAAATTGCAGACAGTAACTTCTCCATCAGGCTGGAAAAGGTGATGAGTGAGGAGGGTAAATATGGATTTATTTGGTAGGAACCACTAAAGTATCCATATCTTTTCTCTAGCCCTCCAGTACTAGGAATTTAACCTAAGAAAACAATTCAGTGAAAGAAAAACAGTCATTGCACAAAGATGGTCATTATAACATCTATAGCAAGAGATTGGAAACTGATGTACATGTCAAACATTAGGGAAATGTTTACTAAATTGTGCTCTCTGGGATATTAAAAATCCATTGGCCATCAACAGGTGAATGGATAAACAAAATGTGGTATCTACATACAGTGAAATATTATTCGGCCATAAAAAGGAATGAAATTCTGATACGTGCTACAACATGGATGAACCTTGAAGAAAACATTATGCTAAGTGAAATAAGCCAGACACAAAAGGACAAGTATGACTGCACTTATCTGAGGGATCTAGAATAGGCAAATTCATAGAGACAGTAAAATAGAGATTACCTGGGGCTTGGGGAAGGAGGGAATGGAAAGTTACTGTTCACTGGGTACAGAGTTTCTTTGGGGATGATGAAGAAGTTCTGGAGATGGATAGTGGTAATGGTTGCATAACATTGCGAATGTACTTAATGCCACTGAATTGTGCCCTTAAAAATGTTGATGTAAGCAACTATACTCCAATAAAAATTAATTTAAAATACCTGCAAAAAATAAATAATCTTGTTGGCAAAAAAAAAGGTTGACATGGTAAATTTTATGTATATTCTACCACAATAAAAATTATAATAAAATATGCAATAATAATATGTATTTAGTGTAATATAGTATGTCAGTGTATTAAAGTAGTGAGATTAAACAATTAACCCTTTAAATTATTTTTTAAAATTTTAAGTGAAATCATGAGAAATTGAAATTATCCAATTGCAACTATTTACACTTATGAATAGTCTTTAAAGCCCCATGGAATTATTTACTAAATTCACAACTTTATATCTACTCTTTGTGTCCTACTCCCTCCTTCCTCAAACTGGAAGCTGTTTCTTACTCCACTGAGTTCCCATAGTACCTTTTCTTCATTTCTCTTGAGTCTCTTGTTTCCTACCATTATTTATATGTCCATGTGCAGTTTCCCCAATCAGTTTATAAGCTCTCTGGCATTCTATTCTTGTAGAATTTATGTGGCAGCTTCCAGGTACAACCCATCACATAGAGTAAGATATTCAGTGAGACTGAATTATAAGCATGCAGTCGTATGAGGGCAGAGAGTGACCAGAATGTCTGAGCATACTTTCTCATGGGTTTTACATTACTTTAACCATGTGCCTGCCTTAGTTCTCTGTACCTGCTAGATGGGCAGACCTGACTTCACCCACATACGCATCCCTGTATTCTTGACTTTGGGGCTATGTCTCATCTGTATTTTACCTCTTCATGTAAAAAACAGCTCAGCTTTCTTTGTAACCAGAATGGAAAGGACTAGAGAGATGAGACAGGGGCAGCAGATAGAGGACCGATGCAGTCAATTTAAAGTTACAAGTACCTATGAAAAAGTTGAAGTAGGAATTAATACTTATTCTTGAAGGAAGCAGATTTTTGAACCTTCACTAAGCCATTGATGTAGTCATTAGGTTTTGCTTTTCTCATAAACATATGCACATATTTACCAGCAGAGGGCACCAGTTTCAGGTTGACAATTAGAGAGAGGATGGAATTCTTAGGGGGACCCCGAAAGACAGGTGTTTGCAATGTGCTGGCCTGTGTGAAGCACCCTGCTTACTGCTGTAGTTGGTCTGGGTTTTCTTTGACTCACCCGGGGTCCAGTGATGTGCCTCCAGCTTTCCCCAAGAGCAATCTTTGGCTAGGCCTGCTTGGTAAGCTAAGGGACCAGAGGAATCCAGGGTTAAGGACTTTATAATAGTAGGTGTTGGGAGCCTTGGATGCCAGCTTGTGTTAATATCTTTAGAGGTTCAAATGCTGTTGTTCCCCATCTTCAGGTGAAGTGGAGAAGGCATTAGGCCAGGCATCTGAGGATTTGGTCCCACACCCCACTTGGCCACCAACTCACTGAATGATCTTGAGCCAGTTGCTTTCTCTCTCTCAGCCTCAGCTGGCTTTTCTCTAAAATGGAGGTAGTAAGGGGTAGTGCCTGCCAAGCACAGTAGTTAGTAGTGGTCTCTGAGGTCAGGGAGACCTGGGCTCAAACCTATGGGGCTGTGGTCAAGTCCTTATAAGTCTCAGAACCTCAGTTTCTTCACATTTATTTGTTTATTTATGTTCCAGTCGAGCTTATATTTACTGCATTACTTTTGAAAAGAAAGACATTTTTTCTTTTTACCTTTTGACCCCCTTTACCCATTTCTCCCTCCCCCAACCCCCTGCCTCTAGCAACCACCAATATTTTTTCTGTATCTGTGAAATTTTTTTTAATTAAAAAATTTTTCTAGATTCCACATATGAGAGATCATACAGTATTTGTCTTTCTCTAACTTATTACACTTAGCATAATGCCCTCGATATCCATCCATGTTGTCACAAATGGCAGCATTTTAATGTTCTTTATGGCTATATAATATCGCTCTGGGTGTGTGTGTGTGTGTGTGTGTGTGTGTGTATCATCTTTATCCATTTATCCATGGATGGACACTTAAGTTGTTTCCATATCTGGGCTATTGTAAATAATGCTGCAATGATCGTGGGGGTACATACATCTTTTTGAGTTAGTGTTTTCATTTTTCTTTTTATTTTTTTTTAAAGAATCAATTTTATTTATTTTTGGTTGCATTGGGTCTTCGTTGCTGCGCGCGGGCTTTCTCTAGTTGCGGCGAGCAGGGGCTACTCTTCGTTGAGGTGTATGCGCTTCTCTTGTTGTGGAGCACGGGCTCTAGGTGCACGGGCTTCAGTAGTTGTGGCACGTGGGCTCAGTAGTTGTGGCTCGTGGGGTCTAGAGCGCAGGCTCAGTAGTTGTGGCGCATGGGCTTAGTTGCTCCGCGGCATGTGGGATCTTCCCAGACCAGAGTTCGAACCCGTGTCCCCTGTATTGGCAGGCGGATTCTTAACTACTGCGCCACCAGGGAAATCCCTCGTTTTCTTCAGATATATACCCAGAAGTGGAATTACTGGATCATGTGGTAGTTCTATTTTTAATTTTTTGATAAACCTCCATACTGTTTTCCATATTGGCTGCACCAGTTTAAATTCCCACCATCGGTGTACAAGTGTTCTCTTTTTTCCACCTCCTCACCAACACTTGCTTCTTATCTTTAAAAAAAATTTTTTTAATAGATCTTTATTGGAGTATAATTGCTTCACAATACTGTGTTAGTTGATGTTGCACAACAAAGCAAATCAGCCATATGCATACACATGTCCCCATATCCCCTCCCTGTTGAGCCTCCCTCCCATCCTCCCTGTCCCACCCCTCTAGGTCATCGCAAAGCACTGAGCTGATCTTCCTGTGCTATGCTGCTGCTCCCCACCAGCCAACTGTTTTACATTCGGTAGAGTATATATGTTGATGCTACTCTCACTTCACCCTTCGCCCTCCCACCCCATGTCCTCAGGTCCATTTTCTATGTCTACCTCTTTATTCCTGCCCTGCAACTAGGTTCATCAGTACCATTCTTATCTTTTTGATACAGCCTTTCTGATCGGTGTGAGGTGGTATCTCATTGTGGCTTTGATTTGCATTTTCACGATGACGCATGATTTCCACGATGTTGAGTATCTTTTCATGTGCCTGTTGGTCATCTGTATGTTTTCTCAAAACATCTATTCATATGTTCTGCCCATTTTTTTTTTTTTCTGGTACGCGGGCCTCTCACTGTTGTGGCCTCTCCCGTTCCAGAGCACAGGCTCCAGATGTGCAGGCTCAGCGGCCGTGGCTCACAGGCCCAGCCGCTCTATGGCATGTGGGATCCTCCCGGACCAGGGCACGAACCCGTGTGCCCTGCATCGGCAAGTGGACTCTCAACCACTGCGCCACCAGGGAAGCCCCTGCCCATTTTTAAAATCAGATTTCTTTTTGCTATTGAGTTGTATGAGTTCTTTATATATTTTTCATATTAAACCTTTATTAGATATATGATTTTTTAAGTATTCAAATATTTTCTCCTATTTTGTAGGTTGCTGTTTCATTTTGTTGGTTGTTTGCTATGCAGAAGCTTTTTAGTTTGATGCCGTCTCACTTGTTTATTTTTGCTTTTGTTACCTTTGCTTTTTCCCCAGCATATATTCTTGATTCCTTTGTTGTAGGTTAATTGATCAGATACCTGTGGGTTTATTTCTGGGCTCTCTATTCTGTGCCATTGATTTATGTGTTTGTTTCTATGCCAAAATCATACTGTTTTAATTAGTATAGCTTTGTAATATAGTTTGAAATCAAGGAGTGTGATGGCTTGGCTTTGTTCTTCCTTCTCAAGATAGCTTTGGATATTTGGGGATTTTTTGTAGTTCCATACAAATTTTAGGATAATTTGTTCTATTTCTGTGAAAAATGCCATTGAAGTTTTGATAGAGAGTGCATAAAATCTGTGGATTGCTTTGGGTAGTATGAACATTTTAACAATATTGGTTCCTCCAATCTATGAGCATGGAATATCTTTCCATTCATTTGTGTCCTCTCCAATTTCTTTCATTAATGTCTTGTAGTTTTCAATATACAGGTCTTTCACCTCCTTGGTTAAATTCATTCCTAGATATTTTGGGTTTTTTTGGATGCAACTGTAAATGTGGTATTTTTCCATATTTCTCTTTCTGATACTTCGTTATTAGTGTATAGAAATGCAATAGAGTTTTGTGTACTGATTTTGTATCCTGCAACTTTACTGAATTTATTAATTCTAACAGAGGAGGGAACTCTACTAAACTCATTTTAAGAGGCCAGCATTAACCTCTTACCAAAACCAGACAAGGACACCACAAGAAAAATATTATAGGCCAATATTCCTGATGAACATAGATGTAAAAATTCTCAGCAAAATAATAACACATTGAATGTAGCAATATATTTAAAGGATCATGCACCATAATCAAGTGGGATTTATTCCAGGATTGCAAGGATGGTTCAACATCTGCAAATCAATCATTGTGGAACACCACATTAACAACACGAAGCACAAAAATCATATGATCATTTCAATAGAAGCAGAAAAAGCATTTGACAAAATTCAGCATCCATTTATGATAACAACTTTTAACAGAGTGGGTATAGAGAGAACGTACCTCAATATAATAAAGGCCATATATTTTCATATTCAAAGGTGAAAAGCTGGAAGTTTTTCCTCTAAGATCAGGAACGAGACAAGGATGCCCACTCTCACCACTTTTATTCAACATAGTATTGGAAGTCCTAGCCAAAGCAATTAGGCAAGAAAAAAGTAAAAAGCATCCAAACTGGAAAGGAAGAATTAAAACTATCATTATTTGCAGATGACATGATATTATATATAGAAAACCCTAAAGACTCTATCAAAAAATTGTCACAACTAATAAAATTCGGTGAAGTTGCAGGATAAAAAATCAATATACAAAAATCTGTTGCATTTCTGTACACCTTGCATTTAAAAACAGGGATAATAGTCCCTTCTCACAGGGTTGTTGTGAGGATTAAATGAGAGGGGTGTATGTAAAGTCTTGAGTACAGAGTCTGGCCCAGAGTAAAAGGTTAAGGGATGGGAGCTGTTATTACTATTTGGGGGATGTTATCTTAAGTCCAAGGAGATGAGGGACATGAAGAACTTTGTAAGCTTTAAAGTGCAACACAGATGCCATGGGTAATTATTGTCTTGAATGTGTTCAGGGCATGGGTTCTTCTACCTCACAGGAGGAGTCCTGAGGGAAGCCAAGCATCTCTCTGGATAATATGCTGTTCTCTTTACCTTTTGACTTTTTTGGACCTCAAATTCCTTTTCATTTTCTGCCTGGCTTCCTGTGCTGGGGGCATGCTAAGCAGCTACAGGAAGAGTCTACTCTCATCAAGTGGTCCAGAATCTGAGGGAAAGTTTTGGTGTTACAGGTGTGGGTGGGTCTTGATTTAGCTTTGATCTTGCCTGGTTCTTGGTGACCTGTTGGTAATAGTGACCACTGAATGGCTCCATGAGAGGCCCAGGGCTGGGCTTCCTGGCACAAGTTATCCTGGTTGACTTTCTTCTTGACTTTGAAACTAAGGACTCACAGAGCTATAGTTTGATAGCATTGGCATAAGCAATGCAAATAATACCTGCTAATGGTTACTCAGTGCCTATTGCAGGCCAGGCTCTCTGCTAAGTGCTTTATAGTCTTGAAACCTAACAACACTGTGAGGTAGGTACTATTATTATCTTCTTTTTACAGATGAGGAAATTGAGACTTGTAAAGTACATTGCTAAGGGTCATGTTTCTGGTAAGTATATGCAGACCCTGGTCTGTCTGATTCTATTGGTCTGAGCTCTTTTCTTTGTGATCTTTCCATTTAGCTGTGCATTAGAGTCACCTATGAAGTTCACTAAAATTCCTGCTCCTTGGGCCCCAATTCTGTAGATGTGTGGTAGAGCCTGGTACTGTAGTATTTTCTTTCTCCCAGATTTATTGAGGTATAATTTACATAAAATAAAATTCACCCACTTAAGTGTCTAGTTTGATAAAATGTAGTAGTTGTATACAACTGTGTAAGTATCATCACAGTCAAGATATGGAACACTTCCATAACCCTGAAAAGTTTCCTTGCATCTTTTGATCCTCTGATGCCTACAATTTTAACCCTCTGGGCAGATGGTTCTGATGCACAGCTAGGTGTGGGGCTACTGTATATGTTATGGTGCCTGCACATGTGAGGAACTGAGGCTCTAGAGAAGCAGGATAAAAGCAAGAAAAGAAGAAAAAGGCACTTAGAAGGAAGAATGATGGGCCTTGCTACCTCCAGATAAGTTGTGCTGTACAGGCTCCTTGTGGAGAGATGGGGTGTGGAGAAGAGAACTCTAGACCAAACCCACTTAAACGTTTTTTCTCCTCACATGGTTTCTTCCTCAGCCACATAGAGCTGGAGGATGCTGAACAAAGTTGGTGTACATGGCTGGGTAAAGTGCTCTGGGATGGAGAGGTGAGTACTATTGGTAAGCTGTGGGAGAAGCTTTGGGTATGGGGAGGAGGGCTAGCAAGGAGGTGAGACACTACAGTTGGGAATTCCAAGGATGGGACCTCTTCCCCCAGGTAGAGATTACTTTGGTTCCTTTGACTTTCCTCTACTGCAAGAATCCAATAGTGACTCTCCTTAATCTGAAGTCCAGTTAGGAAAGTTAGCCTATAGCAAGCAGGTTCAGGCTGTGGCCCAGAGAACACTTGGATAATAATGTAGAAAGTGTAAAGTATAGCTCTGATAGTAGAGAAGATTTGGGTGGCAGCTTTGCGCCAGGAGTCTGGAGACTTTGATTCTTGGTTCAGCTCTGGCCCTGGTTTTGCCTTTCTTTTCTCAATGTCCTTCTCTAGGTAGTCTCTGTTCAGGTTACCTCTCATGGATAGAATGGGGAATAAAGTGAGCAGGTGGTAGCACTATGGTTTCAACGTATACGTTGTAGTGATGTTGGTTAGCTTGGCAAAAGTAGGTTGCAAAGGAAATTGTGTAAAAATTTTATACTGGCTCTCAATAGTTGTATGTTGAAACCTGAATATGCTCAGCCCTTCAGTATTTTCTGATCTTTAAAAATTTTCTCTCTGGTTTGTTAGATGTAACAGTTCTCCCCCCACCACCCTGCTTTTTAAAAAATAAACAGGATTATTTATTTATTTATTTTAAAAATATTTATTTATTTAATTTATTTATTTTCCTTATTATTACTTTTTTTTGGCTGCGTTGGGTCTTAGTTGCCACACATGGGATCTTTACTGAGGCATGTGGGATCTTTTTTTCCTTAAAGCCCGCGGTCTGCTTGGGTGTCTCTCTAGTTGTGGTGCACAGGCTTCTCTCTAGTTATGGTGTGAGGGTTTTCTCTCTCTAGTTGTGGCACGCAGGCTCCAGGGCACATGGGCTCTCTTGTTGAGGTGCGCGAACTCAGTAGTTGTGGCATGTGGGCTTAGTTGCCCTGCAGCATGTGGGATCTTCGTTCCCTGACTAGGGATTGAACCCACATCCCCTGCATTGGAAGGTGGATTCTTTACCACTGGACACCAGGGGAGCCTCCCCCCCCCCCGACCCCGTCCTTTCCTATATGGTGAAGTTGTGAATGAGGGTATGAAGTTGTGAGAGACTCATTCTCGTGTCCCTTTTATGAATCACCCACTCATCTTCCTGGTGGATGTCTGCACTCTGGCACGGATTCTGGGATTCAGTTTCCTTATTTGTGATGTTCAGCTTCTGATCCCTGTGATTCACCTCAAGAGGAAATATCTGGAGCAGCGCCACAAGGCTGATTAGAAGAGGAAGGGGCAGAGGGAGAAAGATAGGAGTGGTATTGTTGTGAAAGGAAGCAGTTGTGATACAGGGCTGTACGTTGTAAATAAAATCACCCAAGCCTCTTCTCACTTGAGAAAGAATGAGTTTGGGTAGTGGCCCAATGGCCTCATCTAAGAGGACACTGCGGTGTCAAGGGTGGGGGGTTATTTTTAAGAGTAACACGTTAGCCACTTTGAGTTCAGGAGGCTGTATAAAGTTTAAATTACTCTTAGTTTCTGTTACCTCAGTGTCCAGCCTCCCTCCCTGTGGTTTCAGGGCTTTCTGGCAGTGAAGACATTTATCAGGTCAAAATTATAACTATAATAGGTCTATTAAGCATCCCACATAGTTTCACATACATAACATTATCCTCTCTGAAGCCCCCTCAAAACATTGGAGTCTGGTAAAAATTTCTTCTTAAACAATCTTACAGATTACTCTAATGAGGAGAAAAATGGAACATTTAAGACATTTTTAGCATCATGTGATTTTAGAGCCAAAAGGGACTCTAGAGTCTGACCCTATGTTATGGATGAGGGGCTGAGGTCCAGAGTGGAGAAAAGACTTACTGAAAGTCACTCAACCAGCTAGTGGTAGTAAGGGTCCTGAAAAGCACAGATGTGACCCAGAAAATTCCCAGAATATAGATGCTCATGTATGATTTTTCTGAGGCATCAAGGAAGCTTCTTAACCCATTTTTGTGGCTAAACAAACACCAGTGGCTGATTGCCCCCATTTCCTCTATGTCCCTTGACTGTGGCTATGAGGTACAGACTGGCCTTCAGCGTGCCCCAGGATTATGTGTTTGCATTAGGTGGGTCAAAATTGAGGCTCAGCAACTAGAGATTACAGGGTGCGAGAGATCTTTGGCTGCAGATAGGGATTCAGTGGGAGACTTACTGGTTGGAGCCACAGCTTAAGTCAAATTTCAACATGACAGACTTTAAGAAGGTATTTTAGGGTTGTGCTATAGAACTTGTGGTCTTTTGGTATGGCCTGGGGAAATAAATATACGTGGTACCATTGTGGTGGTTTTACTGCAGTTTAGCCTCTTGTAGTAAAATAGCATTTGTTTCAGTTCCCTTTTTCTAATTTCTCTCTGCATTCTTCTCAGTTCTATCAGGCTCTTTTGCCCTAACTTCTCTCCATCTATCAGACTCTCAGAGCTGCTGTAGATTTTGGGAGGAGGAATTGGAAAATGAGCTGTGACCTACAAGTCAATTTCCCCAGGTGGATAAAGTCCTCTGTAAACCACAGAGGGGCCTCCTCATTCCAGCAATCTGACCAGGCAGACGGACTCGTAGTCTATGGGGGCAGGGGAGGAGGTGGGGGCCCGTATTTCTTGGGCTAGTGAGGAACTGCCTGAGTCTTTGCAGTCTAGGCAGAGGAGGCAGGAGGCACTGGGGTGGGCTAGTCGCCTGGGCTGGGGTTGCCTGGGCAGATGTGGAAGCGGCTGGAAAGGTGGCACTGTACTTGGGTTGCTGGCGCTGCGCTGTTCCTAGGAGACGGAGAAGCAGCAAGCCTGTGGGGGAGGGGGAGCAAGTGGGTTGCTGCTTTTAGCAGCTGAAAGGGCTGCAGGGAGCTCTGGGTAAGACATTTTCTGCTGCTGCTGCTTCTGCGGTAGAAGCTGCTGCGAGTAAGTCAGAGGAAGGAGGATCAAGAGGGGAGGAGGCTTCATTTGCAGCCATGCTGAATCACTGTTGCTGATCAGATCTCCCGCTGGTTGGCTGGGAGAACCGAGAACAGGGCTAGGATCCTCCAGTGCACGCACAGCTCAGCGGCTGCCACCCTGGCTGGGCCTCACACAATGGACGGTGAAAGGTATGTTATGTATAAGTGTGTGCGTGCACGCACGCGCGTGCGCGCGCCTGAGTGTGTACGTGTGTGTGTGTGTGTGTGTGTGTGCGCGCTCGCGGTGCAGCCACCAGCTTTGCGTTGGCATTGGTTAGACAGGGTTGGAAGACTTGGTCACTGATGGATCCCAGCGGGCAGCAGAGTCAGAGCAGGAAAGCCCCTTTCCCCAGAGATCTGGCTTCCACAGAGGCAGGTCTGGGTTTGCTGGGCAGCGGAGCACCCTGAAAGAAGGGACTTCCTGGCCGGTGTTCGGGAATAGTTTCAGCATGGGCAGAATCAGGCTGTTTCAAGGAGGCGTCTCCCTTTCCTGGCTACTTTCCCAGGGTGGTTTTTCTTTGGTGGGGGGGTTTTTGATATCATAGCAGGGCTGGTCTGACACAGAGTACTTGCATTTTCACTCTGAAGTGCTCAAGTCGTCAACACGCATGCCAGGCTGATGTCTTTCCTAACTGTGTGTGTGTGTGTGTGTGTGTGTGTGTGTGTGTGTGTACCTGTACCTGTATACACACACAAGTTCAAGTGAGAAGGAGAGAAATCCATTCAGGTGACACTTGCTCTGAACTGACTTCCATTTGCATTGAAAAGTTTACAAATTATACTGGAAGTTATATTCTTTAGAGAAACTCTTCCTCCTTCCATCAGGGGTTTCTTTATGAAATAGAAATTAACAGATGGGAATTTAAGTATTTCTGTTGAGCTGGATCTAACTAGCGAGGGATTGTTTCCTGGCAGGCACATGCATTTTAATAAATTTTAAGCTGTTATCTGAGGATCTGATTCTTTCATCGTGAAGGTGCTCAGTGTGGTGCAGGGGCGGGTCATTCCTCTGTATGCTAAAACGTCCCCTCTTCATTCTGTGGGTCTGCGGCTGGTAGAGAACAAGGCTTGCCATTTTCCTTGAGGTGAGAAGACTGCAAGAGCGGTCAGGCCATGGCAGTGGACAGCAGAGGAGGGAGGGCTGCTGCTCTGAGTTGCCAGTTTGATTCAGATGGTAACCAGCTGGTTAAATGATAACAGGTTCCACTAAGTCAGCACTGTCTGGAGAGCACCTCAGTACACTTTCTTTTGCATGGATTGTCCCAAATGTTGCCCCATCTCATGGGGCAGAATGATGTCATTAAACATCTCTAGACCCCATTAGAACTGGCATGATTGTTTGGTGTCCTCTTGTCTGAAGAGGCCCCCAGGGATTGTGTTTCTTGATGTGACTCCCAGGAAGAGACTGGGACATTTTAGACTGAGTGTGGTGCTGGTACAGCCTCTCCTTGAGTGCCCTTTGCAACAGGAGCTTAGCGTTGGACTCTGTGTGGCCACTGGCCGACAGAGCATCTGAAAGCCTGCTTCCTTGGGACAGAGGTGCACAGTGTCCCTACCTTCTCTTATTGGTCTGGTAGCCAACAGAGGGCAGCAGTGATGTGAATGGAGGTTTAGAGATTCTAGATTTGCTTACATATTGGGGCTGAAAGGTCCATTTCAAACTAGCAGCAGCAGATCAAAGTACTGCTTCCCAAGCATTTTGGGGTACTTATTGTGTTCTCAGTTCTGTGTTCAGAAATGTAATGAGTCCTTGCCCCCAGGAGCTCTCTTGTTCTTCAACACTCTGGTGCCTCTCAACTGGGATGGCTGATGTCTTTGGCATTACGACACCTAGTTTTTACACATGTTCTTTTAGTTTTTCCTATCAAAGGCAGAGAAATCGAAACCTTGCAGCTTCCAGTGTTCACCAGGTCACCAAGCTCACTACCTTTTGTTCCCACTCCAAGACCAGCTTACCCTGCCAGGCATTCAAGTCTTGTGAAATCTGGCTCCAGTCTCCATTCCCACTGCTCACCCATACCGCTATCAAGAGATCTGTGGGTCTCTTTTGTGATCACCCATCCTGTACAGTACTTCATCCAGTCTCAGATCCTTAGCTTCCAGAGTTTGTTTTTGCCTGGAATGCCTTTTGCTTCTACCTTTCCAAAAGTTATTCATCTATCAAGGCTGTTTTAAAATTCCACTTTGTCTTGGAAACCTAAGCTTTTCTGGTTCTGGCAGATGTTCTTCCTAATTCCAATTCCATAGTTGGGTACTGAATAATAGGCCCACCCACAAGTTGTTTCTGTGCTTTTGTTTCATATAAGTCCCCAAACTGGGAGATAGGTCCTCAAGGGCAAGGATGCTGCCTATATCTCTGAATTCTCCGCATTGACTACTGTGTGGCTGCACACATAGTAGGTGTTAGATAATTATTTGCTGATTAGCTGATAACTTTTGTGGGACGCTCTGATAACTAAAAAGGAAGCTCATGAGAGAGGCGATTGAAGCCTCTGGCCAATAGGTTCATCCTTGGATATCAGCCTTATTATCTCAGCACGGGTAATTGACCCCATGGAATGCTTTGAGGTGGGGGCAGAAGAGGGGGAAGTAGCCTTGTTTCACAAGTACCCTGGGAAACTCAGGGCCAGAGAAGCTGAGTGACTGGCCTAGGATCACATGTCAGACCTCTGGGGACTGGAGGGATCCTGAGTCTGGTTCTTCCACACTTAACCCGCTGAAGCTTAATTGGGGCTGTTTTTAAGCATTAAAAATGTTCAGCCTAGAGATTTCTAATGAACAATTTTCTTTCTTTGTCATGAGGGTACGAAAATCATGGGCTTTGGGGTAACATAAGCTTGCAGTAAATCTATTTCATAAACTGTATGACCTTGAGTGTGTCACATTTTTTCAGAATTAATTTTTCTTTTCAGTGTAGAGGGACAGTTTCCATATCTCATAGAGTTGTTGTGAAGATCAAAGGAGGCAATTTAGATAAAGCACCTAGTAAGTTTTTCAGGCACAGTGTGAATACTCAGTAAATGGTAGCTGCTGTTATTGTTGGTGTTCATCTATTGCCCTGTTGTACTCCATGGTTTGTGCTTGGATAGTACCCAGGGCTTATTTTAGGGCCTTCCTATATTTATAATCCAAAGAAGATTTTGTGGGACCATTCCCATGAGAAAATTAGAGAGATCTTATCAGGTCATCATCCCCCATCCGCCTAAACTTGTCTCCTCACAGTAAGATACCACACAGGGCGTGGCACTTCCTCTTGTAGGATTCACCAGCACCTACCTTAGTCCTCCTTTTTATAGACACCCTGAGGCATCTGGATGCTTTTGTGGTTTGGAACCATGAACTGGATACTCCTTTGTTCAGGCCAAAATCTTAAGAAGAAACTGTGAATTTACACTCACCTTTGCAGTATCCCCTAAGCGCTCCAGCTCTCTACAGGACCTTCTGATGCCAAGTTTCCCATCTCCCTCTGTGAAGAATCATTGTGCCTTGATCAGTCAGAGGAAGATGACTTTGTCTTCTATTTTGCATAGGAAAAGGGTCTCCAGCTCTCAGCCACTACAGTGATAAATTGTGTGTGTGTGTGTGTGTGTGTGTATAGAGCAGATAGACATGGAAAATGACAGTAGCTCTGGCTACTGGGACTTAATTTAAGTTCTGGAAATCAGCCTTGTGGATGGATTACAATAAATTCCCAACTTATATGAGGTACCTAGAATGGTCAGATTCATAGAGGCAGAAAGTAGAATGGTGGTTGCCAGGGGCTGGGGAGAGAGAAAAATGGGGAGTTATTGCTTAATGGGCATGGAGTTTCAGTTTGGGGAAATGAAAAAGTTCTGGAAATGCATGGTTGCACAAGAACATAAATGTACTTAAAGCCTCTGAATTACACTCTTTAAAATGGTTAAAATGGTAAATTTCAAGTTACATATATTTTACCGCAGTTACAAAAATTTACAGGCAAAGTCTCTGGCATATCCACAAGAATTGCAGAGAACCACAACTTTTGGAAGAAGCATCACAAAAAGGGGAAGTTGCTTGTCTATTTTTCTTAAAATTGTGGTGGTTTTCTTCATCAGAAGCATCGGGATGCCCCTGATTGTGAGGGGCATTGTGTGCCCAGCAGTGTGCCGTGAACTTGTGTGAGCAGTCCTCAGAGGGAGAATGGCTCGTCCTTATGGAGGAGAGCCTGCTCCTGGAACTCCAAGAACTTATCTTTCCATTCTTGATCAGGAGCAGATAGAGCATATTTTTTGAAAGAACATGACATACACAGCCAATGCTCTCCAAACGCTGAGTTTTGCAGTGCCAGGTGTAACACTGGCAAGACCTAGGGAAGAGCAAATGTTCAGTATCCTAGCCTTTCTCTTTTCCTCTCAGCCATCTCCCACCCCTAGAAGGCATGGGTGGAAACTTCTGTAGAAATTTTTTGGCATCACTGCTGCCTGAAGCATATGTGCATTTCAACCATGATAAATGAAACCAAATTTTCCATTTTGGAAATACCTTTTGGTGAAGCAAGGTTTTCAACTGCAAGAAAACAAAGTCAGTTGAAAGAAACCTCTTGATTTCCCCACACCCAGATTTGAGTTTTTAGGCTTCTGCTTCTTGCTACGTTTTAGATTGTTAAGACACATCCAGACAAGAACATTTTGGGGTAAGTTTTCTAAAGCAAGTGTTTTATTTGATGAAATTTGCCATTGTAGAATGACCTAATTTTTTTCAAATTCTGGGTAAACCCTAAAACTAGGTTAGACTTAAAAAAGCATTAATGCACTATGTAAAAAATAACTAGAACATGTTTTGTTCTTAGATATTATTTTCCCTATCAAATAAGTTCAATGGTTGTCAAGTTAGAAATCTGTAACTTTTTATAATTTAAAAGGATTTTCAGACTCTCGGCCCAACTTTCCTGGACTTTTCTTTTTAACTTGTGAAAGTCTATTGTAGTCTGTATCAAAACCACACACATGGAAGAGCTCAGCTCTCCTAGTCAAACCAAATAGAAGCTTAGCTTCCAAAAATGCCACATAATAATGAGGCTGTGTTTTCTTTTAGCCTTTCTCTCTCCTTGTCTCATTCTATCTGTCCGAACTCAAGTGTTTCTCTTATGTTTTACATTTTTTATGCAGCCCGCTTAAGAGATTTCCCCCTTGGTTTTGAAGGAAGCTATCTGTGAATTGGACTGTTAGGAATGTGATTAGTAACATACCTGCTCTTGAGCTTGTTTATGAAGGAGCACATTATAAGAATGGCAGCAGCTGCTGGCCAGCTTTGATGCATCATGATGGGCTTGTGTGGAAATTCTAAGTTCTGTATAATTAAGAATATCAACTCCCGTACATAATGCAGTTCCCCACAATCAGTGGAGTGAAACAGTGCTATGTCACAGGTCCTAGGGGATTCAGACTTTTTCATTTAGCCTGGTTTGGCCATACCATGAAGAACCTCAGAGAGTGGATCATAAGGATTGAGCTCCCATTGGCCGATGGGCTGTGGACATTATCCCAAGTCAGTGGACATTGCTATTAAGAGCATAAGCCCTGGAGTCAGACCTGGGTTTGAGTGTCAGTTCTCTACTTAGTAGTTATGTGGGACTTTTGGACAAGTTTTATCTCAGTGTCTCAGGAGATAATACCTCATAGGGTTGTTCTGAAGATAAAATGAGATAGTAGAGGTAAAGTAAGCTTTCAGTAAATGTTAACTGTTACCGTTACCCAGGAGCTGTAGCCTACTGAAACATATCTTCCCTGTGTCCATGTGTCCTGTTGCCGGGAATCAGCTGATGCTGTGAACTGAGGTGGCACTGTGAAAGTGTAGGAGAATATGGAGCTCTATAGCAGCCTGTGTGTAGGGGGTGTTTCTTGATGACAGGACTGCACCATCACACCCTGAATCCTGCAGCCTGGGTATCTTCAAGTGCCAGGTCCTTCATTCATCCAGATGCAGAAATCTAAATTTGGTCATTTTGGCCTTGAACTTTAGGATTGAGAAATAAGCTAGATCTACAGTTTGCCCAGAGCCTGGTAGGTTCTGAAATCCTCGCTTGTCAGTTTCCTTTGCTGCCCAGACTTGGGGAAGTGGAGTCATGCTGATGAACTCATCATGACTGAGGTACAGCAGTCAGAGTGTCCCTTTATTAATTTGCGATGAAAAGTATTACTGGCACAATGTTCCTGAGGGCCTGCTACCACTTTCTTGCTTCCTGAAGGAGAACCATGGGGGAGGCCAACTTGATCAAGAGGCTCCATTGCGAGCTGGGGACTGAGTTAGGGCGTTTGAGTGTTTATAGGTTTCAAGTTCCACAACAGGGATCTGACCTGAGGCTGAACCAAATGATTGTCTGATGATTAAATCATATCTTTCATAGATAGTGTTGGATGAGCTGGACCAAGGGCTTTCTCAGTCTGATTCTTTTTTTTCGATTTCCCTTTCTAAAGGACACTTTTGTTGAGGGATTTTAATGCATTCGGCATAGTCTTAACTCCGACTCAGAGTTGTGCTGCCCTCTTTAGGTGACTTTGACTCTCTTTATTCTGTCTCATCTATAGCCTGACCATAATGTGCTTGGGCTCTGTGTGTGTGGCCCACGCTGCCTGAACTTTATTTGCATCTCTTGAAGACTTGTAGTGGGGATGCAGTCTTTAACCCTCAGCAGCGTTTCTTAGATTCCCATTTCTTCTCCTCCCCATTCTCTCACACCCTGGATGCTCTGGAGCTCCTCGTTTCGCACATCCCCCAAACACTTCTGCACAATTGGATGCTCAGAGGTTTTTATGTGTCCTGCTTTGCTGACATGCCTTCTACTGTCCTTTCCTTTCCATTTATTGCCTGGATTTTCCTTAGTGATGGAAAGAGCCTAAGAACTGACACAGTAAGCAGCAACCCTTCTTGCTTTCTTCCTTCTACTCTAGTTGAGTCTGGCTTTCTCTTCTCCACCCGCCTCCACATCCTCCTGATACTGTATCACCAATGCAGGGGACTAGACTGGCTAAGAATGCCCTTCCCCTCCCCCCAGTACCTCCTATGGGGAGGAGGGTGGGGGAAGTTGAGAGAGATAAAGCTATAATTATTTTAATGAGGGGATGTGAGGAAAGATGGAATAATTGACCGTTATACCTCATTTACTTATCCATCCATTCAGTTACTCAGTAATCATTTATTGAGCACATGCCATGTGCTAGAGGCTAAGACTATAGAGGGAAATAAGGCACCATCCTGGTTCTCATGGAGCTCAAAATCTAGGGTGGGCAGTGGTGTGCAAGAGCCAGCACTCACCCACTTGCCAGAGCTGCTTGTTAAATTTTTAAGAATTTTTTGAGTCAGTTATTAAATACAGCCCTTATTAAAAATTATATTATGTAACTTACTAATAAATTATATTAAAAACAAGTGTAGTAAAGACTCATCACTTTCTAATTACTTTGCTAATATCTATGCCCTTTAGATTATGTCTATTATACTTGTGTAGTGGAAGTACTATATGGTGTTATAATGCACATCTCTTCCCAATCCGTGTGTTCAGTGAGATCCCATTGGTGGCTTGAAATCTGCCATGGTGGAGGTATTTACACCAAGGAAATTGGCAAATATTACAAATCAGGGCCCCCTTCTTTGTAACCAGCTGTTACACATTTACCAGCACACATTCTGTGGGGGAGAGAAGAAGTAAGAGGAGTAAGAGGAGACAGAGAAGTAAGAGGTCACTACAGTATAATACAGAGGGAAGCACAGAGTACTGCGGGAACACAGAAGAGGGGAAGTTAGTCCAGTGTAGTGGAGGATGATAGAGAAGACCTTCAGCAAGAAGTCTGAAGCGCTGATGGGAATGAGCTAGACATAGGGGACAGTGGGTGGGGATAGGGCAAAAGAGCCTGGTTTATTAAGGCAATTGTGAGTATTTTAGTACCTCAGTAACAAGAAGTCTTCAGAACAACGATGAGATTATGCAGGGCCAGGCTGGGTCTCTGAGACTTATTCTGGATGCAGTGAGGAATCAGTGAGAGTTTTCACGTAGAACGTGCCATGCGCACAATGACATTCTGTAAAGATCATTCTGGAGTCTGTGTGGAAGTTACCGTAGTAAGCCAGTGAGAGATCTTGATGGCCTGGACTGAAGTCGTGGTAGCAGTGACCGTGAGAAGGGAATGGAGTGGAGAGATAGTAAAGGACCTAGGACTGATGGGACTTGTGGTTATATGTGAAGTGAGAGAGAGAGAGGGAGGGAAGAAGATATCAAGGATTTGGATATCCCAGTTTCTTGGATAGGTGAGTGGGTAGTTGGTTATACCTCTGGGATCGAGAATATAGATAGAAGAGTAGGCTTGAGGGAGGGTGGGGAGCATGAGTTGAGTGTAAGTTGAGTGTGAATAATCTAAGTAGGGGAGTCAATTCAGACACGGGATATATGGCTCTGGACTTTAGAGGGGAGGGGAGGGTGGGAGAAAAGGCTGTGGGAGGTGGCGTACCATGAAGAGGGCCTGATGTTTAGAGTTTATGTATTTTTATGTATAACTTCTATAATTAATAGTTTATGTGTATTGATTCGTAGTTTAACTCTGAAGACCAGCTCTACTTTCATTTTTTTAAATTGTTGGGTTGGGGGCAATGGTTGGGGCAGACCATCCCTTTCTGCTGTGCTCTCTACCACTCTGGGGGCAGTGAGAGGTCTTCAGATCAGAGTTCATTGATGAGAACGATGTAATGAAGACCTGCTGTGGGCATGGCCCTATGCTGGGAAGGCTAGGCCGTATGAGAGTCCTTGGACACATAGTCCTTGCTCAGCAGGAATGTCGAATCTAGCATGAGGGGGCTGGGTGGCTAACTATGTGCTATGAAAAGGTACTCAAACACAAGTCAGTATTCTATGTGCCAACTGAGTTACAGGCCAGAAATACTACAGTGGTTTAGGGAAGGCAGAGATCACTTAGGACTGAAGTATTCAAAGGGCTTCATAGAGGAGGCAAAACTTAACTCACTGGACCATTCTGGAAGTCTGGAAAGTGCAAAGTACAACACAACAAAGGAGAGCAAGCTTCCCAGTTACTAGTCACAGTGGAGGTTGTTGTCAGTGCTTCCAAAATGGCTCTATTTGGTCTACATCTCTTCCATATATGTAAAATAGAACGAATAATTTCTGTCCCCTGGGCTTTTATGAGCTCTAATCTTTTTAGTTCTCTGTCAGAAACCTTCAGTTGTTCCTGATCAGTACCAGATTACGTTTTCTCTTCCTGTCTTTTTAAGTCTCTCTACAGTTTGAAGACAACATTTATAATGAATATATGTGCAGTGTTTTACAGTTTGTAAATTTACTCTAGGAATGCAAGTATAGTGTAGTATTAGAAAATATGTCATATACGACATTGAAAGATTAAAGGGAAAAATCTGTATAATCATCTCATTAGATTCACAAAAACATTTGATAAAATTCAGTTTAACTTTATGATTAAAAAATAAGACACAAGGGAGTTTTCTTAATTTGATAAAGGCCATCTGCAGAAATCCTAAAATTAACACACAGTGAGGAAACACTACAAACATCTTTTTTAAAATCAGGAAGATGACAAGAATATTCATTAGCACACTTTATGTTCAACATTCTGTGATATATGACTAAAGGTGGCATAACAGGTGAGTGGGAAAAAGAAGTATTCAATAAATGGAACTTATAGGAAAAAATTAGATCCATATTTAATATACTGACATAAAAATCAACACCAGATAAAATAAGGGCTTAAATATCAAAAGCAAAAATATTAAACCTTTGATATAAAATAGAAATTTATATCTGTCTGGCATGGAGTAGGGAAGGACACTAACTACAAAATAAATTATACTTGTGGGATTTTTAATAGGAAGGTTTTTATCTTTACTGTGTTCTCCCCTTCCTTGATAACATTCTCTGTTTTGAGATTTTCTTCACCTTTTTAAACACATGATTCTAGTCATCTATCTTGATATTTATCATACTATGCTCAGCTAACTTCTTTGCACCCTGAATGCAGGCAGTCCCCAAGTTCAGAGGTCTGTAGCTTACATTTTCATGCTGAAGTGAAAGTGGGAAGGAAGCCAGAAGAGGCATCTGTCCTGGTCAGACAAGCTGTGGGTCTGGCATGCTGGTTATATTGGAATGTTCCAGTGGTTACCAATCCCAGTGTGAAATCGAGAGAGACTCTCAGGTCTCCGGAACTTTTTCTTAACCATAGCAACGCCTATCTTGAGCCAGTTTGCAAGACTAGGTGGTAGCATCAACGGAGGCCCACTAAGGGAAGACAAAGGAAGCCACTCTCAGTGTCTTAGAGTTGGAGTGAACTGTGGGTCCCCAAATCTACACAAGTGGAGAAGGTTCTGTTTTTGTACTAGCAAAGCAGAGCTTAACCTGGTCCAAAGAGACATAACTCCAATGTCCTGGACTTGACTTGGAGCTGAATAGTTTTATCAGTTTGGGGAGAAGTTCCTTTCCTTGCTCATGTTTTGGATTCTTCTTTCCCACCCCACCATCAAGTTGAGACTTGTTGCTCAGGAGTGATTGGGCATCTAGCTGGCATCCCATAGGAATTTGAGTGTTTTGTCTTTGTTATAGAGGGCTTTGAGATTATGGGTGGCTCTTGCTAGTCACCACCTGCTCATTTAGGCCACATAGCTAGTCTTTTTATAACAATCACAATCCCTTGTCTTTCTATGGGTTTATGGTTTCGCCAAAGCTTTCACTCTTGTGCCACTGTTCTCCACGCTGTAGCCAATGTGACCTTTTTAAAGCACAAATGTGTTCACCTACTTCCTGCTCCACTTCTTTTCTTAAAACTCTGATGGCTTCTCATTGTTTAGAATGAAATCCAAACTCCTTAGCTTTGTTTATGACACTTAAAAGACCGCTCAGTCTTCTAGGCTTTTCTCTTGATACTCTCCTTTAGTTTTACTGAACTTCCAGTGCTTTGAACATACTTGACTCCTTTTCTCTGGGTCTTTGTTCATATTGTTTCCTCTGCTGTTTCCCATCTTCCTTTTTACCTGGCTAATTTCTGCTCTCCTTTAAGACTTCTGTTTTTCCTCAACTTCTAGTAAGTTTTTCCTCAACCTGCCAGCACTGGGATAGTTGCCTATCCTTTGTGCTTCTGAGAAATGTTTACCTGGCTTTCTCTGTCACTGAACTCTAAGCTTTGTGAAAGCAAGGTCTGTGATTTCCTTATTGTTGTGTTTCTCTTGAATTTAAATACAGTGCTTGGCACATAGTAAACTCCTTTAAATGTTCGTTGAATGAACCAACATCCCTGTGAAGTGAGTGGTATAGTGCTTAAACTCCCCTCACCCCCTACCCTTTTAGGGATGGAGAGATGGAGGATAAGGACCTCCCACAAAGTTACACCTGTGCTTGATGGAAGAAGCTGAGCTCGGATCTGAGGGGTGCATTTTCTGAGGGGTGCATTTTGCACTGGAAGATCCTGCAGAAATTCCTGACCCAGTGATTTCCTTCCCTGCTGGGTCTGTGGTGAAGAGAACAGGCTGACAGAGATGCTCCTGGTGGTTGGGCAAATGCATGGGTTTGTGGCAGTTGGATGAACGAGTTTACCAACATGTGATCCTCTCTTTCCCTTCCCACTCCCTTCCTGTTCACAGCATCAAGCTGAGCTCCCAGCCCCCAATACAGGCTGGGGATGACGAAAAGAACCAGAGGACGATCACTGTCAACCCTGCCCACATGGGGAAGGCGTTCAAGGTTATGAATGAACTGCGGAGGTACTTTTCCTATTTTGCTCGTGCCCTTTTGGAAGGAACTTGCTGGGTGAGCGTCATCAGGGACTGAGAACAGAGGTCAGAACACCACCAACTAGTGAAGTCTGACTCTTCCTCACCCACACTAGTCACTTGGCTTTCCCTTTCAAACTCTGATAGAGACAGAATGGCTTCCTCAAATCTCTCTCTTTCCTTTGTGTTTATTTAACAACTATTGTTTCAGTGCTTAGTCACTGGGGAAAAAAATCCATTATGGTTACAGCAGTTCTGTTCATAAACTTGACTTCCAACTGAACCAGCTGCATGAAGGCCAGTAATAGAATGATTGCAACACCTACATACAATTGCAGATTAACGATTGTGGATGCCAGGCATTTTCTTTGGGCCTCCCTCTCTCATGCTTTGGTCTGAACTTTTGTCTTTGTCAAGACAACCACATGAACGGAAGAATACCTAGCTTCTAAAATGCAGTATAACTCTATAAAGAAAGAAAGGAAATGCAGAAGCACTCATCCTCACTGAGCTAAACAGTGAGGGGTGCGCAGGCTATTTGTAAGGCCAATGTGCATGTTTGCTGAGCTTTTTTGCAAGACAGGTTCAGGGCACTGAACATGTTTTTCTGTACGGAGGCTGTGCATACAATCTCTTCTTTATCAGAGAGCTCAGAAGCTTCCTTTGCCCATGGCATTATTTGTTATCTTTTTTATTGAAATACAGTTGATTTACAATGTTGTGATAGTTTCAGGTGTACAGCAAAGTGATGGAGTTATATATATATACACATTCTTTTTCAGATTCTTTTCCATTATAGATTATTACAAGATATTGAATATAGTTCCATGTGCTGTACAGTACATCTTGTTTATCTATTTTGTATATAGTAGTATGTATCTGTTAATCCCAAACTCCTAATTTGTCTCTCTCCCACCCTTTGCCCTTTGGTAAGCATAAGTTTGTTTTCTATGCCTGTGAGTCTATTTCTCTTTTGTAAATAAGTTCATGTGAATCATTAGTTTAGATTCCACATATAAGTGATATCATGTGATATTTATCTTTCTCTGTCTGACTTACTTCACTTAGTATGATAATCTGTAGGTCCATCCATGTTGCTTCAAATGGCATTATTTCATTCTTTTTTATGGTTGAGTAGTATTCCATTATATATATATATGTAAAAAATGATGGTGTATATATATATATCATTTATATATTGTATATATATACACCATATCTTCTTTATCCCTTCATCTGTCAGTGGACATTTAGGTTGCTTCCATATCTTGGCTATTGTAAATAGTGCTGCAGTGAACATTGGGATGCATGTATCTTTTTGAATTAGAGTTTTCATTTTTTCCAGATATTTGCCCAGGAGTGGGATTGCTGGATCATATGGTAGTTCTATTTTTATTTTTTTAAGGAAATTTCATACTGTTCTCCATAGTGGCTGCACCAATTTACATTACCACCAACAGTGTAGGAGGGTTCCCTTTTCTCCACACCCTCTCCAGCATTTATTATTTGTAGATGTCTTGATGATGGCCATTTTGACTGGTGTGAGGTGATGCCTCATTGTAGTTTTGATTTGCATTTCTCTAATAATTAATGATGTTGAGCATCTTTTCATGTTTCTCTTGTGCCCATGCCATTATTTACTGCATATTTCATCCTGTTGTGAGTTGTAACTGTTTATACCCTCTTTGTAGTTCATGCTCTCCCTGAGGCCAGAGGCAACTTCTGAATCATTTTATTCTCTAGCACCTTGTACTTCATAGGAGTTCTGAGTTATCCACCAAAGCTGCCCAGACATACTGGCTAGGCTCTGGGATGCGTGGGTGAGGGTACAAGGTAAAAAATGATAATAAGTCAATGAAGATGGTCTTTCTACAGTGCAAATAGGTGTTATGAAGGAAAACTGCATCAGGTGCCTACCAGATAGTAGGTATGCAATAATTGTTAGTTTCTTAAAGGGTGTCGTTAAAGCAAGCATGTCAAACCACAACTTTGGAGAACACTTCCTAAAGGGGAAGATGCTTGAGCTAAATTCTGAAGAACAAGTAAGAGTTAGAGAAATGAAAAGTGGTAAGGTTAGGGGGAAGTCTTCCAGCCAGAGAAAATGGCATGAACAAAAGCACAGATAGCTGAAGATGTGTGTTTTGGGTAGGGGCTTAAACTACTTGTAAACAAAAATTCTATATTCATTTACTCATTTCTCCTTTCTGCAAGGCCTAGGCTTTGGCATTAAAAACCAAGTTAAATTAGATTTGTCTTATGCCCTACTGATCAAAAATTTTTTAACTTATTTATTTTTGGCTGTGTTGGGTCTTCGTTGCTGCGCACGGGCTTTCTCTAGTTGCGGCAAGTGGGGGCTGCTCTTCGTTGTGGTGCACAGGCTTCTCCTTGTGGTGGCTTCTCTTGTTGTGGAGCACAGACTCTAGAGCACAGGCTCAGTAGTTGTGGCTCATGGGCTTAGTTGCTGTGCAGCATGTGGGATCTTCCCGGACCAGGGCTCGAACCCGTGTCCCCTGCATTGGCAGGCGGATTCTTAACCACTGCGCCACCAGGGAAGCCCTATTGATCAATTTTTATTAGGCTTCCTGCCAGATTTCCTAGAAGCTCCATCCATAGTTGTTTTAGGCAGTGGGCAGTGCTAACATTCAATCCTAATTCTCTTTTGTCACTAAAGAATTTGTGTTGTGTTCCCTAGACACTGTTGAAGTTCCTCATTTAGTTCCCTTGAGTATGGCTTGTGTCCTTTGTCTGATTTAAGACTTCAGGTCTCCAAATAAACAACCTAACTTTACACCTCAAGGAATTAGAAAAAGAAGTTCAATCTAAGCTCAAATTTAGCAGAAGGAAAGAAACCACAAAGATTAGATAAAATGAAATAGAGACTAGAAAGACAATAGGAAAAAAATCAATGAAACTAAGAGCTGTTTCTTTGAAAAGATAAACAAAATTGACAAATCTTTAGCTAAACTAACCAAGATAAAAAGAGAGAGGACTCACAATTATTAATGAAAAAGGAGACATTACAACTGTTATCACAGAAATACAAATCATTACAAGAGGCTACTATGAAGAATTATATACCAACAAATTGGATAACGTAGAAGAAATGGATAAATTCCTTGAAACATAAAAACTATGAAGACTGGATCAAGAAGTAGAAAATCTGAACAAACCAGTAATGATTAAGGAGATTGGATTGGTAATCAAAAATCTCTCAACAAAGAAAAGCATGACCAGATGGTTTCACTGGTGAATTCTACCAAACTTTCAAAGAATAATTAACACTAGTCCTTCTCATACTCTTCCCAGAACTTGAGGAGGAGGGAATACTCCCAAACTCATTACCAGCATTACCCTGATACCAAAGCCAGCTAAGCACACTACAAGAAAAGAAAACTGTAGGCCAATATCCCTGATAAATATTGATGCAAAAATTCTCAACAAAATTCTAGCAAACAGTATATGTGTGATCTGGTAAAATATGATCTGATAAAAGGATCATATACCATGATCAAGTGAGATTTATCTCTGGGATGCACGGGTGGTTCAAGGTAATGAAATCAATAAATGTGATACACCACATTCATAGAATGAAGGATAAAAATCATAAGATCCTTTCAATAGATGCAGAAAAGCTGTTTGGCAAAATTCAACATCCTTTCATAATAAAAGACTCCCAACAAATTGGTTATAGAAGGATCATACCTCAACATGTTAAAAGCCCTGTATGACAAACCCACAGCTAACATCATAATGGTGAAAGTTTGAAAGCTTTTTCTCTGAGGTCAGGAAAAAGACAAGGGTGCCCACTTTCACCATTCTTTTTGAACATAGTACTGGAAGTTCTCACCAGAGCAGTTAGGCAAGAAAAAGAAATAAAAGGCATCCAAATTAGAAAGGAAGAAGTAAAATCATCTCTGTTTGCAGATAACGTGATCCTATATATAAAAAACCCTAAAAGACTCCACCAAAATCTGTTAGAACTTAAAAGCAAATTTGGTAAAGTTGCAGGATACAAAATCAACATACAAAAGTCAGTTTCATTTCTATACAATAACAAACTATCTGAAAAAGAAATAAAACAATCTCGTTTACAATAGTGTCAAAGCAATAAAATATTAGGAATAAATTTAACCAAGAAGGTGAAAGATCTGTACACTGAAAACCATAAGACATTGATGAAAGAGATTGAAGAAGAGACACAGATAAATGGAAAGATATCCCATACTTGTGGATTGAGAGAATTAATATTGTTAAAATGTCCATACTCCCCAAAGCCATCTCTAGATTCAGTGCAATCCCTATCAAAATTCCAATGGCATTTTTCACAGAAATAGAAGAAACAATCCTAAAATTTGTATGGAACCACAAAAGACCCTAAACAGCCAAAGCAGTCTTGTAAAAGAAGAGCAAAGTTTGGAGACATCACACTCTCTGATTTCAAACTACAGTTGGCCCTTGAACAACATGGGTTTGAACTGCAAGGGTCCACTTACCTGGATTTTTTTCATTAACTGCTATTGTACTACACTATCTGTGGTTGGTTGAATTCTGGATGTGGAATTGTGGATATGGAAAAGTTATACGTGGATTTTTGACTGCATGGGGAAGGAGGAGTTTGCTCCCCTAACCCCCATGTTGTTCAAGGGTCAACTGTATATGACAAAACTATGGTAATCAGAACAGTATGGTATAGACATGTAGACCAGTGGAACAGAATTGAGAGCCCAGAAATAAACCCACATGTATTTGGTCAACTACTATTTGATAGAGGAGCCAAGAATACTTAATGGGGAAAGGGTAGTCTTTCATCAAATGGTGTTAGGATAACTGGACATCCACATGTGAAAGAATGACATTGGACTCCTATCTCACACCACTCACAAAAATTAACTCAAAATGGATTAAAGACCTAAATGTTAAGACCTGAAACCATAAAACTCCTGGAAGAAAACAGGGGAAAAAAGTAAACAAGTGGCTGTCGCTCTCAATTCGTCACCGGGAGGAAGACGGAGCAGGCTGCCCAGCCCGAGGGCCCATTAAGGGATGCAGTTATGGGCGCTGTCGCTGTGGATTGTTATTTTGTGTCAGTAAGTAATCCATAAAGTGCCAACATGGGAAAGAAACGGACAAAGGGAAAAACTGTTCCAATTGATGATTCTTCTGAATCTTTAGAACCTATGTGCAGACACATTAGAAAAGGATTGGAACAAGGTAATTTGAAAAAGGCTTTAGTGAATGTGGAATGGAACATTTGCCAAGATTGTAAGACAGACAATAAAGTAAAAGATAAATCTGAAGAAGAAACAGAAGAAAATCCTTCAGTTTGGCTGTGTCTTAAATGTGGCCATCAGGGCTGTGGCAGAAATTCTCAGGAGCAGCATGCCTTGAAGCACTATATGACGCCGAGATCTGAACCTCATTGTCTGGTTCTTAGTTTGGACAACTGGAGTGTATGGTGTTACCTATGTGATGATGAGGTCCAGTATTGTAGTTCAAACCGATTGGGTCAGGTGGTTGATTATGTTAGAAAACAAGCCGGTATTACAGCTCCAAAATCAGCAGCAAAAGATAGTGGTAATATTGAACTTGAAAATAAAAAACTAGAAAAGGACAGTAAAAATGAACAAGAGAGAGAAAAAAAGGAAAACATGGCTAAAGAAAATCCTACCATGAATTCTACTTCCCAAGTAACTGTGAAAGGACTCAGTAATTTGGGAAATACATGTTTCTTCAATGCAGTTATGCAGAATTTGTCACAAACACCCGTGCTTAGAGAACTACTAAAAGAAGTAAAAATGTCTGGAACAATTGTAAAAATTGAACACCTGATTTGGCATTAACAGAACCCTTAGAAATAAACCTTGAGCCTCCAGGCCCTCTTACTTTAGCCATGAGCCAGTTTCTTAATGAGATGCAAGAGACCAAAAAGGGAATCGTGACACCTAGAGAACTCTTTTCTCAGGTCTGTAAAAAAGCAGTGCGATTTAAAGGCTATCAGCAGCAAGATAGCCAGGAGCTGCTTCGCTATTTATTGGATGGAATGAGAGCAGAAGAACATCAAAGAGTGAGTAAAGGAATTCTTAAAGCATTTGGTAATTCTACTGAAAAATTGGATGAAGAGCTAAAAAATAAAGTTAAAGATTATGAAAAGAAAAAATCAGTACCAAGTTTTGTGGACCGAGTATTTGGTGGTGAACTAACTAGTACAATCATGTGTGATGAATGCAGAACTGTCTCCTTGGTTCATGAATCGTTCCTTGATTTGTCTCTACCGGTTTTAGACGATCAGAGTGGTAAGAAAAGTATAAATGATAAAAATCTGAAAAAGACCATGGATGATGAAGATAAAGAAAGTGAGGAAGAAAAAGATATTAATGACAGTTACATAAAGGAGAGAAATGATACTCCTTCAGGAACAAGTAAGCACTTACAGAAAAAAGCAAAGAAGCAAGCCAAAAAGCAAGCCAAGAACCAACGAAGGCAACAAAAAATTCAAGGAAAAGTTCTTCATTTAAATGATGTCTGTGCCATTGACCATCCTGAAGATAATGAATGTGAAGTTGAAATGTCACTTCAGCAAGAAGTGGATATTAAATCCAACCATATTTCACAAGAGGAAGTTATACATAAAGAATATTGTGTTAATCAGAAAGATTTGAATGGCCATGAAAAAATGATAGAAAGTATAACTGACAATCAAAAATCCACAGAGGAAGTAGATATGAAAAATGTCAACATGGATAATGATCTGAAGGTTTTGGCATCTCCTGCTGAATGTACTAGGAATTTAAATGGTGCCTACATGATGGAAGGGAGCAATGGAGAAGTGGACATTTCCAGTGGATTTAAGAACCTTAACTTGAATGCTGCTCTTCAACCTGACGAAATAAATTTAGAGATTCTGAATGACGATCATACTCCCGGGACGAAAGTATATGAGGTTGTAAACGAAGATCCAGAAACTGCTTTCTGTACTCTTGCAAACAGGGAAGCTTTCAGTACTGACGAATGTTCAATCCAACATTGTTTATATCAGTTCACCCGAAATGAGAAACTTCGAGATGCTAATAAACTGCTTTGTGAAGTGTGCACACGGAGACAGTATAGTGGACCAAAGGCAAATATAAAAGGTGAGAAGAAACACGTTTACACCAACGCTAAGAAGCAGATGCTAATTTCCCTTGCTCCTCCTGTTCTCACTCTTCACTTAAAGAGATTTCAGCAGGCTGGTTTTAACCTACGCAAAGTTAACAGACACATAAAATTTCCAGAAATCTTAGATTTGGCTCCTTTTTGTACCCTTAAATGTAAGAATGTTGCTGAAGAAAATACAAGGGTACTATATTCCTTATATGGAGTCGTTGAACACAGTGGTACCATGAGGTCGGGGCATTACACTGCCTATGCCAAGGCAAGATCTGCCAACAGTCATCTCTCTAATCTTGTTCTCCATGGTGATATTCTACAGGATTTTGAAATGGAATCAACCAAAGGACAGTGGTTTCACATCAGTGACACACATGTGCAAGCTGTGCCTACAACTAAAGTACTAAATTCACAGGCTTACCTCCTATTTTATGAGAGAATACTGTAACAATTTCAAAAACTGCTTTCTCTGGAAACATGTCTATGGCTTTTATAATGGCTGTAATAATAAAAAAGACTAACTGTAAATCATGTTCACTTAAAATTAAGTACATGCCAGAAGAAATGTTTATTGAAATACTGAAGGGAAAATACCTAAAAATTTACAGTGGTTTTGTATTGTCACAGTGGTTTTTATTCCTGCTTCCAGTTTCTGGAAAGGACTCTGAATTACTGAAGTCCTCTGTGCTTATTAATATGTCTGGGTGGTGGTTTGCAACACATCAATAAAATGAATTACCCCCCCCCAAAAAAAAAAAAAGTAAACAAGTGGGACTTCATCAAACTGAAAAGCTCCTTCACAGCAAAGGAAATCATCAACAAAATGAAAAGGCAACCTATGAAAGGGAGAAAATACTGGCAAACCATAAATCTTATGAAGGGTTAATATCCAAAACATATAAGGAATGCTTAGAACTCAGTAGAAAAAAATGATTAAAAATGGGCAAAGGACCTCAATAAACATTTTTGCAAAGAAGATACCCAAATGGCCAACAGGTGCATGGAAAGGGGATCAACATCACTAATCATCAGGGAAATTCAAATCAAAATCACAATGAGATATCACCTCACACCTGTTAGAATGGCTATTATCAGTCAAACAAACAAACAGACAAACAAATAAAAAACACAAGAGATAACAAGTGCTTGTGAAGCTGTGGAGAAAAGGGAACCCTTGTGCGCTATTGGTAGGAAAGTAAATTGGTACAGCCACTATAGAAAACAATATGGAGGTTCCTCAAAAAATTAAAAATTGATCTGTGGGCTTCCCTGGTGGCGCAGTGGTTAAGAATCTGCCTGCTACTGCAGGGGACATGGGTTTGAGCCCTGGTCTGGGAAGACCCCACATGCTGTGGAGCAACTGAGCCTGTGTACCACAATTACTGAGCCTGCGCTCTAGAGCCCACGAGCCACAACTACTGAAGCCCGTGTGCCTAGAGCCTGTGCTCTGCAACAAGAGAAGCCACCACAGTGAGAAGCCTGCACACCGCAACAAAGAGTAGCCCTTGCTCTCAGCAACTAGAGGAAACCCGCATGCAGCAGCAAAGACCCAATGCAGCCAAAAATTAAATAAACAAAACAAAACAAAAATTGATCTGCTATACAATGTAGCAATCACACTTCTGGGCATATATCTGAAGGAAATGAAATCACCATCTCAAAGAGATATTTGCACTTCCATGTTCATTGCAGCATTATTCACAGTAGCTAAGACATGAACACAACCTAACTGTTGGTCAGTGGATGAATGGATAAAGAAGATGTGGTATATATACACACTGGAATATTATTCAGCCATAAAAAAGAGGAAATCCTGTCATTTGCAACAACATGGATGAACCTTGAGGGCATTGTATCCAGTGAAGTAAGTCAGACAGAGAAAGACAAAGACTGTATGATCTCATTTATATGTGAAATCTAAAAAAGCCAAACTCGGGCCTTCCTGGTGGCGCAGTGGTTGAGAGTCCGCCTGCCGATGCAGGGGATACGGGTTCGCGCCCCGGTCTGGGAGGATCCCATATGCCGCGGAGCGGCTGGGCCCGTGAGCCATGGCCGCTGAGCCTGCGCGTCCGGAGCCTGCGCGTCCGGAGCCTGTGCTCCGCAACGGGGGAGGCCACAACAGTGAGAGGCCCGCATACCGAAAAAAAAAAAAAAAAAAAAAAAAAAGCCAAACTCACAGAAAGAGAATAGGTTAGTGATTGTCAGGGACTGGGGGTTGTGGGAAATGGGAGATGTTGGTCAGAGGGTACAAACCTCCAGTTTTAAGAGGAATAAGTTCTGGGGATCTAATGTATGATGTGGTGACTATAGTTAGCAGTACTGTATTGCATACTTGAAAGTTGCTAAGAGAGTAGATCTTAAATGTTCTCACCACAAAAAGTAAATGGTAACTATGTGAGATGATAGATGTATTACCTTATTGTGGTAATTATTTCACAATATATATCAAATCATCACATTATACGCTTTAAACTTACACAATGTTATATGTCAATTATAGCTCAATAAAACTGGGGGAAAAAGACTGCCTGGTTTAGCCAACTGTAGTAACTGCTTAAAGGTAGAGCTCAGGAAATAGACATGCACACAGAATTCCCCCAACCCTCACTTTATATTATTAGCATTTTTTCTTTTTCTTAAATACCTAAAAAAAATCCTGTTATGTCTGTTCCTTCTTTTGCAAGTTGCCACATTTTTGCATCTTTCCTCAAAAGCATCAACTTGGATTTAACCTCCTCCAACAGTCCTGCTGCTTCTCTCTTGTATAAGTCAGCATTTGCCAAGGCTGTTCTGAGGAACATTTCCTCAAGATGCTCTGTGGGGAAAAAAGAGATCTGTAACAAAATGAGTTTGAAAAATGCTATATAAAACTGCTATACCCACCCCCCGAGATTCATAATATATATAGGCATATTAAAATCTCTGAGAAGACATACAATAAACTTGTCTAACTGAGGGTTTCCCACATGTTTTTGAATCCTCTTTGGTTGTTGTTGTTATGTATAGACCGAGTGTTCTGTGAAACTTATTTTGGAAAACACTGGTCCTTTGCTGAAATTTAAGTGAATAATCTTTGTATGAGTCAGGATTTTTCAGAGAAACAGAACCAATAATACATCTATTTATATATCTATTATTATTATATTATTTATATATATGTATTGCTTCTGTTTCTCTGGAAAACCAGATATATAGACACAGATATGTAAGAGGAGATTTATTATAGGAGTTTACTCACATGATTGTGGAGGACGAGAATTGCCACAATCTGCTCTCTACAAGCTGGAGAACCAGGAAAGCCAGTGGTATAATTCAGTCCAAATCTGAAGGCCTGAGAAACAAGAGCCAGTGGAGTATGTCTTGCCGCCTAAAGGCCCAAGAACCAAGAGCTTCGATGTCTGAGGGCAGGAGAAGATGGCCAGTATAGCTCAAGAAGAGAAAGAGAGAATTCACCCTTCCTCCACCTTTTTGTTCTATTCAAGCCCTCTGTGGATTGGATGATGCCCACCTACATTGGTGAAAGAGATCTTCTTTTCTCAGTCTACCAGTTCAAAGGCTAATCTCTTCTAGAGAAACCTTTGCAGACACACCCACAAATAATATTTTATCAGCTATCTGGGCATCACTTAGCCTGGTTAAGTTGACATATAATATTAACCATCACAGTCTTGTTCTTCCTTTTGATTTTTTCAAATTGATTTTGATTTTTTCAAATGGACCACAATCTGTTTATGTTTTGGTTGGGAAAATTTTAGTGCAGGTTTAGGCATGGATTTCCCTTTCATTTTTAAATTAAAACCTTTAAATTTTTCTTTAAAAATTTGTAAATTTTATAAATTTTTTGTGAAAATATAGAACATTTAGAAAATACAGGTGAGCAAAAAGTCACAGTGCTAACCATTGTTAACCCTTAGGAGATCTTTTTTTTGTTTAAAATACGTCTCAACCAGATTTTTTTTCCTATGGGTGATTTTTATTTTATTTTTATTTTTTTAAAAAATATTTTAATTTTATTGGCGTACAGTTGATTTACAATGTTGTGTTATTTTCAGGTATACAGCGAAGTGATTCAGTTATACATATACATATATTCATTCTTTTTAGATTCTTTTCTCATATAGGTTATCACAGAATATTAGGTAGAGTTCCCTGTGCTATACAGTAGGTCCTTGTTTATCTGTCTTATATATAGTAGTGTATGTGTTCAACCAGATTTTTATTCTTAACATTATGTTGAACAAATTTTTTATGTTACTGTTCTACAACTTCATTTTAAGTGGATGAATGATATTCTATTTTTGTTTTTTTTAAAACAGTTCCCTGTTGTTGGATGTCTAGGTTTTCCAATCCCTCAAATAAATAATACCTGCAGTGGTTATGTGTGAAGCAGGATAGCTCAGTGGTCACAAGCATAGACTCTGGAGCCAGGCAGCCTGGTTTCAAATCTTGGCTCCAGTGCTGACTAGCTGTGAACCTGGGCAAGTTCATTAATATCCCCAACCTCACTTTTGTCAACCATAAAATGAGGCTAATAATAGTTCCAGTCTTGCTGGCTTGTTAAGAGGATTAATAAGTTAAGTGCTTAGAACAGTGACAGCACATATATTACTGTTGTTAAGTACTTGTGCATATTTACAATTATTTCTATAGAATTAATTCCTAGAAGTAGAATTGCTAATTTAAACAGCATGTTGCATAATAATAATAACAATAGCTATTCCTTAGATATTTTATGAGTCCTTGCAACATAGTGAACATTCTGTATTAGCTGTTATTATGATGGCGATTTTAAAAAAAAGTCTTTATTTATTTAATTTATTTTTGGCTGTGTCGGATCTTAGTTGCGGCACGCGGGATCTTTCGTTGCGGTTGTGGTGCGTGGGCTTCCCTCTAGTTGTGGTAGGCAGGTTTTCTCTTCTCTAGTTGTGGCACGCAGGCTCCACGACGCCTGGGCTCTGTAGTTTGTGGAACGCTGGCTCTAGTTGAGGTGCGCGAGCTCAGTAGTTGTGACGCGCAGGCCTAGTTGCCCTGCGGCATGTGGGATCCTAGTTCCCTGACCAGGGATCGACTCTGTGTCCCCTGCATAGCAAGGCAGATTCTTTACCACTGGACCACCAGGGAAGTCCCCTGATGGCGATTTTTTGCTTCAGGAATATGACAGTAGGTGAGACAAAGTCTTGCCCTCAATCTTGCTTGCATTCTAGTGGTGTTCAAAGACTATATCAAATTCTAAGGTATTTAAATGGCTAACTTAAAAAACTAGAGTGGAATGGGGGAGGCAGTGAGAGAAAGGGGGCCTGAATTAGACACTTTATTGATTTGGGTGAGTTTAATGGGAACTGGAGAGAGGCATACTTTGTTTTGATGAAGGCCAGGGTGAAGCACCTTGCCATTCAAGGGGTCAGGCTAATGAAATGTTACCTGATATTCCAGGGACCTAGGGTTATTTCTTGCATTTTCACATTCCCCTCCCTCAATTTTAAGCTATTTTAGTTCAAGCACACATGTTCTTTGCAATTTATGAATCACACAATTCACATGTTTCCTGTTCTTTATACTTGCATTGTAGAAAATGGGCTGCTGACGTGGTAACCAACCAGCTTTCCTCCTCCTTTTGTACTTCCTCGCTCTGCTCTGGTCAGACCAACAGCTGCTTCTGGGCAGCAGAGCCCTAATGGCTCTTTGTCTCCTGACTTACCCAGCCAACCAGCAAGTGGGCACGTGGTCCTTGTTGGAATAGCACCCCCTCATCAGGCCTGAAAAGGAACGACAATCTTCTATCTTATCTTTACAGTTTGAATCTCTCATTTCTCCATTGCAAAAAGTTCTCTGCTTCATCTTTTTTTTTTAGATTGTTTTCCAGTATGGCTTTATTACTAGTAACGAGCCATTTTAGCACACTGCTTTTTGTTTTTCTTTTCTTTTGAGTGTATCATTTTTTTAGCCTTTAAAATTTTTATTCCTTCTTGCTTTTAGTATAACTTTTAAAAATTGAAGCATAGTTGATTTACAATATTGTGTTAGTTTCAAGTGTACAGCATACTGATTCATTTTTTTCAGATTATATTCCATTATAGGTTATTACAGGATACTGAGTATAATTTCCTGTGCTGTACAGTAAATCTTTTTTGCTTATCTCTTTTATGTATAGTAGTTTATATCTTTTAATACCATACTCCTAATTTGCCCCTCCCCCCTCCCCTTTGGTAACCATAAATTTGTTTTCTATGTCTGTGAGTCTGTTTCTGTTTTGTATATACATTCATTTGTATTATTTTTTAGATTTCATATGTAAGTGATATAGTATTTGTCTTTCTCTATCTGACTTATTCCACTAAGCATAGTATTCTCTAGGTCCATCCATGTTGCTGCAAGTGGAGATTTTTCATTCTTTTTTATTGCTGGGTAATATTCCATTGTGTGTGTGTGTGTGTGTGTGTGTGTGTGTGTGTGTATCACATCTTCTTAACCCAATCATCTGGACACTTTGGTTGCTTCCATGTCTTGGCTATTGTGAATTCTGCTGCTATGAACATTGGGGTGCATATATCTTTTTGATTTAGAATTTTCATTTTTTGCAGATGTATATGCTGTTTTTCTTTTTTTGGTAACACCTTCATCAAGATATAATTCATATACGATACAATTCACCCATTTAAAGTGTACAATTTAATGGTTTTTATTATATTCACAGAATTGGGCAACCATCAATCAATTTTAGAATATTTTCATCACCCTGTATACTTTAGCAGTAATCCCCCTGTTATCCCTATTCACTCACCTCCCAGTACTAGACAACCACTAATCTACTTTCTGTCTTTATGATTTGCCTATTTTGGAATCATATAATGTGTCTTTTGTGACTAACTTTTTTTACTTAGCATAATGTTTTCAAGGTTCATTCATGCTGTAGCATGTCTCAGTATTTCATTCCTTTTTATTGCTGAATAATGTTTCATTGTATGGATATACAGATTTGAGGCCATTTGGCTATTATAAATAATGCTGCTGTGAACATTCAGGTACAAGTTTTTGTGTGGATGTATGTTTTATTTCTCTTGGGAGTGGGATTCCTGGGTCAGATAACAACTCTGTGTTTAACCTTTTGAGGAACTGTCAGACTGTTTTCCACAGCAGCTGTACCACTTTACATTTCTATCAGCAGTGTATGAAGCTTCCAATTTTTCCATATCCTCATCAACACTTGTAATTTTCTGTGTTTTTGATTATAACCATCCTAGTGTGTGTGAGGAGTTATCTCATTGTGGTTTTGATTTACATTTCTCTGATGACTAATGATGTTGAGCACCTTTTCATGTGATCATTGGCCATTTCTGTATCTTATTTGGAGAATGTCTATTAAGATACTTTGCCTATTTTAAATTGGGTTATATGTCTACTTATTATGAGTTGTAAAGTTTCAAGTTCTTTATGTATTCTGGACACAAGCTTCTTATCAGACATACGATTTACAAAGTTTTTCTTTCATTATGTAGGTTTTCTTCTCATTTTCCTGATGTCCTGAAGCACAGAAGTTGTAAACTTTGATGTCTAATGTATCTTTTTTTTTCGTTTGTGCTTTTGGTGTCCTATCTAACAAACAACTGCCTAATCCAAAGTTATGAAGGTTTACGCCAATGTCTTTTCTAAGAGTTTCATAGTTTTAGCTCTTACATTTAGGTCTTTGATCCATTTTGAGTTAATTTTTGTGTATGGTGTGAGGTAGGGGTCCAACTTCATTCTTTTGCATGTGGATATCCAGTTTCCTAGCAGCATTTGTTGAAAAGATTATTCTCTCCCAGTTGAATGGTTTTAGCATCCTTTTCAGAAATCAATTAACTGTGAATGTGAGGGTTTATTTTAAACTCTCAGTTCTATTCTGTTGATCTATGTATCTATCCTTGTGCTATTACTGCACTGTCTTTAGCTTTGTAGTGATTTGAAATTGGGAAACCTGAGTTGTTCAACTCTGTTCTTTTTCAAGATTGTTTTGGCCATTCTAGGTCCCTTGCATTTACATTTGAAGTTTAGGCTCAGCTTGTCACTTTATGCAAAGAAGCCAGCTGGGAGTTTGATAGAAATTGTATTGAATCTGTAGAATATTTTGGGGGAGAATTGCCATCTTAACAGTATTAATCTTCCAATTCATGAACACTGGAGGTCTTTCCACTTATTTAAGTCTTTAATTTTCTTCAATTGTGTTTTATAGTTTTAGGGTATAGGTTTTGAATTTTTTTGTTAAATTTATTCCTAAAGTATTTTATTCTTTTTGATGATATTGTAAATGGAATTTTAAAAATATCATTTTTGGATTGTTCACTGCAAGTATACAGAAACACAGTTGATTTTTGTATATTGATCTTGTATTCTGCAACCTCCTTATACTCATTTATTTATTTTAGTAGTTTTTTAGTGGATTCCTTGGGATTTTATATGTACAAGATCATGTCATTTGTGAATAGAGATAGTTTTATTTCTTTCTTTCCAATTTGGATTCCTTTTATTTCATTTCCTTGCCTAATTGCCCTGGCTAGCCACCCTAATGTTATCTTACTTATCAGCAGTATTTGGTACAATTGATCATTCCTTTCTTTTTGTAGCCCTGGCTTTACTTGGCTTCTTGGACACCACACTCTTTTGGTTTTCCTCCTATCCCACTGGCTGTTTTCTCATCTCTTTTGTTGGTTCTTCCTCTTTCCCCCAACTTCTTAACCATTTCCCACCTCTGAACTCCAGACCCTAGTATCCACTTGCCTACTTGACAGCCCCACTTAGATGTCCAAAAGGCAGCTCAAATTTACCATGTCCAAAACTTACTCTAATCTTGATTGAAGTATTTTGTGGAAAAAAGGAAGAAAAGAAATAAATATTTACTGAATGTTTACTATTAGTGCTATTCATTATCTTGTTTACAACACATGTCAATTCTATGATACTCAGGGGACATGAACTCTGGTCAGTTTGATTCCAGGGCCTGAGCTCCTTCCTAACAGCTCTACTCTATTTCCTACAAATCACAGTGTGTATAGTCCTATTTTTCTCTCCTCAAGACTGTCCTTTGGAGTACTGTATGATACTTCAGAAAAAAGGATCTCACAGGGTCTCTGGTAATTGGAATTAGAAGTGCTCGTGAGCCAGGCAGTGCTTGTCTGCCTGACTGAGATGTCTCCAGTGTGTAGACAGGCTTTCCCACCACCTGGGAAAGCCTACCCTGACTTTGTGACCAACTTTTTCTTGGTCAGTCTCCCAGGTTAGAGTTTCTCTGGCCTTGAGATACACTTCCCACCTATCAGAACTGCTCTCATTTATTTGCTTGACTGGATTCTCCATCTTTATTCCTCATTCCTTCTTGTCTCTTTCCCATTTGTTCAAGAATTATCAGCTCTTCTGGGTTTGTGTAAGTTATCCCACTTTGACATTTGCTTGCCCATCACCTGGCACTGAAAATTTGCTCAGCATTTCTGACCCATCTGTGTCAACACTTTCCTTATTAAAATACTGGTTACCAAAAAAAATTACTTGTACTTTTAAATAGCAGTGATAACTCTATTTTCTCCCCAAAATCTTTAATAGAAGTGAAAATGTCCAAGCTGAGTCTATACTGTTGGGAGTACATTTTTACAATATATTTTATCCATATTTAAACAAGCCTGTTCTCAAGTGGCATCTGCAATCTCATTTGGTCCCCACGGTATATGTCCCAAGGCAGCTAAAAATTGAGAAATTGAGAAAATTGATGGGGTCAATTTGTCCATGTTCTTGTAGCCTGTTGGGGCAGAGCCAGTTCTGTTCCCAGTTGAGCTGGTTTATTCTGATAAAGTTCATGTGTAAGGTGTGCTGTTCACTGCAGGATGAGGTCCCACCCCCAGGTTTTGCCCCTTGTTGCTCAGGGGTCTCACCCTTCCCAGAAGCCCCCTCACTGGTACCTTATTCCATGTGCTGAACCTTTCCTGATCACCTTTCCCCATGGGAGATAACCTAGCTACTGTTTTTTCCCATTCTAAGTGTCAACCAATCATGAGGCATTATGGTACTGTACCTGGAGTCAGAACTAGATTCAAGACTAAGGCTTCTGTGTCTTTGGGCCACCTCTCTGAGCTTCATACATAGGGTGATCTCTAAGGGCATTTGTGGTTCTAGCCTTCCCAGGCTTTATGACTCTATTTCTCTGAAAAGTGAACCTGGACTAATGTCTGAATAGTTGGCAATGGTTTAATATGCTATACCAGGGAGAGCAAATATGTAGCTTCTCTTCCATCTATTAACGATGACATACTCATTATATTTATCTCATCATTGTCACGTGGAACCAAGTCATGACCTCAGACTTCTCAATCCAGTATAGTGTGCTAAGTAACTACTACCAGTTGATCACAGTTGAAATGTGTTTATCCTCCCTGTCTTCCCTCCCACTTCTAGTGCTTCAATCTAAAGCAAGGACGAGTGGTGACCAGGATACTATAGAAGTTAGGAGCATGGGTTCTTGGGTTCAGCTGCTTATATTCAAATCCTGAATCCACTGCTCCCTTTCTGTGTGACCTTGGGAAAGTTACTTAACTTCTCTGGGCCTCAGTTTCCTTTTTTAGTAATATGGGGCATAACAGTAGTCATACTTCATAGGGTTGTAGAGAGGGTTAAATTAAATAATATGTATTTAAGAAAAGTGCTTAGAACAGTGCCTGGCACATGTAACTCAAAAAATGTTGACTATTGTATTGATAATAGCCATGATAAGAACTTGAAAGGCTGGTAGAGGAAAAATTCTTGGATTCATAGGGCTTGTGGTACCCTTTCAGTCTTCAAAGTAGTCAAATATTCATTCTGTTTCTGAGTGTGGATTGATCCTATTTAAAATTTCATTCCTTTATTAATTTATTTAGTAAAAGTTTGGCCTACTGTGTGCTATGCATGCAACCGGGTGTCTAGGATATAACAGTAAACAAGTCCTTTTAAAAGTTCATAGTGTATGGGGGTGACAAACAAGTAAAAATGTAGTTACAGTTTTCTTAATAATTGCAGTAATTGGAGTTTGCCCAGGGTCTTTAGGGAGCACTGTGTGTACTGGTGGAGTCTTTTTGATGTTTGTGTTAAACCTGGGTGGGAAGAAACATACTTGAGTCCTCCAGATCTGGCTGGCCTCTTACCAGTGTTTCACAGGCAGTGGATTCCTTGCAGAAGAGTTAATACCTGTTCTAGCTGGTGGCACACCTCAGTGGCATGCTCATGCTCCTTGGCATTCATTCAGTTACTCAGCTAACAGCCCAAAGCTTTTCCCACTGCTCCTTGAACTGCTGTCCCCCTTTCTCAGTCATAGCTTGTAGAGAGTTGCGGAGCAGAGATGTGAAGACAAATGAAGGAGCCCTGAGTTTGCAGCTACATAGTAGTTAGATCTCTACAGAGTTGAGTGCCTTAGGAAAGCGTGAATGTGGGGCTTATTAGGGACTTGGAAAAGTTGACGAGTCCATCTCCCTGCCTAACTTAAGATATGGTAGGTCTGTATGACAACCGTGGTGATAGTATGGAACGCGGAGGGTGGGGGAGAAAAAATACCCTTGTGTGGCTGGGGGTGGGAGTTGGTGCTGTGACCCATCCTTTCTCCCACTGGTGTCTTGCAGCAAACAGCTATTGTGTGACGTGGTGATTGTGGCAGAAGATGTTGAGATAGAAGCCCACCGTGTGGTCCTGGCAGCCTGCAGCCCCTACTTCTGTGCGATGTTCACAGGTATGGTGAGGGGCAAACAATAACCCATGGTTGTGGGGCTGCAGCCCCACTGGGAGAATATTGAGGGTGGTGGCATGAGGGGGGGAGGAAAGAAGGCTGTGACGCCCACCCTGAGGAGCTCCTGTGTGCCAGATTCTTTGCTTTGCACCATGGAGATGCAAAGCACCATGACAGGCCCTCAGCCAGGCCAGTCAAGCATGCAGCCCCTATTACAGTTAACTCTGAGGAAAAAATGTAGAATCATATAGTCCATGAATTCTCAGACTTTGTCATGTGTCATAATCATGTCAGGGAGCTGGTTAGAAATGTAGACTCTTGGCTTCATCCCCAGGCTTCTGAGCTGTCATTTTGCAGATGGGGGACCCTGAGGCTGAGAGAAAGGAAGGGACTTGCCTGAGGTCACATGGTGAATGAGTGGAACTTGGCTTCCGGATGCCTAGCCCAGGGCTGGGTGGGCTGGCTGTCCCACGTCTTATTATTCCTTAGCTGTTCTTTCCAGGCAGGAACCTTGAGTCTCCTCTAGCCTTTATAGGAATGCGGTAGAGTTGGCAGAAGTGATGGTGGGGCTTGAGGTGGGGAGAGTAAGACAGAGGTATATTCACCATCTCCATTCAGTTTCAGTAACTTTGCCAACTTTCCAGGGAGTCCCTGTGTCCTGAACATGCCAAATAGCCTTGTCCAACTATTGCACGTGTATTATTTCTGAGACTGAATTCCCTGAAACCCATGGGCTGAGCTTCTTGTCTTCAGTACCTCGCAGCACCTCCCCTGAGCCAGGAGCAGGCAGTGCTGTAGCCATCACTGCTGACTGAAAGCCAGCTGGATGAGGTCAGGTGTCTCTTCGACACACTCATCTGTACCCTGTGCTTCCTCTGAGCGTGGTCACTGTCACTCTGTACTCTCATCTGTTTCCTGGGGTTTGCGGTGGTCATGCTCTGGGGTCTCATGTACCTGCTGCTTCTCACCCTGTAGTTTACATATCAAATGTTGCCTCCTCTCTGACCACCTGAGCCGTAGTTCCCCACTAGGTCTCTTTCTATTCCATAACTTGACTCTGTTTTTTTCATAACATTTATCACTGTCTGAAAATCACATTGGTTGGTTGTTTATATATTTTTTACCTGTGTCTCTTTACTGGAGTATCAGTTCCATGAAGACAGGGATCTTGTTAGATTTGTTTGTTTCTGTACCCTGAGTACCTGGTACATAATAGGACTAAAGTATTGTTTTAATGAACAAAATGTCTCCTACCCTTGATTGTGAGCTTTGGATGCTTGCGGATTATGTCTTGTCACTGTTGAATCCTTAGCGCCCACCCCAAGGCCTGATGTTTAGGAGACTGAATAAGTGAAGGTTGAATGAATGAATGTGGTGTTGCTAAGGATGGGTGAGTGCAGGCACATCTTTGCTGAATAGGCTCTTGCCCTTCTCCTAATATAGTACAAAGCCTGTGCTGGGCAGGAGTGGTTCTTGGTGGGGCAGGGAGTACGTAGCACTTGGCGTTTGGAGAGTTCCTCACATGTATGTCCCCCTTGGCTCATCATGTGAAGGACCTGGCCTCAACTTGGGGCAGTGCTTTTGCTAAGTGGACCAAGCCACACTTACCTCACTTTGAGCCTTGGGCCAGGAATTCCACAGTGCAGCCTGGAAAACCAGCTAATTTCACTACCTGGAAATTTTGAGCCACATTCTCTTTGGAGTAGCCTCAAACTCTAGTAGTAAGGTTTTTATTTATTTTTTTGTCCTTGTCCTTCATCCATCTCTTTCTTTTAAAATAATTTATCTTGTCTACAATAGTTATTTAGCTGCAACTTCAGTAAATAGTTCTGCCGGTCATTCTTCTCTGTTTGTGTGGTTTGGAAAGTCCAGTGTTGTGAGAGGAGTCCATTTGGAATTACAATAAATTGTACTGTTGGCTCCACTTTTTGCTAATGAACTTGCCTCTGGTGGGTAGTGGAAGTGCCTAAGCAAAACAAGGTGATTTTAGAAAGGGAGAGAAAAGGTGCTTCTGGATCAGGTCTTGGATTCTAGTAATTGAAGGGAAGAGGGAATCAAGAGAAGAAAGCAGTCTAATGTGTTGCCCAGCCCAAGCTTTCCACTGAATCTGGTTACCATCCATTCTTCCATCCTTCCTTCCATCCATCCATCCATTCATCCATCATCTGTCTGTCTGTGCCTCCATCCACCCACCCACCTACCTATCCATCTACTCATCCAAACACTATTCACATATGTTCATTGCAGAATAAAAATTAGAAAATGTGGGCAAGCAAAAAAAATACATGTAATACATCTACTCTTGTGATAGCTTATGCTTCTCTTTAGTATTACTACTTATCTCATTACTTCCTCACTGTCTGATTTGCCTGGTCAGTCATAAACTTTATGAGGATAAAAACTGTACCTTTTAAATTCACTGCTATGTCCCTTCTGCCTAGCGTGATCTTACATACAGCAGGTGCTCAATGAAAATTTGCTTAATTGAACTTAGTGCTATATTGTCAATATATTTTCATGGCAATGAAATCACATCTACATCATTATTTTAATGGCCTCATAAGATTCCATCATATGTATCTGAATTGAAAATCCATTTCCTTATTGGTTGGAAATTATAGTTCTTTCTAATATTTTGCTATTGTAAATAATGCTAAAATGGGCATCCTTGCCACTTAGTCTTTACTTACATTCCTGATTATTTCCTTAGATCCCTAGAATAAAAAAATACTTGGTTAAAGTGTGTGCACATTTTGAATTCTTGTGAGACACGTGCCTCAATTCCACAACACTTAGAACAGTTGTACCAGCTTATGCTTCCATCGGCAGTACATCAGATTCGTGTATTTTCTGAGGCCCCTTGGTTTTGCTTAAACCTTGGTAAACAGGTACCAAAAAAAGAGTAACATTGCAAAATTTTGTTCTAATTATCAGGTTCAGCTTCAAAATGCATAAAATTAGTAATGAAAAGGCCCAGCTGACTCTCATTGAGTCCATTTCTATCAGCAGGTTTAAGGCCCCAAAGAAAAGGAAATACATGTGACTTTCTTCTGACTTGAGTGGTATGATTAAGATCTTTTACTGAGGCTTAAAGTGTTTTTATTTTTTTGTCCTCTCAGTTCATATTGCCCAAATGTCCTGTGATGGTTCCAAATACCAGCTCTACTCCTTGACCATATCCTTCCCAGAATAACTTGTAATAAGTGTGAAACTGAGGTCTGCATGCCCACAGGAGAGTGTCCAAAGGCAGCCAACCTGTGAGAAGGTCTGGGATGGGCAGTCACCTGAGTTGCTCTCCACTCCTTCAGCATAGTGTGATTGGAGAGGCCAGAAGGGCTGGTCTTGTCCTTCTTTTCCCTGTGAGTATGGAATACTTAAGATTCCCCTTGACCCCATCCCCCCATCTAGCACCTCCATCCCAGGGGAAAATAATTTCCCCAAAATAGCCCAGTCGTTTTTTTTTCCCTCTTTTTATCATGCCATTTTCTATGTGTTCTGTGTACTATAGTATTTGTACTCCATATGGATCCCTTCATGTCATCCAAAACTTTGAAAACAATCCCATTTTATGGTGTTAAAAGAACCAAGTTCTAAAGAATATGTGGACTAAGTGTCTTAGGCTCATCACCATGGCTAAAAGACATTTGAACTCCATCCCAAAAGAAGCCCTGGGAGTGAGCTGTCCCATCTTCTGGCTCTGTTGTGCTACATGCAGAGGCTGATTAAATTGGCTTTGTTTTTTAATTTTTTATTTGTTTTTATTTTTCTATTTATTTAGGCTCCACTGGGTCTTCGTTACGGCACGTGGGATCTTCGTTGTGGCATATGGATCTTTTAGTTGTGGCATGCAGACTTTTAGTTGTGGCATGGGGACTTCTTAGTTGCAGCATGCGTACTCTTAGTTGCGGCGTGTGAACTCTTAGTTGTGGCATGCATGTGGCGTCTAGTTCCCCGACTAGGGATTGAACCTGGGCCCCTTGCATTGGGAGTGCAGGGTCTTACCCACTGGACTACCAGGGAAGCCCCGGCTTTGTTTTTTTAAAGAAAAGTTACTGTCCAGTTTTTATTAGATGTAGGCTGATATTCAACTAGTGTCTTCAAATATATGGTGAACAGAAATAGGGAGGAGAGTCAGGAATGTGCTGGAGGTAAGAGGCAAGGGGCTTGGAATGTGAGCGCCAACCAGCCTCAAGCAGAAAAATTAGGGCCTGGCTCTCTTACCTCCAGGCATGCACTCATCCCATAGAACCATTGTTTCACCCTTTCTTTATGCCTGACTCTGCCAGGCCCTGGCCTATGTCTGTGTTCTGAGTGTTTGTATGATGTATTGATGTTTTTGAAGATCTTTGCATAACATGCAGTTTAGCAAGACTTAATCTAAGGCAGTGGGGCAGGGAGGGAGGGAGCACTAGGGAGTAGAATCCTTTCTTTGTATAAAGAGGGCCTTGAGAGATTAGTCGGAGTAGATAAGGTCTGGCTTCTGAGGGTTTTGCCTCTAAGGAAATGGTGAGTTTTTCAAGAATTGATTTGGATGTAGTTCAACATAGGCCTTTGTAGTGTCTAGGAAAAGAGACCACTATTCAGACACCCACCAGCACCCATTAAGGTGCAACTGATTTGACCAAGATTATCTGCGGTAGACTTGTCTGGACTTGGAGTAGCTCAGCCTTGAAATTTAGATCATCATTGGAGAGGATCACTGGTAAGAAATGTTTTATGAATGTTCATAGAGGAGGTTTGGAGTTATTGGTGCAGAGGCCTCTTTGCTAAGGATTAAACACAGGGGTGGTAATGCCACCTTGTATTGGGAGATGGTGTGGTGTCTTGGAAAGGGCTTTGGAGCCATCATGACCTGACTCCAGCACCTGATAGGTTTGTAGGGAATTCACTTAACCTCTATGATCCTGTTTGCTTGTTTATGAGACTGGAATAACAACAATAAAACAATAATAACAATAACCAGGGAACAGATACAAGTAAGGGAAATAAGGCACCCAATACAGAATAGGTACTTAATAAAGTTTACTCTTATTATGTGTAGAGCACATCATAGTTTACAGAGCTCATGTGGATGTGTGGGGTGGCTCTGATACCAGCTGCCCTGATGGTGGTTAGGGTTGATATGAAACATCTCTGTTTCATATCAGGAAGGCATTTCCTTCCTGGCTTGGTGCTCCATGTGCCTCTAGCTGAGCAGAAAGACCTTTCCAAGTGGAGGAAGGACGAGATTCCAGGGAGGTTGGGTGCTGGGGTGAAATCCATCATTGCAGCTCTGCTGAATCCTGCTGCCACAGTTCTCAGACTCTCATTATCTCCTTTGACTCTCACATAGCCTTGGCTTAAAGGCAGGGCCGGGAATGTCCTTACTTTACAGGAGACAGAGGTCAGCCTTTTGCAGTTAAATGGCATAGGCTGCTCATCTGCAGGAGGTTTAGCTGGGATTCAGGGATGTGACAGGGTATTTCTTTTTCTCATGTGATGTTAACATGTGACATAGGTCTCAGCTTTAGCCAAATGAGTTGGCAACCCAGGCATTAGGACTTAGACAGATGAAGGTTAGTAGTAAGGGAGTTTAATAACCATCTTAACACCCATGCAGGATCACTGTGCAAAGGATAAGGACCTTCTGTTTTCTTTTTACCCAGATCATGAAATTAAAACAGTAAGGATTCAGCTGAGGAGTGAGGAAGAGTTCCATAACACAAGGCTTCCTGAATGCACTTTTTCTTCCCTTTGCCATACAACTTTGTAGGGGTGGTTGGTGGTCTACGTCTGGTCCTTCAGAAAGACTTCGTAGCCACTCTACCATTCCTTTCTCACTCTTGAGGCTTCTTTGGCTGAATAATAGGGTTGGGTTTATACCAGTGATCTAGAGGATGAGCCAGTGATTTCATAGCCTTCCTAAGTCTTCTGTGATGGTGAAAGGTTTTCCCTCCTGGCTCCTCAAGATGCACCTCCTCCCTCCTGTTCCCCCTTGGGCAGTCTTCCACCTAAAAAGAGCTCTGTTGTGCATGTGATGTGTTTGCTACGTCAAGAACCATGACTTGCTTTCCTGGGCTCTTTATGGTTCTTGGAGACTTCTAGGTGCAAGGTCTTAAAGTAGAGCCTGAGGATTTAGAGAAGTTCAAGACACAGACCCTGGGGCTTCCCTGGTGGCGCAGTGGTTGAGAGTCCGCCTGCCAATGCAGGGGACGCGGGTTTGTGCCCCGGTCTGGGAGGATCCCACATGCCGCGGAGCGGCTGGGCCCATGAGCCATGGCCACTGAGCCTGTGTGTCCGGAGCCTGTGCTCCACAACGGGAGAGGCCACAACAGTGAGAGGCCTGCATACCGCAAAAATCAAAAAAAAAAAAAAAAAGACACAGACCCTTAGTCCAGGCTGCCATCATCTTTCACCTAATTTACTGCAGCAGCCTTCTAATTGGTCAACCTCCTCCTATTTTGTTCCCTCACCCCCAACCCATTTTCTGTGCTGTAGCTTTAGCGATCTTTCCAAAATAAAAAATCTAATGCATCCCTTACTTGCTTAAAGTCTGTCAAGGGCTCCCCATTGCCCTTAGGATGAAGTCTAAACTTCTCAGTATGGCCCACAAGGCCCTCAAGTGGTCCAGACCCTGCTTGTAACTCCAGCCTCCTCTCCCCCTTCCTCCCTTTTCATGCTGTGCTTCTGCCAGACTCAACTTCTTATGGTCCCAGAATAGGTCATGTTCTTTCTTACCTCCGGACCTTTACGTACACTATTCTATCTGCCTGGAATATTCTTCCCTCATACTCACTGCTCTTCTGAACAACCATGACTCCTCCAGATCTCATGTTAGATCAGTGGTTCTTAACCATTATGAATCACTCTGATGAGAACAATGGATTCGTTCCACAAAAAATAGTAAATGTGTGCTCCTGTGTGCTCATCATTTTGCATACAATTCAGGGTATAGGCTTCCCTGCTTAAGAACCTTTTAAGCTGAAACTCCTTTTCTAGCATTTAACATACTTTGTAATTGTTGGTTTACTTATCCCTCTTTCTACTAGACTGAGCTCCATGAGGGCAGGGAACATGACCTGTTCACCACTGTGTCCTCTGGGCCTTGCCCATGGGGACTGTTTGATACATGTTTGTTGAGTGAATGAATGAACAAATATCTGCCCTTGAGTAGATCATGATCTATCTGGAAGAACAGGATATGGTGTTAACAGAGGACAAAAGATGTGCAACAAACAGACATTTTCTTTTTTTTTCTTTAATTCAAGTATAGTTGCTGTACAATATTATATAAGCTACAGGTGTACAATATAGTGATTCACAATTTTTAAAGGTTATACTCCTTTTATAGTTATTATAAAATATTGACTGGGCTTCCCTGGTGGCGTGGTGGTTAAGCATACACCTGCCAGTGCAGGGGACATGGGTTCGAGCCCTGGTCCAGGAAGATCCCACATGCTACGGAGCAACTAAGCCCATGCGCCACAACCACTGAGCCTGTGCTCTAGAGCCTGCATGCTACAACTACTGGAGCCCACATGCCTAGAGCCCATGCTCCACAACAAGAGAAGCCACTGCAATGAGAAGCCCGCACACCACACCGAAAGTAGCCCCTGCTTGTTGCAACTAGAGAAAGCCTGCGCACAGCAGCAAAGACCCAATGCAGCCAAAACAAACAAACAAACAAATAAATAAAATATTGACTGTATTCCCTGTGTTGTACAATATATCCTTGTAGCTTATTTTATACCTAATAGTTTGTACCTCTTCATCTCCTACCCTATATTGCCCGTCCCCACTTCCTTCTCCCCAGTAGTAACCACTAGTTTGTTCTCTATATCTGTGAGTCTCCTTCTTTTTTGTTGTATTCACTAATTTGTTGTATGTTTTAGATTTCACATATAAGTGATGTCAAACAGAATTTGTCTTTGTCTGACTTATTTTGCTTAGTATAATACCCTCCAAGTCCATCCATGTTGCTGCAAATTTC